>NC_142082.1:148192854-148506293 GCF_054644295.1 Miniopterus natalensis | reverse complement strand
AATTAAAATGCCAAAGGTTAAAGACAAAGAGAGAATCTTAAAAGCAGCAAGAGAAAAACAGTTAGTTACCTACAAGGGAGCCCCCATATGACTGTTAGCTGATTTCTCAACAGAAACTTTGCAGGCCAGAAGGGAGTGGCAAGAAATATTCAAAGTGATGAAAAACATAGAACTACAGCCAAGATTGCTCTACCCAGCAAAGCTATCATTTAGAATTGAAGGTCAAATAAAGAGCTTCACAGATAAGACAAAGCTAAAGGAGTTCATCACCACCAGACCAGCACTACAGGAAAAGTTGAAGGGTCTTCTTTAAGAAGCTAATGAACAAAAGGATCTGATGAACTAAATAGATCCAGAGACATTGACGCATGTAACAGACGATCATATTTCAGAGGAAAGAGAGAAGAGGGGTGGAGGGTGGGAAGAGATTAACCAAAGAAGTTATATGCATATATGCATAACCCATGGACACAGTCAGTATGGGGTGAGGGCCTGGGGAGGGGGTGGGAGCAAAGTGGAGGGGGTCAGTTGGGAGGGGAAAATGGGACACCTGTAATACTCTCAACAATAAAGATAAAGAGAAAAAAAAGAATTTATGTGAAACACAAAAATATATCCCAATAAATATATATATTCTCAACTCATCTTCTCTTTAGTCTGAGCCCCAAAATGTCCATGGCAAATCTATCACCACCTGACATGAGGGGAAATGTGAAAGGAAGAAATTGAGTGAAACCAAGCAGCAGTCTTAACTGATCCCAGTTACAAGTTTCATTTAACAAATTTTACAAAAACAGGTGACCGTGTGAACACATTGATCGGTCCTCTCCCAGGGCCGCAGAGAGCAAATGAGGGGTGGGGTTCAACCTTCACTGAGTCCAACCTTCATCTGCCTCTGGGTCCTCCCTCTCTGCCTCAGGCAGCAGGTTTGACGGAAGCTGAATCTTCATGCCTATGGCTCCCACCAGACAGGTGAACCATGGTTCCAGATCCCAAGTGTCCCTGGCCCCTGAACACCTGTAAGACTTGCCCAAGATCATTCCTGGCTTCCCACTATTTCTAATAATTTCTGGATCATCTCATTCTCAGCTTTTTTATATCCCTTGATGGATTCCCTTTATTGAACTCTGTCTTACTTAAAGCAGTTCTGTTCTCCTCCTTTACCTCTGACCAATACTGTTCTTGGTACTAGGTATGATCCCAGTAAACAGAACCCCAAATGAGATCTTAGAATGAAGTTACCCTCCTGTTTCTATATAAACACATTCGTGACCTTGAAGATGGAAAAGAGATCTTAGTAATGTGGGTACTACATTACCTGCATTGACTTAGGATTAAGTACCTGTTAAAATCATTATTTTGGGAAACCAAATAGTTGCTAGATTGCTACACTTTTCCAATAAGAGAGTATGATGATTATAAGAAATTTAGGTTAAGGTACTTTTGACAGCACTAGGGGGAAAAACATTAGGGGAAAAGGTCTGTTTTTAATAGGCAGCCATCTATGGCCCATCAGAAATAAACACTGGCAATCTTAAGAGTGAATCTATACTGAACAAACTAAGCTACAGAATGCCTAGGGCATCATATTTCCCTTCTAAGTAGTTTTTGTTATTATTTACTAATGATTTATATTTTAAACTTTTGTATCAAAGTGAAACATACATAGAAAACTCTATAAATTATCACAAAATCGACACATATATATAGCCAGCATCCAAGTCATGAAATAGAACATGTCCAGCACTCCAGAATCCACCCCGTAAATGTTACCCCTCCCTCCCTTCCAAATGTAAATAATATCCAGGCTTCTATTACAGATTAACTTGCCTATTTTTGCTGTTTGTATAAATGGGATCTTACAGTATATATTCACTGGGTCTGGCTTTTTTTATTCAACATTTTGTTTGTGAGGTTGATCCACAGTGTTATGTGTATTTGTAGTTTGTTCATTTTCATCACTGGTCAGTATTCTATTGTGAGATTACCACAGTTTGTATATCTATTCTACAGTTGATGAAAATTTTAGATTGTTCCCAATCACTGATTTTTACAAATAATACTATGAACATTCTTGTATGAACTTGGTACATACATTTCTATTGAGCATAGACCTATAAGTTGAAATCCTGGGTCTTCGATTGTTCATGGGTTCAACTTAAGAGCTATGAAACAAGTGATTATTACAATTTATATTCCCCCTAGCAGTGTTTAAGAGTTTTCAGTGTTCCACATCATTACCAATACTTGGAATTTTTTTTCATTTGGGGCAGAACTTATTTTATTACAGTACTAATTATTCATGCCAGCTCCAAGCATCCAAAGATAATAAGAAATCTCTATTTTTGGTAAGCATACAACCCAATTTAGTGCCTATTTAGTAGAATGTCTTTTATTTTTCTTTCCCTATTTAAATTTTTTTCAGCTTTATTGAGATATAATTTGCATATAACATTCATTGTGTAGGTTTAAGGTGTACAATAAGATGACTTGATACATGTATAGATTGCAAAATAACCCACAATAAAGTTAGTTAATACCCCCAAGTCCTCATATAATTACCATTTTTGTGTGTGATAGGAACATTAAGATCTACTCTCTTAGCAACTTTCAAGCATGTATTACAGTACTATTAAGTATACTATTAAGTATATTCATCATGCTGTACATCAGATCCCCAGAACTTACTCATCTTGTAGCTGGAAGTTTGTACCATTTGACCAACAGCTCCCCATTTTCCCCTATTCCCAACCTCTGGCAACCACTATTTTCTCTGTTTCTTTGAGTTTGGCTTTTTGAAATTCCACAAATAAGGGAGATTATACAATATTTGCTTTTCTCTGGCTGACTTGTTTCATTTAGCATAATGTCCTCAAGATTCATCCATGTTGCCACAAATGGCAGGATTTCCTTCTTTTTTATGGCTGAAATATATTCATGTGTGTGTGTGTGTGTGTGTGTCACATTTTCTTTATTCAACTGTCAGTAGATACGTAGGTTGGTTCCATATCCTGGCTATTGTAAATAACACTGCAATGAACATAGGGATAAAGATATCTTTTCAATACACTGATTTCATTTCCTTCTACTACGTACCCACAACTGGGGTTTCTACATCATGTGCTAGTTCTATTTTTAATAGTTTGAGAAGCCTCCACACTGTTTTCCATAATGGCTATCCCAATTTACATTCCCACTAACAGTACACAAGGGTTCCCTTTTTCCATATCCTTGCCAGCATTTGTGAGCTCTTATCTTTTTGATGAGAGCCATTCTAATCTGCTAATCTGCGAGGTGATATCTCATTGTGGTTTTGATTTGCAATTCTCTGGTGATTAGTAATGCTGATCAACTTTTCATGTACTTGTTGGCCATTTCTTTTTAAAAGAATATCTACTCAACTTCTTTGCAAATTTTTAATTGGATTATTTGGGGGTTTTGTCTTTTGTTTTATTTTGTTTTTGCTATTGAGTTGTAGTAGTTCTTTTTCATAGGTCACCAGCTGGTATCATGAGAACCCACACCCCTAACCATAGCTAATTGGACAAGAGGGTGGACGTCTAACCCAAGGGTATCCAAACTTGAGGCCAGCCATCTGCCTAAGAAATGACCTGGAACATTAGAATTGTTCAGACAAGAATACTAATCACGTGGATCAGTGAAATTTGTTAGGAATATGAACTGGAGCTCTGGGGAAATCATTAGTTAGTTACTAGTTGATGGTGAAGCCAATAGACACTCAGAGAAAGAGAGAAAATGTCTCCATAATGTTGAAAAACTAGAGCAGGGAGTACATGCATTCTCAAGACAGGACAGTCTTGTGAGTGACTATCTAGTTCTGTCTCCATAAAGTTTGACTCTCAGTTCATACTTCTTTTAGTGATGATTGTAATAAGGTTTCTTCTGGTGTACGTGAGGACTGGCAGTGTGATTGAAATTCCTATATCACTTATGTCTATGTGTACATTCATGATAGGCCACCATTATTATAGTAACAGGAAGTTTCCATTCATAGCAACCAAGAGAACCTACTTAAAATAATGTCCTTATAAGCCTTTTTCTATATATATGTATGATTAGATTTTTACAAATTCATATCATATGATACAAACTGATTATTTCCTGATTGTTTGAGTTAGTTAACACCCCCAAATAGCTATTTTAATAGCTATTTATGCCCAGCTGGTGTTGCTCAGTGGTTGAATGTTGATCTATGAACCAGGAGGTCAGGGTTCAATTCCTGGTCAGGGCACATGACTGGGTTGTGGGCTCCATCCCCAATGGGGGGCGCACAGAAGGCAGCCGATCAATGATTCTCTCTCATCTATTGATGTTTCCACCTCTCCTTCTCCCTTCTTCTCTCTAAAATCAATAAAAACTTATTTTTTTAAAAAGCTACTTATAACAATAAATGTGTAGATGCAGAGCGTACATTATATGGATTATTTAATAATTGTCTTTTTCCCTTTCTCTTATCATTTGCTGCTGGTATAATAAATAATAATGCAATAAACACCTTTGTTAATACATTTGTGTATACTAACTTATTTCCTTTGCATAAATAGCCAGGAGTAAGCCAGCTCCATTAAAGAATATGATCATTTGTAAGACTTTTAAATAATATTCTTAAGATGCCCTCCAGAAAGCTATTAACAATTGCATTCTCAACAACAATGCATGAGAATGTCCAATTGCATGAAAAAAAATTAAATATTTGCCTTAAGATCTACTACTTCTGAGGCATATCCCCAGTTCTAGTGACTACATACACCAAGGGAGGCCTATTACTGAGGAAGCAACTCGGAGGTGAATGAGTCTATTGAACATGAACATACTAAGCGGCTGGCCAAATTTTCAATAATTCGATAGATGAAAACTTGCTGGAGACACTGCTTTCTATACACATTTAGGGAAAATCATTTATTCTTTCTGGAGGGATAACCAGAGTCTCATTCATAAATGAGTTTTGTTTCCTATATAGTTTGAAAGTTCTAGCAAATGCTTATTTTCCTCCCAAGGTATATTTCTAACAAAATGAGGCATTGTTAATTTAAGGGTATTTCAATTGTGTGAATATGTATGTGGAAAAAAATACATATTTGTATAAATAGTATATGTATGTGAATGAAAGACTGTACATTTAATAGCTCTAAGAGACAGTGAAATGTGATAGAAAGAATGCTGAACTACTAATCAAAATACTAGACCCAGATCTCTATGAACTTTATAAACTTGAGCGAATTCCTTGACCTTTAAGAGTCAATATGTAACTGGCAGGGTAGCTCAGTTGGTTAGAGCATCATCCTGATAACCCAAGGTTACAGGTTCAGTCCCCAGTCAGGACATACACAAAAATCCACGAATGAATGCAGAAGTAAGTAGAACAATAAAACCAATGTTTCTCTCCCCCCCTTCCTCTCTCTCTCTCAAATCAATAAATAAAAAACTTTTTTAAAAAAACTTTTAAAAAATCAATAAAATACTTGCTAGCTTTTGTTATAAGAAATGAATCAGCAATGCATATTAGAAGGTGACTAAAGCTATGAATTTCTTGAGAAGACTCAAAAAGTTTCAGTGATTTAATCTGTGATCTGTGAAAGTTTTGACTTAAGAAGTTGTCATTCTAGGTGACCTGACAAAAGTTATATGTGATAGCTCACAATGAGCAAGAAAACGGAGGTTCTACTCTGTGGTCCCACAGTGGCATTGGCATTACTCAGGCACTGTTGAAAACCCTTCCCAGCGAGAAACATGCCCAGAAGTCTACGTGAATCCTCGAGTCTCTTGTTTGAATATAGTCCAGAAGATGTTAAAAAGCATGTAAATAAAGATCCGTTCATCTTCTCTCTAAATGAGGAGTCATACGCTGGGCATTAAATTTTTATGCTTAGAAGACAAAAAGCTTGACACCATATTTATGATGGCTGGACCCTCTTTGGCAATAACTGTAGGGAAAAAAATGGAAGTAGGAAGTTGAGCGTCAACAAGCTCATGAAATTCACTAGAGATCAAAACAGCCCCTTTGGGCACATTGCAGGTTTTTCTCTTATTTTCTGGAGTTATTTAACCTTGCTGCCAATCTTAACTGTGCATAAATATTTTTGTGGCTTTGAAATCACCATCTTAATGGCACCTAGATGCTATATTGGGAGCAATATGAGGTGTATAAATATTCATATCAGTCAAGATGCTGTCACACCTTTGACAGGCAGGATCTCCAAAATTAAAATACAAAAAGGATAATCCCATTTCCCCTCCCTTTTTGTCTTTGACTTTATACTTAAATGAACAGTGAGGATAAAGAAATGGACCCTGAAATTCATATCCAGGTTCAGGTGTAAAAAATTAAAACTAAAGACCAGTTCAACCCCAACAGTTTAATTTACTTCTCTTAAGATCTTTAATACCAAACTTATCAGTTCTCTCTGGTAGGCATTAACTTGTTAAATGAGTCTTAATTATACATAAGCAGATGGAGATTTGAATTAAAATTACCTTACACTCGAGTGGCTTTAGTTCATTATAACATATCTTCCTCTTAATCATTTAGGCAGTCTCATCATCTTTCATATAGGAAGTTATTAAAATATTCCAATTTCCATATTTCTTCAGATACAGCCACTATTAAATGGCAAGTAATACACATTAGTAGGTGACTTATACCATCCAGGAGTTGGTGAATTATTCATGTCAGGAACAATTTTTGTGCTTTTCTGTCATCTGTAACATTTTCTTTTAAATACTTTATATTTACTTGATACGTGGAACCTCACCTCATTTAATTTTAAGTACCAATTTTAATTCCATTTCATTTTCAGAGGGATGATAGAAGGAGACACCGTCTACTTTCTGCCATACTTTGGTTCTCTAGAGTATGGCAAGTAGAGGTATAGGAGCATGTTTCTTGAGAACTATCATAAAATGATCAAGACTAGCCCAGCCAGGCGTGGCTCGGCGGTTGAGCATCAACCTAGGACCCAAGAGATCGAGGTTTGATTCCCAGTCAGGGCACATGCCTGGGTTCTGGGCTCGATCCCTGGTGGGGGGCGTGTAGGAGGCAGCCGATCAATGACTCTGTTATCTACCTCTCTCTCTCCCTCTGAAATCAATAAAGACATATTTTTAAAAAAATAACTGATCAAGACTAAGTACTTGTTAATCTCATCAGCCTTCACAAGGACCTCTGCATTCTAATACAATGTACTCATGGAAAAAAAGTGCTTAAAATTAGCTCCCATGTTGCTAAATTTTAAGAGATATACTCAGTAATAATCTTTCCCTCTGGAAATTAATATTCCTTGACTTACTTAACAACCAGACCTAAGAGTTGTTCGTTTTTCAAAGTTGCTAAGAATACTGAGGCAAGCCTGCACCCACATTTTGTTCTAAGGCCAATAACTCCAGCGTACAATAAGGCTGACTTGGGCCAAGCAGTAGCATTTCCGTAATCCTCCAAGTGAGAAATCCACAGCTATTCCCATAGGAACCCTCTTGAGGACATTTCAAAGCCCAACCCTGGCATGCCTCCCTTCAGAAGCAGAATTCCCCTCAGGCTGTTACTTTACCCAAGGAGTCAATCAGTACCCAATAATGTTCTGTCCCACAAATGTCACTAGACTTACAGACAGCAGTGGCAGTGAAAGCAGAATCAAACTAGACAGCTGACAAGAGTGGGAGATCCTGAGCCTTGGCCGAGTCGTCAAGATGAACGTTCAGCCGGTCTTGTCATATTTTCTTTAGGAAACAAAGCAGAATATTATTCTTTAGGTTTGACAGAACTCAACATTCAGTGCAACTCTTTTCTCACCGCTTAGCCTACGTGAGGGACGGCAAACGAGTCTCCAACTCACATGTAATTTGAAAAGTAGAGTAAATAAAAAAGTAGTCGGTCTGAGTTACTCAGGAACTGTGGCAGCCTCAAACAGAAACTCAAAAATATTGTACAACAGAATAGTGATTCTGAGAGATTCCTTTTTTAAAGAAAAAAATAAACCTTTCTCCAACAAGCAGACAAGTTATCATTTTTAATGGCAATGTATTAGCAGCTTGACATCACAGCTTGCTAACGCATGTGTCTATGGGGATGTAAAGTAAAAAATATAATCACATTTATATAAGATGTAATAGAAACATTAATTCCATTCTGCTTTGTTTTCTTGAACACAGCATCCACTTACAAACATATATGTACACGCACACACACACACACACACACATACACATATTCCTTTTGCCAGTCCTCACTGAAGCACAGTTATTTTCTAAATAGGCTTGTTGTTTTTCTTTTTGTATCTGTTTATTTCACCTACTGTATACACTACTGAGACCCTGGAAAAACAAACGTATAAATGTAATGTGCTCTCGAAAGCAATTTAAGTTGATCAATAATCTTTAGCAGCTTTGACAACTGCCCAGCCGGGAGAGCTCCCTGCCAAGGGTGGTAGATTTAAACGTGATCACATCTCCACCGAAACCCACACACTGGGAATCCTCCAGCCAGCTCATGTTCTGGACTCCAACTAATTAAGTTTTCTGCTCGCTGCCATTGAAAGCTTCAGTCAGGTATAATTAAAACTGAGCCAATGACAGCAGTGGCATTTGTCAGAATCATCCAGTGGTTCAAATACCAGTTCTGACAGAAATGTCAAACTGATAGCGCTCCCCTCTTCCCAGTGCATGCCAGGGAGAAGCAGGGGGGCGCTTTTATTATAAATGCCTGGCTGATGACCTTTTGGAATCCCAGGGTACCAAGTGCTTCACATGAAATTTCATTATTCTGGAAAAGAATTCAGCTCATAGATGCTCCCTTCTCGTGAAATAAAGCTCTAATTCGATGGTCTTCACCTCTGTTAGGCCTTTCAGGGAAGTTTGAAATAAACAAACAGAACAGAACAGATAGTCATGTGGAAAGGAATATTCTAGTTGCAGAGACATCAGTCTCCTAAGTGAAAATTTCCTCAGAATTAAGACTGGTGTTATCAATCACGTTTCTAGATACATTGTTAGATCAGAGGTTTGTCTTTTGTTTCCATGATAAAAAATCACCCAAAGCTAGTGAAGGCACCATCCTGAAAGGGGAGAAATCACCAACCCCTGGCACTGACTGTCACTGAGTAATTTTATGATCTGTTACCTAACATAGTTGCTGGTCAGACCGTCAGTGAGGTCTGCTATACACACTGACCAGAGAGATTAACGCAGGGCCCCGCCACAACTAGTTTTACATGTAACAGAGGGCAGAGAACACTCTTAGAAGGTGACATGCCAATAAGATCAAGAGCCCGATGAAAGCAGAAGCCCAGACCCAGAAATGAGCCTGAGAATGTAATCCCCGGGGAACTTATGGAAATATTAGCACAGGAATTGGATTTCTATAAAACAGAGAGAGTATGGAGTCAATTATGTTGAATCACCCAAGAAAGGGCTGGGTGATCTCAACTAATACCTGCGTTTTGCAGTGAGTACTTTAATTAATTGCCATCTCTTAATTATGTTATGTATTTTTTTATAAATTATTTCACTTAATGGCCCCACACACAGAATTGTTTACATCAATGTTTTCCAAAATATCTTGCCAGAAAGACTAGTTTTTTAGGGTATCAGATATTTTTAAAAAACAAAAACAACAAACAAAAAACAAAAACAGTTGGGGAAAGGGCATTTCAGTTCCGTTGTCAAACTAGTTAGTGGACGCTAAGATGACCAAAATAATGTGAACTTTACAGCAGGGTTTCTAGCCTTGAGCATGCTAATCTCCAAAAGAAGGGTTATATTTAGCAGTGTTACCTAAGCTTAGTTGACCATGGTCTCCTGTTAAAAGAATCGTCAGTGTTCTTTGAGGAACACTAGCCAGCCAGTGTTCATTGGATCAACCCATGAAAACAAGATCAGCCCATTTGGGGCCATGGATGGATGCCTTTGAGAACACCTCCGAGGCTTCAGGCTCTCCCCCGAAAGGCACTCCATCCATATACAAAGAAATATATGACTTTGAAACAGGAGTATAGAGTAAGAGACCCTGAAATTCAGAGGACTTTCAGATATTCAGAGGATATTCGCTATAGAAGTATGCCACAATTTATTTAAACATTCTGCTTCACTCAACACTTCGGTTGTTTCCAGTTTTTGTTTATTAAAAATAATGTTGCTATGAACATATGCAAACACATCATTAGGTGCACGAATGTGCATATTTCTGTTGCAAATATGAAGTGTAGAGCCCTGTTACAGAGTGTGCATATGTTCCACTTTGGTGGGTACTGCCGAATAGTTTGTCTAAGATCTCGAAGCTATATAATTAGATCCATACAAGTTTAGAATTGTTATACTTTAAGGTGGAATGACACTTTTGTGTTACTCTTTAGCTCTAGTATTTCTCTCCCCTTGAAGTTTACCTTGTTTGATATTATTGTGATAATACTAACATTCTTTGGTTAGTGTATGAAAAGTTATCTTTTTCCATTCACTTACTTTCAATCTTTACATAATTTACACTAAACAGCAGATAGCTAAAATTGTTGTTTTATCCAGTCTATTATATTCAATACTATCTTTGACTTTTAATAAAAATATTTAGCCCTATTACTTCAAATATAACTGGTGATATATCTTGTATTAAATCTACCACCTTATTGCTTATTTTCTCTTTGTCCCATTTGTTCTATGTCCCATTTTCTCCCTTTTCCTGCTTCATTGGAATAACTTCTTATTGTTGCTGTTCTTTTCTCCTACATGTTATTATTTTTCCATATTATCATAAAGGTTAAAATGTACATTGTTAACTTATTAAAGTCTAATATGTCTAACACTTCTCAAGCCATGGAAGGAGTTTAAAACATTTAACTCCATTTACCCATTTTTATGTTACAGTTTAAATGTATTATTACATATATTTTTAATATCCAATGACATTGTTTTTATTTTCTTACTAAATCATAATTCATTTGGGCTTATCCACATATTTACCCTTTTTATTATTCTTCATTCTTTTCTACACTGCTCAGTTCCATTGGGATAATTTTCCTTCCACCTGAACAAACCCCTTCTGTGTTTTCTTTAGTTCAGGAATACTGATGAAGAATTCTCCTATGATTTTTTTATAACGTTCCCATTTGCCTTTATTTTTTAACATCTTAATTGAGGTATAATTGGCCCCCAAACCTGTAGATAATTAGTTTATAGTGTGCAATTTGGTAAGCTTTGACATATGCATACACCCATGAAACCATACCACAATCAAAAGAGTCAATCTATAAATCCCCCAAAGTTTCCTTATGTCCTTTTGTATTATCTCCTTCCTGCCCCTAACTGCTGTCTTATCCCAACCAACCACTAATCTGCTCTGTCACATTAGCTTGATTTTTCTCGAGTTTTATATACATGAAATAATGTAAGTATATATTCTTTTTGTCTGGCCTCTTTCACTCAGCATAATTATTTTAAGAGCATCTATTTTATGTTTCAGTAGTTCATTATTTTGAATTGCTGAGTAGTACTACATTGTATGGATATATCCCAAAATATCTATCCATTTACTGTTAATGGATACTTGGATTGTTTCCAGTTTGAGGCTAATACAAATAAAACTACTCTGAAATTTTGTGTAGAAGTATTTATATGAGCACATGCTTTCATTTTTTCTAAGAAAATAGCTACGAATGGAATGGTTTGTTCATATAGTAGGTGTATGTTAACGTTCTGAGAAACTGTGAAACTTTTCCAAAGTGGTTATACCATGTTACACTCCGTTTTACACTCCCACCAGCATTGTATGAGAGTTTCAATCACTCCGTATCCTTGCCAACACTTGAGATGGTCAGCTGGTTTAATTTTAGCCATTCTGATAGGTTTTTGGTGAGATAGAATTGTGCCCTTTTTTTGAAAGATTTTTTAATTTATTTTTAGAGAGAGTAGAAGGGAGAGGGAGAGAGAAACATTGATGTGAGAGTGAAATGTCAATCGGCTGCCTCTTGCACGCCTTCAACCGGGCATCGAGTCTGCAACCCCAGGCATGTGCCCTGATTGGGAATCGAACTGGCAGCCTTTCAGGGCAGGGAACAATGCCCAACCAACTGAGCCACACCAGCCAGGGCTAACTGGGTTTTAATGGTCACTACCCTTATAATTAATGATGCTAAGCTCCTTCTCATGTTCTTATTTGCATTTGTATATCTTTGGTAAAGAATTTGTCCAAACATTTTCCCCTTTCTTTACTGGGATGTTTTCTTATTAATTTTTGAGTGTTTCCCCTCCATGCACTATGGGCTGGAAAGTCAAGGCATTAAGCTGGAGTAATCACAATGCTCACTTCATTTGTTTCTCATTCCTCAGGGATCACACTTTCATGACTTTATGTCCAGTGCCTGCAAAACTTTTGTTTTAATGATTTTGTCCAGTTTCTTATTGTTATTCCAGGCAGGAAAGTAAATCTGGCCCCTGTTACTTCATATTGACTGGAAGCAGAAGTTCATATCTGCTTTGCCCTAATGGATGCTTTTTTTTTTTTTCCCTGAACATAAAAGCCTTTATATTTTGAAGATAACATTCATGGTGTTCTTGCTTGCATCATTTCTGTTAACGATCTCTCATCTCTTAGCCTTATTGCTATTTAAAAAGTATTATAAGGTATTATAACATTTTTCTCTGGCTTCTTTCATCATTTGTTCCTCAGTCTTTGATATTCAGCGGTATTATTACGGTGTGTCTCCATGCAGTTCTCTTTGTATTTACTCTGCTTTGGAATCATGGCACTTCTTGAATCTGTTGCTTAATATTTATATTTCATTTGGACAATTTTATGATAGTTA
Source organism: Miniopterus natalensis (assembly GCF_054644295.1). Lineage (NCBI taxonomy): Eukaryota > Metazoa > Chordata > Mammalia > Chiroptera > Miniopteridae > Miniopterus > Miniopterus natalensis. The sequence goes on along the minus strand of NC_142082.1, from coordinate 148,493,487 downwards.
AATATATTTAATCTTTCAAATATTTCTTTTCTTCCATGCATTCATTCATATACTCTCTCTCACCCCCCTTCTTCCTCCCTCTTTCTTTCTTCACTCTCTTCTTCTCGCTCTTCCTCTGTAATTCCAGTTACACATCTTAGACTTTTTCTTGGCATCTCATATGCCTCTAATACTCTCTCCTGAACTTTCCAACCTATTGTCTCTCTCTTTGCTTTAGTCAAGATCTTTTCTTCTGACCTCTATTTCCCTTGAATAATTTTCTCTTCAAAAGAATCTAATCTGCATTGAGCTCTTAATCTGGGGTATTCGTTGGTCAGTTGATTTTCCATTTGAGTCTGGGGAGGGTGTATGTATGTCTGCTCTCTCTTGAAATTCTTCATCTTGTCATATAATTTCTGGAACTTATATTAATCACACTCACTTCATGTATCACTGCTCCAATATCTGTATTTCCTGTTGATCTCTTTCTATTTGTTCCCTCTTGGTTTCTGGCCAGTTTATACAATTTCTACCTTGTAATTTTTTAAATTCTTGGTCGCATATGTTTTGTGATAAGCTACAAAAAAACTCGAGGGTCTGGATGGTGTTATGTCATCCAGGGAACATTTACTTTAGCTTCTTGAAAAAAGTTAGTTTGGCGGAGGGTTACCTTAGTATAATCATAAACTGAGCTGATTCAAAGCTGAGTCCTTTACTTCTTATTTCCATTCGAGGCACACTCATTAGGGATGTAAATGAATCCCATTAATTGATTCCATGTATCCTCACAATCTAAGAAGGGGGTTCAGATTCTGGGAATATCCAAAAGAATGGCAAATGCCCACCCAGCATATTATCTAAAAAGTGTGAAGTGTAGGAACCTATGTGTTCTACCAAGTCTCAAATACAGGTCTAGTTAAATATATAAAAAACAATTTGATCTGTTCAAAAATAGCTTACCAGTAATTATCCTGATGACCTGACACACTCATCAGATATGGAAGTCTAGATTTTATGCTGAAGGAATGACAGAAGAAGTCCTCTCACTTTTAGTTTCCTAACTGTGAACCTTCAGTAATACAGTGAAACAGAAAATGCACTCTTTTTTTTTTTCCCTGGAGCATTAATAAAGATTAACATTAGGATCTAGAGCCATAGATACTAATCTTTTCAAGGGAGATATGCACTTCTTTTTGGAGCCAATAAAAGCTATGGACTCTCCATCCAAAAAGGGAAATGTTTAACCTACATTTACATTTCACATTACATGTACCATTTCAGAGAGCTTAGATCCCAACCGAAGCTCATGAGTGAACCCAGTATTAAAAATTCCTGCTCTACAACAAAGAACATTTGTTCTTTATGTTAAAGAACAAACAAAAAGATACAACATTGCAGTTTCATGAAATGCTTTCTTATTCAACACTTCTCAATTATGTGCTTCCTAGAACACATGTTCAATAGTTTGCCTTTTATTTTAGCACAGAATTGACAACTGAGAGTCACTAATCAGAGAGGGGAAAAATCCATTTAAACTTTAAATTTAAAAATATAATAATAGCTGGTAATAATAAACACCAATTCTGTAAGCACATGTACTGAAGGAGGGACACTTATCTCCCAGCAAATAAATTTCAGAAAAGAATGAGAGGCTCCAGAGCAAACCCCCTGGGCCACAGTAGCAAACTATAAGCATAACGTTGTGTCTTTCCCACTGATAATCCTTGTTAGGTCCACACAGTAATTTCAAACATTTAAATTAGTTGTACACAATTGGAAATTGGGAAATTTCGTGTAAGTTCTTTTTCTGTCTCTTTTTGAAAAGTCAGAAGATATAGATAATTGGTCCATACTTCTATGTAGCAACAATCAATAAGGGCTGAGTAGCCCCTGCCTGTTTTCCCAGGCCACTGCAACCCCCACAAGCACCTACTTCACAGTTGCACTCATTTCTGGTACGTGGCTGGCTTGAGTCCACATTGGAGCTTGTGACCCATGACGGTCAGCCCTGCATAAATGAATGTTGACTGGGTGTCATGGCACACTCTCTGCTGGGCAAGCCTGCTTTCCCCGTTGCCTTCCAGCCTCTAAAATGACACCCAGCTCCTTGAACGGGAGATCCCAAACGTATCCCATTCTCTCTGAATTCATCTGCACTCAATTTTTTCCAGATAACTTCCAGCTGACCTCCCACCATGCTCTTCCAAAGAACAAAGCTTCCGAAAAGAATGGAGAAATACTGCCTTTTGCAACAAAATAAATGGATCTTGAGAAAATCATGCTAAGAGAAATAAGTCAGAAAAAGTCAAGAGCCATATGATTTCACTCAGAGGTGGGATATAAAACTGAAAGCAACAAATGAACAAAAAAGACAAGCAAACAAAAACTCATAGACACAGACAACACCATGGTGGTTACCAGAGGGAAGGGGGGTGGGGAGAGTAAAGGGTAAAGGGGGTCAAATATATGGTGACGGAAGGAGATTCAACTTTGTATTGAGCACACAATGCAATATACAGATGACGTATCAGAATTGCACACTTGAAACCTATATAATCTTATTAACTCATGTCACTCCAATAAATTTAACTAAAAACAGAAAGGAATGGAGAAAGGACTGTACCTGAAATGCTAACCTCACAGTTAACAACTTCTGTGGAGCTCTCATTTGTCTAGGCCACTTTTTCTTTCCTCGGTTGGCTTTGTTTTTAAATTTTGACCTTCATTAGAAGGGTTAGTACACTTCATCAGGATACTTAGTGCTGAAAGCTATGTCTGAAAGGACTATATTTCTCAGCGAAATGTCTTAGATATCATGGTTAGTATCTGTAGCAGAGCTGGGTCAAAATTAACATATTACAAAAGCTTGTGTCAGCCTGGGTGGCAAACTTTCCACCAGAAAGGGTCGGCTGAAAAGGTCATGCTCATCAGCTCATACCACAGAGGACTGCAGGATCCTAAAAGATGATTTCTTCTTTTTATAAATAAAAGTCACGACCCCCCTCCTGCCTACACATAGGATTCACACACATACCCACTCACCTCGCAGCCCACAGCTAGTTTCTCTCCTATCAGTTTCTGAGATTTTGATTTCCTTGAGTCAGTTCCTAGCTTAGTTAAATCTGTTACACTGAGCTACTCTTTTTGGTTTTTTTGCTTGCTCTGATGAAAATTATGTTTAAATCACTAACAAGCCACTAGCCCAAACCTCAGTGATGACTGCAGTTAATACGGCCAAGTTCTCAGCTGCAGTATATCCTGTGTGACCTGTGCCTGTGGCATGAAACTTCTTTAACGCCTCACCCCATTGTGTACATTCCACAGAAGTGCTTTCTCATGCCAGCCACTGAAGCGCAGGCTGTGGTCCCGGGTTGCACGTCCCAGCCCATAGCCCGTGGGTGGGATTGGCGGAGTGTGGTGGGCCACCGGTGGCTTTGGAGGTAGATGCTTAGTGGATCCTGCACTCAACCAGAAAGCTGAGCCTGACTTGGCCACTCAGCCAGCATGATGTCAAAATGACAGGTTATTTTCTGTTACTTGTCGTTGTATTGGCTTTATTAACCCTGAGGTTGGTGAACGAACGACATGCTTTACCACTAACAACACGGTTGCACTAATCCTTCCAGGCGAGAGTTCAGAATCTCTGGGAGCCAAGCTGTGTCCTCAGAGAACAAAAAATGAACAGAAGGTAAAGCACCTGGCCACAGGCCTGGGCTTTTTTTTTCTTTCTCCATGGGCCCCGGCATCACCATCAGAGAGCACATGGCATCTTCAGTTAGAACACTGACTAGAAGACATTTCAGTCTTCCAGGATCTCAGGGTGTCGCAGACCTTCATGTCACCAGATATAATACCTGCTTAGGCCACCCAAAGAAAGCCATTTGGTTTTGCAGAACACCACCTTTTTCAGTGAGGTCTCACTCTCTGCCCCAATCACCATCAACTTGTATTAATTACCCTGTGTCTCTAACTCACTGTCCCATCCACCTCTGTCTCTCCGCCCTTCCCTTTCTCCCTCCCTCTTTACAAAGCATGCTGTCTTTCAATTAACATAGTGATGACCTATTGTTCCCCGTTACCATGCTAATCCTGAGCTGGTGTGAAATTACTTTATAATAAACACTATGGAGTTCTGACTTTCAATTAATTTTTCACATGCTGCGCTAAATCAGATTAACTCTACCCCTACCACCACCAGTTTTGACCACAAACGTAATTCTTTCCTTATAATGAAACCGAGGATTAATTTATGTGAAGCATATCTGTACACATTTGCAAATAAATGTGAAGATAGACTTTGTGCTATATTTGCACTGTGCACAGGGTTGGGTCTAATGCAGACTCTTTGAGTTGATTAATTTTTTGTGTTCACTGGGGTGGGGAAAGATATTGCCAGTTGTTGTTTCTCTGTTAAATTCTAACTAAATGCTCCACAAAGAATAAGCGAAGAAACGCTCACATGTGCCACGATGCTGAGAGCCGTGGCTTCTCCCATGAATCGCACGATGCCGCCTTAGCAGAAGCTGCAGGAAAGCGTAAACACTCTGCAATGGAAACAATAATCATTAATACTAAATTGATTGGCGCTCTGCCTCCATGTGCACACTAACATTCATCCTGAATGAATGGGGGAGGGGAGCTTTTTAAATGACCATTAAATTGAAGGAATTTGATGACAATTCCAAGCAAATGATGCCTTGTGCCTTTTTAAAACTAATATAGCCCCTGCACTAAATTATATTTTGGGTGAAATAATTATTTTCGTCTCTGAAACTCGTTATTAGAATGGAGTGATGGAAGATGAATGTGGGCACACACTAAATGAACAAATTTGTGTTAAAAAAATTAATCATACTACCCAGATGCTGGGCTATATTTTTTCTTCTGTCAGTCTCCAGTGTATTTCATTCAGCTTCTTTCATTACTACAAAATATTGATAGAAAAATTTCCCCAACACATATTTCCTTTTTGACACCAAATGAGAAAAACTGCCAGAAGAACTAAAGGTACGGCACATATAAAAGATAAATGTGTACTTAGCAAATCCTTTAAACCAATCTTTTGTTAACAGAAGGAGAAATAAAATCTTGTTTAGTGTTGCAATAATGAAAATACTTGCCACTGAGTTTTTTTAAGACAGACTAAGCAAATTACACTTGGAAAACACTGGAAATTTATTTATTCATCTATTTAACAGGTATTTATTTGATGCTTGCTATGTGCTAACCACTACTTTAAGTACAAGTGATAAGACAATGAATAAACTTTCCTGCCCTCATGAAGATTCCCACCTAGGAAAATGCAAATTTGAAATTATAGGGCCCATCCCCATCATCATGATCACTGTGAACCCTTCCTATATGTGCATCACTGTGCCAAACGCTTTCCTGTTATATATTTGTCCTCATGTTTGATACTTTCCCTCTAGATTATTAGTATACATTTTTTATAGATGAATAACTAAAGCTCAGAAGTTAAGTAATTTGTCCTGCTCCCACAGATATAAAGTGGCAGAGCTAGAATTTAAAACTGTGCTAAACTGCCTCTGACATTCATTGTCTCAAGGGCATGTATCATCATCTGGTATTTGTCCAAATTTTATTTTTTACACTCTGGTGGGTAAAAATAGGAGCAGGAGGCACAATCCCTCACCTAAGGAGATTTCCAGGCAATTTGGAGAAAATTGCACATTTATAAAATAACTATTCTTAAAATTACTTTGTGGTAGATAAATTTATAGTCCATAGACCTGAAGTGTTCATTTTGATGGGGGGATGGAGTCGAATGTTTTGCTGACACTTATCTCTGTTTGAGTAGTATACTCAGCTTCTACAACTTTACTCATTACAGAATGCATTATTAATTTAATAGAAAATTTTAAAGAAAAATTGAAATAATATGACATGAAACATGGCCATTATATGCTACACAATGTGTCCTTATGTGAGTTGCATGGAATGGTGCAAAGCGGGATTCTTAGAGTTGAAGATGCGCACCAGCGTAAAAATAACCTGTTCATTCAAGGTTTAAGACTTCACTTTGAAACTGTATGGACCCAGCGCATTTTCTTTTTATTTCTTGATATTCAATATTATTTTATATTAGTTTCAGGTGTGCAGCATAATGACCAGACAATTACATACTTTACAAAGTGTTCCCCCCGATAATTCAGGTACCCACTAGCACCATACATAGCTATTACAATATTATTGGCTATATTCCCTATGCTGTACTTTACATTCCTGTGACTATTTTATAACCTGGTAGAGCAGAGGACTATGAGGTAGTTGAACCTAGCACATTCTAAAAGAGGATCTTCTGGATCACTCTGGTAACCTCTTTCAGGATATTATTAAATTTTGTTATTTATATTTTCCTAGATATTTTATTCAAGTTTTCTAATGTTTTATCATAAATGCAATTGAAATATATCTTTGTAATTCCTTTAGTCTTTATTTTTTTGAACATGTCTTTATTGATTTCAGAGAAAGGCAGGGAGAGGGAGAGAGAGAGATAGAAACATCAATGATGAGAGAGTCATTGATCGGCTGCCTCCTGCACGCCCCCTACTGGGGATCGAGCCCACAGCCTGGGCATGTGCCCTGACCAGGAATCGAACCGTGGTCTCCTGGATCATAGGTGGATGCTCAACCGCTGAGCCACACTAGCTGGGCTCATCATCTGCATGCTACCACAAGTCAAGTCTTTTTTAAAATTTTATTTTAATTCTCACCCCAGGATATATATATATTTTTTACTGATTTTTAGAGAGAGAGGAACAGAAAGAGAGAAACATCAGTGTGAAAAACATCGATTGGTTCCTTCCCATATGCACCTGACCAAGGATTCAACTGCAATCTAAGTGTGTGCCCTGACCAGTAATCGAGCCCATGACCTTTGCTGTACAAGACAACGCTCCAACCAACTGAGCTGCCTGCCAGGGCTCATTTAATTGTGACATCTGCAGTTATTTCTAATTTCTAATGCTTTTTTATTTTCTATTTTTGTTTTTTCTCTTTTCACTTGATTTGATTCACTAATATCTTATCTACCCTATTGTTTTTCTTTTTATCTTCTTCATGGTTCTTCAAAGAATCATTTTATTCAAACAGCCAATACTTACATTTGTTTTTCAATGCTGGTGATCTTTATTTATTAATTAATTTCTGCTTTTATGTTTATTAATGTTTCTACCTGCTCTATATAGGTATTTTTTTCCTTCTTTCTATAATTTCTTGCGTTGAATGGTAATTTATAATCTTTTCCTCTTTCCATACTGTAAAGTTTCCACCTTGGTTGTATTGATTATTTCCCTGGGTATTCTGTATTTTAAGCAGTTTTGAGTTCCTCTTTTACCTAAAACATTTTTAAGATAATGTTTTCCGAATGATCCAGGTTTTGTCTTGGTGTGTTTATGCTTTCGATATTAATTTCCAGGTGCTTTTCTTTTGTGTTGAATGTATTGGGGTGACGCTGGTTAAAATTATACAGGTTTCAGGTGCGCGATTGCACAGCTCACCCTCTGCGCACGGCCGCCAGCCAGGCCTCTCTCCCCCCGACCCCCTCCACTCTCCGCCTCCTGCCACCCGCCCTCCTCCTGGCAGCCACCACATGGTTGTCCTCGCCAGGAGATCTCTCTCTCTTTCTTGCTCAATCCCCCCCCCAGCTGTCTCATAGAGAGAAGGCTGCTGAGAGACAGCATTTCCAGCTTTAACAGAAAGCAGTTCAGAATGTTGTCTAGTGTTTAGTCAAGAAGGTGTTTGAAATAAAATGCAGTTGCAGTTTGTGTAGTGTAAAGCTTGATGAATATCAATTTAAGCAAGTTTAGTTATTATTCAGACTATCTATGCCTTAGTTATTCTCTGAGTATTTTATCTGAAAATGGCTGAGAACATTGTCTAAGATCTTCTAATGTTTCTAAATCATATTTATTCATTCTCTTATAGTTGCAGTAGTTTTTGCTTTTAAATTTCAATACGATGTTATTCAACACGTAAGTATTCATGGTAGTTGTGTCTTCAACAGTAAAACTGGCCCGCTGGTCTCATTTAATAAACCAATGCACTGGGATATTTAATGAGATACTGTGTGTAATAGAAAAATATTTGAGACAACCTGAAAATCCATCAATAATGGATTAGTTAAATAATTTATATGCATTCATACAACCAATATGTATACTCATTGAAAATAATGAGGAAGCCTATATGTACGAGTACATAATAATATCAAAGATCCATTTCTAAGTCAATAAATCAGGTGTAGAATAATGTACAGAGTATGTATCATAAGTTATCAGGTCCAGGTAAAGCGGGGTACCAGGGTAACAAGAACTCCAGCACTGGCGTCGGTCTGTTTGCATGAATCCTGGCTCCACCTCCCACTACCTGGGTGACTTTAGCAAGCTACCTAACATCTCTGTAGCTTCACTTGTAAAATGGAAACAAGAATTAAGTACCTATCCCCTATCCCTGGCTGGATAGCTCAGTTGGTTAAAGCGTTGTCCCAAAACACCAAGGTTGCAGGTTCAATCCCTGGTCAGGGTGCATACAAAAATCAACCAATGAATACATAAATCAGTGGAACAACAAATTGATCTCTCTCTCCCCCTTCCTGTCTCTTTCTAAAATAAATAAATAAGTTTTTAAAGTACTAATCTCCTAAAGTTTTGGGAAGGATTTAAAAAAATTAGTTCAAGAAAAATTAGTTCAAGTGCCTATAATATGGCTGGCACCATGTGCTCAATAAATGATAATATTTGAAGTTAGCTAGGTAAATAGATAGATACACAAAAGAAGAGAATTCTCACAGATGTAAATATGTGTATTAATATTTACATAATATATAGTTTGAAGCTACAGTAGATTGATAGTAAAAGTGTCTCTGATCCTTTACCCATCCCTGTACCCATCCATGTCTTTCCAAGGTGGTTTTGCAATTCCTCCCATCAAGAGATGAAATCTATTTCCTCACCTCTTGAATCTGGCTTGGCCTTAATATGGTATGTGGCAGAGATGGTGGTTTGTCAGTTCAGAACCTAGGCCTGCCATGAGGCCTTTTGTGCCTCTGCTCTTTCTCTCAGACCCCTGCCATTGCCACCATGAGAAGCCTGGGTTAACCTGCTGAATGAGAGGCTACCTTAGAGATTCTAGTTATCTTACCTGACTCAGTCAAAGTCATCATAGGCCATCTATGGCTCAACGAACCCTTGTAATCAGAGATGTATTCCTGACCTTAGATGAGATTAGAAAACTTCTCAGCTGGCTCATAAAACTATAAATACTGTTTTAAGTGACTGGGTTTGGGATGGTTTGTTGTGTGTCAATAGCTAACTAATATAGAAGGATCCATGAGAACTGGCAACAAGGATTATCTTGAGGTGTGAATTTTGGTTGGTATGGCTCAGGATGGCCTGGGAAATATTATTACACTATAGAACTTTCTAGATTACTTTTTTTATGATGTGCAAGTATCACCAACTTTTAAGTATCATTTTTTAAGAGAATGAATAAACTATGCACTCACTAATGCTCAACATAGGAGACCAATTCCATCTAAACTACATATCTGGCATAGTTCTGAACCAAGGTTCTAGAGCAGCCTCTACATAGACTTTTAAGATGCTCTTGTGGTAATAAGGGTGTGTGTCATGAAGGAAAAGCTCCTTCTGTCTTCCATTCCCATCACAACCACACAGAAGATTCATAAATGATGCATTGAAGAGGCCTAGATTAAGAGTTAGTATCACTCTTTGGATGTGCTATCATAGATTAATAGTACAATTTTCATATATGATTAAAAATAAAGGAAGAAGAAATGACACATGAGTTTCAATTATTTTAATTTATTGATCTGATACAATTTTATGTATTGCCTGAAACTTCTTATTTTGATGCATTAAACAAAGTTAGTCTCTAATATTTATTTTTCAACAATTGGATTGAGTGATTGCTACACAGCAGAGTAAGATGAGCATTCTGAATTATTCAGAGTATAAAATATGGTCTTTATCTTCAAGAAACAATGAATTGAATGGATAACCATAAAAACAATGTCATATTTAAAGTCTCTTTTATTACAGTTTCTTGAAAATTTGTCATTTTTAATCTATAGTTTTAAGTCCTGTTTTCAGTTTTATTAAGGTATAATTGATAAATAAAATTGTAATATATTTAAAGTGTATAATGTGATGATTTGATATATAAATATATATTATGAGAGGATTCCACAGACTAGCAACTAACACCTAATCAATCACCTCACTTTTTTTTTTTTTTTTTTTGCTAAGGACACTTAAGTTCAATCCCTGCACAAGTTTCAATTATACAATATAGTGTTATCAGCTACAGTCACCATGTGATACATTAGATCCTAGGCCTGATTCATCTTATAACTGAAAGCTTGTACCCTTTCACCAACTTCTCCCCATTCCCCTGCCTTAGCCCCTGGCAACTATTCTATTCAATTCTATGCATTCAACTTATTTTTATAAATACTATAACTTGCAAGAAAAAATACTATTTAACTAAAAACTAGTGAATAATAAATAAGAAATCACAGAATATCTAGGAGTTGGTGCTAGACATGACATTATATGACATTTAAAAACTAAATGTAGTATGGTCACTGCCAATAAATATTGACTGAACTTCTTCTAAATGTAATAAGCTATATTTCAAAAGTATGAGACATGATTCCTCCGCTTAACGAGATTAACAATCAAATATTACTGTTGAAAATAATAACCTTTTTAGTATTTTCTACATGCCCGATGAATACTGCACAAAATAACAGGTATAAAAGTTAAGAAGAAAGAGCATTTGTTCAGTTTGGAGGGAAGAGGAAAGGCTGAGTGCAGAAAAGTAAGGTAGGATTAGGCAAGCAAAGCTATGAGGGTGGGGTTTTGCAGGCTGATGGGACAATATGAACCAAAGGCCTCAGGTAGGAAAATGTGTGTGTGTGTGTGTGTGTGTGTGTGTATACACACATGCATGTGCATGTTATGAAAATCCACACATGTATGTGTGCATTCATGCTACTTAAGTGCATGCATGCATATAAATATATTGATATGTGCATCTATTTATGGTAAGTCATTTAATTCATCCAACAATCCACTAGACTCAGCTCCTTGATACCTGAAACCCCATACTTGTCAGAAACTGACATGATGTGTGTTAGGTGCTCAATAAATATTCATCAAATGGACCGGAGAATGAGGCAATGGACACTGTAGATCGGGCATGAAAAACCTAAGGCCCAATGGGTGGCTTTGTCAAAGTAAGGAATTAGTAAAGTGTATTTCTGACAGTGTTTCCTCTATTTCCTTTTTACTCAAATTCATGCATGCATGGACCAGCAGCAACGGCATCACCCTGGGAGCTTAGAGGTTCAGAATTGCAGGCCCATCCAGGACCTGATTCAGAATCCTCACTGTGACCAGATCCCCGGGTGATTTGCATGCACATTAAAGCTGGAGAAGCAGAACACTATTTTGCATGGCATTCTGGAGGAATAAGAGGATGAATTAAAGAATTCTGAAGATGTGTGAAAGAGAGAAATGAAGAATAAATGTGGACAGATAGGAGTGAAGCACTTTGAGAAAGGTCATGAATTCAAAACTAAAGAATTTACCTTATAAGCCAATGTTTCCAAAGTACAGTATCTTGGCCACAAGAGATACACTAGGTAATCGATCCACTAGCCTGTGGGAAGAAATTTGAGAACTCATTAATATTTAATGTTTATCTAAAGACAAGAAAGGGATTTGACTTTACTAATATTTAATTTTCAAATAGACCGCTGCACTCTCTCCTGGTCTGCTTGTCAGGTTACAGTTCAGATACGCAGCCGGGAAAACCGCAGTTCAAGCAGCCAACAATGCTGTGTTCAGATGCTGGGCGTTGAAATAGAGGCAGCCTTTACTTAAGAAAACACGTGTATTAATTATATGGTTTTAATTAACACAACTTCACCAGTGGTTTTAAGTGCTCCCGAGCATTAGCATGCACAGGTACAAATGTGCACACTCACGTGTGCACACACACACACTGGAGAGAGGATTACAGACGCAGCCCAAGTGAGCAAGAACATGGCAGAGCTAATCCTCCTCGTAACATCTGATAAAAGCTCCTAGCCTCATTACAAGGGGAAAACAATGACAGTCTCACCAAATCTGACAAGAAGGCAGCCAACAAGTGAAAAATGTGACTGCCTTTCAAAAGAGACTCATGTCATGGTTTGGGCATGTCGAAAATGGATGTATGGAAATATTTCCATGGGTTGTGTTTTTGTTGACAATAACAATTGTAAGTATGTCTCCTATAAAAACTTGCATATCTGCATATTTAAAACTCTTGGAAATAAATTTTGAATGTTTTAAAAAAACTTTTAAATACAATTACGTTGAGTTTAAACCAGTGTGAAAATGCACCATCTTCTGTTTAGTTTTCAAGAACAACTGATTGACATAATAAGATGAAAATTTATGAGCTGGCTTTAAGCAAAATGGTTGGCTTCACTGTTGGTTGGGATTGAATAACGAGTATTGTGATTAAGTGTAGCCTGTTTGAAACTTCAGTTTAGATATATACAGCCTTGTGAAGTATCTTTCTCAAATACGACATAGTATCAAGTACTTAAACTGAATTTAGAAATGATCGTCACTTACAGGTGAACCTAAAATTTTAAAAATAATGAAACGCATTCAACCACATTTTTTTCTCCAAATATATTATGACTAAGAAGTTTTATATCACTAATAAATTTTAAATTAACGTGTAAATATTAACTTTCTCAACCTAAAAATTAATTTGTACCTTTATGTATATTTTACAATGTTTGGTATCATACATTACAGTGTGTCACCGTATTTCATCAAATATAAGTTGCCCTCTATTAAAATAGGTTACCTAATTATATGTTCCACTGAGAGAGATGAGAACACTGTAATTATAATTGTAAGATGCCATTAATTGTATGAAACACCCAGATTTTAGAGATGTTAAAATCTGAGGTGGGGGGAGAAGTGCATCTAGAGTAATTATGATTAAGTGCGGCAGCTAATAAGAAGAACACAACACAAACAACGGTGGGCTTAACAACACGGGTATTAACATAGGTGTGCAGTAAATGTGCAGCCCAGGCTCGCGGTGCCCCTTGGTCTTGAACGCGCCAGTCTCTACCGCTCCGCAGCGTCCCCCCTATTCCTTTTGTCCACGGAGGCCCCCTCTCACCTACGCTGGATTAAGTCCTTCGCAACCATCGGGGATCAGTTAAATATCCTTCCATGACGTCGAACCTGACTCACGATCCCAGTTAGGTCCCCCCCTGTTACCTCCCGAGCCCTTTTTCTCCCCAGCTCTCACTGCAGCGTGTCGTTACCCTTCTCTGTGTGCGTCTGTCTAATGCCTGCGCGCCTCTGGGCCCCTAGACGGCAAGGACGGTGCATGTTTGCTCCCCCTCCTGTGCTCTTTGTCCATCTGGGTGCAGGATAAACGGCTGCTGAAGAGCTGCGTAGCCAAGTTACTGAGCCCTGACGCTGGGCCGGACACTTGTCCCAGCTTCACATTGTCACTTAATGCTCAACCTCCACTCGGCAGGGACTGTTCCCAGCTTTATGTTACAGACGAAGAGACCAAGGAAGAGGGCTGAAGTTACAACCCAGGTTCAGTCCATTCCTCAAATATTCACCAAACACCTACCGTGGCAAGCACTTAGGCTGCATCCGTGAACAAAACACACAAAAATCCCTACCCGCAGCAGCCTTTCCATCCTGCAGAGAGTAAATAACAAGCCAGCACTTGGAGGTGGCCGTGACCCTGGACCCGTGGGCCTTTTCCACACTCCACACTCCTCCCACCCGCCCTTGTGAATGAATGTTTTGAAAACCACACTCCCCGAGCTTCAGGTTATGCATCCATTCTACTTTCAACTTGTTTATTCTTAAGATTCTCCTAATTTCTCAAAGAAAAATGAAATGTAAAACTCGTTACACTCTGCCATGGAGCCGCCTCCTCCTTATAGCCCAGTACTTCGCATCTGCTGGGCACAGGGTGCCGCGGAAATGCACACGCAGTGAATGAGGAGTGACTGGGTGAGCGAGCAGCTATAAGCTGCTCTCCTATGCGCATTTCCACCTGGTCAGCAGTGTGAAAAGCTCCTCTTATTTCTTTTGGTTTGATTTTTTTAGGCAATAGACTCAATACTCAGCTCACTAAGACCTTGTCTTATGAAAGACATGAATATTTAGAGTGATAATCAGTGCGGTTTTCACCCCTGCAGGGAAGACAAGAGCAGTATGGAAAGTCTCAGCAGAGGACAGAGGCATTAATCTGCAGCTGTATTTGACAACAGGAACCAGGTGACAGGGAGTGGGAGGGAGGGGTAACCAGAAAGGAGGGAGGGATAGAGAAGAGAGGACCAGAGAGAGTGAATACTATACCACGACATAGTGATCTTTTTATTTAAAAAACAAATTGGTCACATGCCCTGCCGGGCGTGGCTCAGCAGTTGAGCATTGACCTGGGGTCCAGGCGATCGAGGTTCGATTCCCGGTCAGGGCACATGCCCGGGTTTAGGCTCGATCCCCGGCAGGGGGTGTGCAGGAGGCAGCCGATCAATGATTCTCTCATCATTGATGTTTCTATCTCTCTCTCCCTCCCTTTCCTGTCTCTGAAATCAATAAAGATATATTTTTTTTTAAATAAAAAATATTAAAAACAAATTGGTTACAGAATATGTATATTCCTTACCTCCCTCCTTTCCTTGACCTTTTCTCATTAATAGACATAATTATTTACACTTAATTTCTTGTCAGTTCATAAACCATTCACTTGCTTGATACAATATCTATGTTTTTTTCATAGTATGAAGAAAAGCATTACCTTAAAGGAGCTTCACACCTTGACTATATACCCATCGTACGCAATATACCTGATTATCGCTGTATTCTAAAAGATGTCCTGGCAAACTTGTCAGATGGTTGGAAAGGCGGGGGGAGGAGGTCAGGGAAAGTGATCTTGCACACCAGGAATTCCTTCAAGCCACATCATTTCATCACTCTCCACCCGGGAGCTTAACCTGCGAGGTAGCGTTATATAACAGTCATACCAAATCGCATCTCTCACTCTCATCTCTCCCCCATATTTCCTCAATGGCATTAACTGTGGAATGGGCTAATCTGCTACCAAGTCCTAGAAAAATGGAATTGCTTTGTGCGCTGATAAAATGAAATCCTTCTTATTATTGCTGCTACTCCCTGATTTATAACTTCAACTGGTATATAGCACCAACATCATAACGTATTGGTGACTGCTGGTTAAGAGCAAGGCTCTGGAGTACCGTTTACATCTGCACAATTCTAAAGCAGAGTTTCCAGTGAGTCCCTCCACCCTTAGTCACATACATGTTCAGGTCCTACCCTCTTCCATCCTTAGACACTAAAAAGGATTCCAGCACCAAATTCCAACCTGGACTATAAACCTCAAAAACAAAGAGCTGAAATTACTCTTTCCTGATGCACCCCCACCCCCCTACGGGAACGATGGGAGATCAGGGAGAGGGTTGAAAACGGAGGAACTTTGCATCATGACAATGTTAGTGACTCCGCAGCCCTCAGAACCCACAAAGGTCACTCCTCTCCAGACTCTTTCTTGAATACAGAACTCCAACCAAACAAAAACAGAAACAGCTGGGGCCATCCTAGGGTTTCCATGTCCTCGTGCTCTCTGAGATGTCACTGCAGAACGCACACAGCTTTGATAGACTGGCAAGTAAGTGCGTGGAGCAATCTCCCTCCCAGGGAGGTCAAGGCCTTTTTCCTGAACCAGGGGCCTTCAGATTATAGGAAGAGAGCTGTAGCCTTGAATGTTTCAGATTAGAGCCTGTAACCTTCACAGAGACTTTGATTCCAGCTGTGCTCACATTCAGTATAATGACTCTGGAGAACAGCACGGACTCATTTCAGATGATGACTACATAACTATTCATTTATACTTAATGAGTTTGTTCCACCAGGTATATGATGAACTCTAAACAAATAGTGTCATTGAATCACACATGTCAATAAATTTGAGTGCTACCTGATTCCACCCAGCAGAGGTGATGATAAACTAGGAGGCAAGAACGCCGTGTCCAATTAATGAAAATGCCCTTTTGTATTTTCTAATGGTTAAAACGTTAACTTAAAAATGGCTTTCCCTGCAATAATTCACAGACAAGCACCCTTTAATGGGAAAACAATTCAAATTTATGTGCAATTGAGCTACAATTATTTGATTAACTTTATTAAATTCTTGTTGATTCTACAGCCTGGATGAAGTGTATCATTTTTTAGAAGTTTCGTATGTTGCAGTTTTAAGTTTTTTAACCTTGGGTTTCAATTGATCTTGAAAATGTCCTGAGGAACTTGCTTTTGTGCCTAGTGGATGGAATCTCAGTGGCTGAGATTCATCATTTGTCTCTTTCCATAATAATGCTAATCTTATTTTCATATTTAAGAAGCACTTGAATAAATTTAGTAGCAGAATTCACATAATTCTTTGCTGCTTTGTGTGTAATTGAAACTGTGAGAAGCATTTGACTGAAGAAAACTTCATGCAGATTAATGAAATCCATATCTATCTGCTTAGGTTTAACCAGGTATACTGACAACGCAAATACTGTCTGCTGAATTTTCATGTAGCATGAGAGGCTCATATCAAAAAAAGAGAGGAAAAGGTCCCAAATCAATAATCTAAACTTGCACATTTAGAAACTAGGAAAAGAGCAAATTAAACCCAAAGCCAGCAGGAGAAAGGAAATAACAAAGGTAAGAGGAAAAAATAAAGACTAAAAATAGCAAAACAGAGGAGTAAATAAAACCAAAAATGTGATTCTTTGAAAAGAGAAATAAAATTTATTAATCTCTACCTGGAAAAAGAGAATACATAAATTAGCAGTATCAGGGACTAAAGAGAATATATCTTTACAAATAATACAACAACAGAATAACAAGGGAATATTATGGATAACTCTATGTCAAGGAGTTCAATGACTTACACGAAATGGATGTGCCCCTGGAAAGACACAAACTATCAAAACTCACTCAAGAAGAAATAGGTCCCCTGAATAGTCCTAAATCTATTAAAACAATTAATAGTAGTTAGAAGCTTTCCAGCAAAGAAAACTCCACACCCAGATGATTTTACTAGAAAATTTTATTGAACATTTAAAGAAGAATTAATATAGATTTTACATAATCTTTCCCAGAAAACAGAAGAGAAGGGAATACTAACCAACTAATCTTGTAAGGCCAGCATTACCTTGAAAACAAAACTAGAGAAGAATCAATATTCCTCCTGAAAATAGGCAAAGATCTTTAACAAAATGTTATCAAAATTTTATCAACCAATATGTAAAAAAGGTCATACATTACAACAGAGTGGTGTTTATTCTAGAAATGCAAGCATAGTTCAACATTCAAAAATCAATGTAATTTAGGACATTAACAGTTAAAGAAGAAAAGCCACATGATCATCTTAATATATGCAATAAAAACATTTGACAAAAATTCAACACTCATCAAAAAAAAAAAAAAATACTCCCAGCACACTCTGAATAATAGGTAGCTTCTTTATCCTGAAAAAGAGAGCTTCTACATAAATTTAAATCTAACATTATATTTAATGATGAAAGCCTAAATGCTTTCCCTCAAAGATCGGGACAAGGCAAAGATGTCTATTTGTATCATTTCTACACAATACCATATCGGAAGTTCCAACTGGTACAATAAGGCAAGTAAATAAATAAGTAAATAAATAAGAAGCACATGTATGAGAAAGAAAAAGATAAAACCATCTCAGTTGCCAATAGCACAATTGTCTATGTAGAAAATTTCAAAGAATCTACAAAAAACCTCCTAGAATTTATAAGTAAACTTAGCAAAGTTGCAGGATACAATATCAATATTTTAAAAATCTATTGTACTTCTCTATACTAGTATATAGTATGAACAATTGGAAATCAAAATTATAAAACAGTACTCTTTAAAATAGCATCAAAAATGAAATACAAAGATTTGAATCTAACAAAATATATTCAGGTTCTGTCTGCTGAGAACCACAAATATTTGTTAAATAAATAAAGGGAGATATACATTGTGTTTATGTATTAGAATACTCAATATTGCTAAGATGTCAGTTCTCCCAAAACTCTCTTATAAATTTAACGTAATCCCATTTGAACTCCCAACATAATTTTTTGTTGTTATTGATAAACTAATCTAAAATTTTCATCAAAATGCAAAGACTCTTAGAATAAGCAGAATAATTTTGAAAGTTGGAGGACTCACACTACCTGGTTCAAGATTCTAAAGCTCTAGGAATCAAGGTAGCATGGTATTGACCAAAGCACATACACATAGATCAATGGAACAGAGTTGAGTCTAGAAATAAATTTATACAAATATGGTCAACTGGTTTTTGACAAGTGTGAAAAGGGAACTAAAATGGATAAGAGGAAAATCTTTTAAACAAGTGATATTAGAACAATGGGAAATCATAAGCAAAAAAGAAACCTCAACTTCTACTTCACACTTCATACAAAAATTAATTCCTAATGGATCATAGCCCTAAATGTGAAATGTAAAACTCCAAAACTTTTAAAAGAAAGTTCAGGGAAATATCTTTATTATTGTATGTTCATCAGAGAGTCCCTAAATATGATTCTAAAATCATTCTGCATAAAAGAAAAAAAACTGATACATTGGTCATCATCAAAATTTAAAAATTTGGCTCTGAGAAGAACAATGTTGTGGAAATGAAAATAGAAGCCACATACTGGAAGAAAATATTTGCAATTCACATATCTAACAAAGAACTTACTAGCAAAATAAATATTTTAAAAAACTCAACAATAAGAAAATAACCCAACAATAAGAAAATAACCCAATTAAAAAATGGAAATTATTTACCAAAGATGTAAGGATGATAACTAAGCACATGAAAAGATATTAAACATGATTCATCATTACAGAAATACAAGTTAAATCCACAATTAAATAGATACTATTACATGCATCTATTTCAATGACTAACAGAGAAATAGACAATTCTAAATGCTTACAAGGATGCACAGCAATTGGATCTCTCATATGTTGCTGGAGGAAATGCAAAACGCTATAGCTTACATTTTGCAATTCGATGGTTTTTCATAAAAGATCTTCACTTACCATGTGACCCAGAAATTCTACTCCTAAATATTTGTCCAAGAGAAAACTATGGTCACACAAAAGCCTGTCTGTAAATGTTTACAACAACCTTATTTGCAATAATTAGAACTGGAAACAACCCCAAAATCCTTCAACTAGTGAATAGATAAACAAACTATTCAACAATAGAAAGGAATGGACTGATGACACAACATGGATAAATTTCAAATGCCACATTCATGATGAAAAAAGATTCAAAAGGCTACGTATGTTTCCATTTTGAAAAGGTACAACTAAATGGACAAAGAACCAATCAGTGGTTGCCAGAGGTTAGGACGGGGGAGAGGTGTGGGCTACACACGGGCAACCTGAGGGAATTTTTGCAGGTGAGATTGCAGTACTGGTTACATGACTCAATTCATTTCTCAAAACTCATAGAGCTGTAGTACACAAAAAGGGTGAACTGTACTGGATGCATGCAAGTTAAAAATAAAATAAGTCCTTAGAGGTCTGGATTAACTGAATTTCATCTTATATTTCCATTTGCCTAATCTACCCTTAAATGAAAACTCTTTGCTAATTAATCCATCACTATCAGTGGAACCCCTTTGCTTTCAATCCTTATCATTATCTCCCTATTTTGACCTACTTTTTCTTATATTCTCCATCACCCCCTCCCATTTCCAATCAGTTACCAAGTTGCCAATTTCTCCTTTGTAATAATAACTTTCATATTCACCTTCTCTTTCTCACTTCTTTAATCACTATGTTTTCCCCTTGTCACCAATTGCTATGTCTTACCAGTTACTTTGCTTGCCTAAAGCAAGCCTTTTGTCTTCTTGTACTATTGTCTTTAAGTATTATTTTCTTTTCTCTGGTCAGAAATCTTCAGTAGTTTCCCACTTTCTATCATATCTGTTCCTAATGCCTCAAAATCTGTCACACATACTTTTTTCCACCTTCATGCCTTAAAAATCTAATACTACTAAAAATAATATCGACTGTTAATTTCTTATTATATTCTAGGCACTGTGCCAAATTATCTGTTATTATCTCTATTTAATTCTGACCAATTCTATGATGGAATGTGTCCCTACTTTACAAATAAAATTTTAAAAATGAGGTCCAGAGAAGTAATTAAGTATTTTTTAGTTTAGATCAAGTAAATGGCTCAAATGGAATTCAAACCCAATCTCTCTGACTCCAGGTCCTATACTTTTAACTTCTAAATTTTTTAAAGTCCTCCAAATTTTTCTTTATTTGATCCTGTACTACATGTCTCCTCAAATAATTTCTTCCCCTTAAAAATTCTCATCTTCCCAGCTGATCTTTGCCAAATTCTTCAACAACAACAAAGAATTCCTACTACCCCACACCACCATTTAATTGCCCTCAAGAGATGTTTTAAAGATATATTTTCCTGCCACTAATCATACACTGCTTCATAAATACTCTCTCAGATATTTCACTGGTATATGTTTTATTTTCTCCCACCCCACAATCTTACTCTTTCATGCACAAGAGAAAGAAACAGATTTAATGAGCACCTATTATATGCCTAGCAGTGAGCAGGACAGATCACTGCTTCAAGGAGCTCACAGCAAATGGAATTATGCCTTTTCACTTTTATTGTTCCCCTTCCCCCAGCTGCCCCAAGAATCTATCATGCTTTCAGAATAGATGAGTGAATGCACTGGTTTGCCTTGGTCACAAATACACAACAACATCTGAGAGCTAGAAAGGGCTGTCAGAGCCCTGTGAAATTTTATGTTGAAAAACTGCTAATGATGCCATCAGGCCCAGTGTCCTTCAGGGGAGAAAATGAGCTCTTGAGGCAAACATGTAGAAGCTGCAAGCCATTTGTAATCAGAAAGTGAAGTGTGCAACAAGGGAAGCTTGCCAAGCTCAAGGACTCAGTGGCTTTAATGAAGGGATGGTATTACCAGTGGAAATCAAACTTGCCTACCAGCTGGATTGTCTCATCTTCACAATGAGCTTTGCTGGCTGATAACCACAGGATCCTGAGACATTAAGCAGACCCACAAATTACCTGCATAACATTCTGGCTCAATGTTAGAAAGTTGAATTAATTGCCTGAAAATAAATGAATGGGGTAGGGCCCAGAATTGCCTCATTAGTATTCAGCAACACTGCTGCCTTAGGAAAAAAAAGAGAGAAGGCTGGGGAGGAAGGCAAAACAAAGGGAAGTGGAGGGAGGGGGGAGAGAACTGGAAGAATAATGGGGGAAATCGTTATTTCGAAAGTGCATTATGCCCCCCCCCTTTTTTTCAGATTAGTTACAGAACTTCCTTGTCTAGCTCAGATCACAATGTCCAGGTAGACTCCACCCATGCTTTGTGATGGAGCAGACACTCTGGGAGCCCAGCAATTAATACCTGTGCAAAAAACAAATCGATGAAGCACATGGCACTTTCCCTTTATTTCTCAGATGAGAGTTAGCTGCATTCAGGTGTTTTTCTTTGGCAAGAAAGGGGAAAATGGAGGAAGCCGGTGCCCAACAGGTGCACCACTCACACATTTTCATCAGTAGCCTAATTCCAGCAAACACTACAGTTAAAGCCCGAGTCCTCCAGGAACGATTACCCTTCCTCTTATAGCATGTTTAAGTTCTTTGATTAATAATTCTGTTCAGTCTTAAAAACCACAGTGCACAGTGTCTTGTGATACGCAAGTGTGCAGAAAGTTTCTCCAAAACTTACTGTTAATGCATCTTCAGAGGACGCGGTTCCCAGGCAGCCCCTTGGAAAAAAGCCACGCAAAGATCATGACGTGAAGGGCATGTTGAGGCCACCTTGGTGGCCAGACGCTGAGACTGGTAAGCACCTCCCTCCTTAAAGGAGTCATCAGTTCACCCATAATTTAGCAACTATTTCTTCCTGAAAAACCTGTGGAACCTTCTGTTTGATCTTTGCATTACAATCACTTGCTGAAGTCAGGTTTTTTTCAGCATCACTGACATCCTTTCAACTTTTCAAAGCCTTTCTGCACTGATTTTTATCTGAATCTTTCAGATGTACCCTGAAGCCTAAAGGTAAAGCCCCTGCAATCCGGCTTCACGCATTGTGGGCCGCTGTCTTCTGTTGTCAGGAGCGGCACCTCTTTGCAAGGTGTGCGTGCTTTGAGTAAGCTCTGGCTGTAATGCTTTCCTTCATTCTGAGTGCCGAGAATGCGCCTGTCCAGGAGACATGCCTGCATTTCTCTTTGCATTTCAAGGAAGACGTCATCTAATTATCCCCTCTGCAGCTTTTAGACCATAAATCATTTTAGGATTATATAAAAATAAATTTCCCGGTATATGTATGTTCCCCCTAAGTTCCTTTGTCTTTCAAAGATCAAATTGCCTCTTGTTTACACCCCTAAAATACAGCTATATGCTAGCAGTTAACATAAAAAGCAAAATTCTCTGTTACCTATGATGTATCTTGGGTGAGGATGTCTGCTTTACCATCTTTTTATACGGTAACAAGAAAGTGACTATCTCTTTTTGTTAAATCTAGCAAAAATATTTTTAACCTCACTTCAGAAAACAAAGATTTTGAAATGAGAAATCAATCATCACCAAGTATAGGTTGATAATTTGAGCACTCGCCTAAACACTCTGGGATACATAATTACAAAAAGCAAAACAAAACAACTAGGAATTCAACTTGTGTTACCGATGTTTTCTTCTTTTGTTTATTTCAAAGAAGTTGGACCCAAATTTTTTTCTAGGTAACAATCTTTTTTGACTCTATGCATATTTCAGTTGTCTCCAGATTAACTTAAAAATTCCCGTGGATGAAAGAGGGGCCGCACACTAAACCTGACAAGCTCAGTGGGGGAGCTGCATGGTGACCTTACAAACTCAGAGACTTAAATTAACCACAAGGATGGTCTGAAATCAAAACTTCCTAACTAAAAGCAGTTCATGGGGAGTAGTCATGTCCTAGGCCAGTATCTTCCCTGACAAAGGTCAATCTTTACCTTAACTGAGCCTGTTATTGTCTTTTTGCATCTACAATAAGGTACCTTTGGAATGTCAGACTGATCTCCTTAGTTCCAGACCCCTCAGGGCACAACCTCCCACCTGAACAAGAGCCCAGAACTGGACCCCTCATTGTTACCTTGCTCTCCTGCACCCCATCTCTCTGCGCTGTGAATGTTAATTGTTAACTATCCTGTGCCCACCTATATAAAAGAAGTGCCTCTCTCCATTTTACTTTTTACCCAATCCCAGAGATGTCCCCGCCTTGCTTTCTCCCTCCTCCCTAACCTACCACCAATGGATTTCCTGTAATCCCTATGCCTCCTCCTTTCATTGTAATGTATAAAATAAACTGCAGAACTGCCATTCTCCACAGCGTTTTCTCAATCCGCTGAGATTTTGCTTCCTGGCAATTGTCAGATTGGCTCAAATAAACTCACAAAAATTCTCTACAGGTTTGGATGTTTCTTATGTTGACATTCTCATTTTAGGAAGAGTCTCTCGGCCCCGGGAGATGCCTTAAGTTTTCATGTTTACTCTTGATTTTCCATATTATTTTGGACTTGCTGAATTCATTTATCAGGTAGAATGCTTTGGGCTGTAAATATAAGAAAACCCATCCCAAACCAGCTTAAACAATAAAGAGCATTTATTAACTAAAGAAACTGAAGCAGCCCAGGGTTAGAGTTAGTTGTAATTAGGCTTGTTTTGAGCAGAGCTGCAGCTTATTTCCTCTGACTTTCCTTCATTTCTGTTTTCTGTATGGCCTTTAACCTCAGAATGGACGAGAGCATCTTCTCACACTGCGTCACAGGCTGGCTAACTATGGCCCCGTGGCCCGAAGACCAAATCCAGCCTGTCATGTGTTTTGATAAAGAAAGTCCTATTAGAACACAGTCACTCACATTCATTTACGTATTGTCTCTGACTGCTTTCACGCCACAAAGGCAAAATTAGATTGTCATAACAGAGTCCACAAAGCCTAAAATAGTTACTGTCTCACCCTTTAAAAACAAGTTTGCCTTTCTACTCTCCTTGTGGCTCTTTCTTGAGAGCTGAGAAACTTCTTTCCCACAGCTGTTGGTAAACTTTTTGCCACCTCACTAGGTCACATGGTCATAGCTAAACCAATTCTGTAGCCAAAATAATGCCAAACTCTGGTTGGCTTAAACCCACGATGGCTAGAGTTTGGGATTGCCTGTAGATTAACCATATAAGTGGTCTGCATGGGAGAGATCCATAGTTGTAGATGTGATTGCCATATCATTAGGGCAGAGTAATGGGGAAAACTTACCTGGTGTTATGGGTGAAATTGTGTACCCTTCCCCCAAATGTAGATGTTGAAATTATAACCCCAGAATGTGACTGTTTTTGGAGATATGGTCTTTACAGAGGTAATCAGGTTAAAATGAAGTCATTAGGGACTTCATTAAAATGAACTCTCATCTAATGTGACTGATGTTCTTATTAAATTTAAAAAGTTGGAGACAGATTCTCGTAGAGGGAGGACACCATGTGAAGATGAAGACAAGAATTGGGGTGATGCTTTTAGAAGCTAAGGAATGCCAAAGATTGACAGCAAACCACCAGAAGCATGGCGAGAAGGATGGCACAGGCGCTCTCCCACAGCCCTCAGAAGGAGCCAACCCTGCTGGCACCTTGATCTTGTACTTCTAGCCTCTGAGATAATAAATTACTGTTGTTTAAGCTACTCAGTTTTTGGTATTTTGTTACAACAGCTCCAGTAAATGAATACTCATGGGAAAACAATTAATGTGCACTAACATGCCATAAATTTCCGTATCTGGAAAGTGGTCTGAAAGACAAGTAGGAATAAAACATCTCTTGAATCTATATGTGAATGACTTGCACGGTAACCCCACAGCCTAATGATACCATGGCAGCAAAGAGGACTGGTCAGCAGGAAAAGAATGCAGCTTGGGACAGACCAACACATAGATAGACAAATAAAGAACATACCTTTAGAATAAAACTAAATGGCCTGAGAAGACTCCCTGCACGGTGAATCTCTCCAGTTGCCTTCTCCTTGACCCTTGGGGCCTTGTCTAATTTTTTTAAAACTATCCTTTATTACACTGTCTAAATCCGCCAACCAGACATTTGTATGGATTTAAAGTAATCTCTTTTAAAAAATAAATATCCTGAAAGGGTTTCTATCCATTACTACTAACACTATTGGCATTGAAAAAGAGAGATTTGAGGTTTGGGGATGAGAAGGAGCTAAAGTCAATAAGAAAACCAAATACTGTTCTGACTACAGAGGAGTTGAAAACACCAAGCCATTGATTCTGTAATCCTGAAATTTACTCATTCAACTGCTCATTCAATAATTATTTATGGTATTCCTATGGCCACATTAGATGCCAAGGATGCAATGATAAACAAAACAGACGTGGTGTTCATGCTCACAGAACTTAGAGTTTAGTGAGGGAGAAAGGTACAGAAAATTAGAGTGCGACAGGCACTAGTATAGGGGGATGTAGGATTTTATGTACACACAACAGGTACATAATCTGATTTAGAATGAGTCAGGGGCAGTTTCCTAGATAAGTATTATATAAACTGAGACTTGGCAAATAACTAGGAAATAGTCAAAATCCAAAAAGAAGGGTATGGGGAAGGAGAAGGGGAGGTCATGTATAGTGGAAAAAGCCATCTTAGAAATTATAGGCTTTACCCAGAAGAAAATGGAGAGCCATGGGAAGGAATATAATCAGATATGCAATTTAGAAAGCTGACTGGCTACTCAGAGAAGTAAGGACAACCAGTCATTTTAAGCCAGGCAAAGTGACCATAGTAATGTGGGAAAGCATTGAGGAGTTTTCTTTGGGAGTAGGAACACTGTGACACAACCTCTGGGCAAAATAATTTAGCCTTGTCAGTGATGATCATTTTTTAAAATACAGCTCTTTAAAACATGATTTTAGAAATAGCACTACATGTAGAAGATGTAGATACTAAAACCAGCACTATGTTTTCTAAATTTACAGAGGTAATTGGTTACAGTAGTATCCCCCAATGAACTTCACTCTCCATGTATCGTTTCTTCCCTTTGAATTTGAGAGAAGTGCATTGTTTGCTTTAACCAGAGAATGTGGCAAATGTGTTGTTGTGCAAGTTCTGGGTCTGACAGCCTCCGTGCCTGCAATCATGGAAGCTTTGAGACATCTCATGAGGTGTCTCATACTCTGCTTAAGGCACCTCCGTGGACAGACCATGTGGAGAGGCCACCGGGAGAGGAAGTCCCGTGATTACAGGGAGACAGAATCCCAGCTGTTCCAGCATCTTAGTTAAGCCTAACTCCAGGTGGGCCACAACCGAATGCAGCCACATCAATGACCGCTGGAAGACCCATCCACTGAGCCCAGTATAGATTGCAGAATTGTCACAAATGACATGGTTGTTGTTTGAAGTCACCAAGTTTCGTTATACAGCAATATATAGCTGAAGCACTTACCATCACCCTTAGGATAGTGATGATTTTTATTTAGTCCAACCACTGTGTGTCAGAGAAGAAAACAGAAACAGAGAGGTGTAGCAACTCGTCCTGAGTTTCACAGCATCTTCCTCTTCAACACATAGCCTCTAACAAAGCCCTAGTCTCAGTTTTCTAGTATAAAAGGTGATGAGAAGGAAAGAATGAAAAAGGAAAATGGAAAATAAAAATTGGAAATAAGAGAGACAATCATAAATCTAACAAACCAAGGACACTGAACACAAAGCCTGACATCTGGCCTTGGGGTCAATGGAGTGCTCACTTGTTGCATTGTATTGTATAGCGGTGTGTGTGTGTGTGTGTGTGTGTGTGTGTACCCACAGAACCAAGAAATCTGGGAAATCTTTGGTACAGCACATGAGTATGAAGGACTGGAAGTCATTTCAACTACCTGCCTTTCACTCATTATCTCAGTTCACACTGTGTGTTTCTGAGAAAATATTTCTCAGGTCTTACAGGAGCTGATCACTTTACAGAATCCACAGGCACCCAATTGACTCCCAACCAGGTTGCACAAAAACATAATACTTCAAGATTCTCGAGTGGATTCGTTTTCCCAGGTGAGGCTTTATTCGAGATGCCGAATAGTAAGGTCTCTCTAGGGTTCTTGCACACTGGCCCGCATCTCGAGCTTTCTGAGGCATTTTATAAATGTTACCCTATTCTCAAAAGACTCTAGAGGGAAACAGTTTAATAAAGCAGACCTAATTTTTCAATCTCACCTTTTGTAACTGGGTATGAATGAGCTATTCTTCATGTTCTTGTAGCTTGACAGGAACAAGAAAGTGTACCAAATCATTAATTCTCTAATTTGCCCACATAACATAAAACCAGCTGGCTTTTAATATTTAATTAAATTAGTGTGCTCCCCGACTGAGTTCTAATATTCCAATTTCAATTTCCAGCACAAAGCTAATATAAAACCAAAGATGCACTGAGTGATGTGGGAAGGGAAACTGTGACCTTGGTCGGAAACTTGAAGGCGTCTGCAGATGAAAAGAATCCCCCTTTTTCTTTCAGGTATACAAGATGTCCAAATGTAACACCCTTACTAAAAAACATTGCATTCTCTTTTAAGAAGAATCATCATGTGGTCAAAATATGTGCCTATTTGGGGACAGTTTCCTTTTTCACTAATTCCTTCACCCACTCGTTCATTTCTCATGCCTGTTGCCTGCCAAGTATTGTGCTGGCAGTTCAAGTGTGAAGATGAAACACATGGTCTATGCCCCCAGAGGAGCTCATCATCTCTTGAAACTTGCAGCCAAGTGTGTGTGTGAGATCTTGGACAAGTTCAACCTTCGAGCTTCAGGCCAACTGTTCGTAAAATGACTACATCAACACCACTCAGCTCTGGCGATTCCTGTGACTATGAAATGAGGTCGTGTCTTGTGAAAGAGCTTAGTACGTTGTGGGGCAGCAATTACGTGATGAGCCAAGACCATGAGGCATTTTGTGTAGGTGTTTTTGTTGCTATTTGTGTGCAGTTGTATTTATGAGAGTCAATGGGGAAAAGATTCTCCTATGACTGACTATTTTCTGAAGGGTCACTTCTCACTCACACAGTAAAATGTGCTTAAGTCTGGCCTGGAGAAAATCAGTCTTGAGGCCCTTTATCTGAAATTCTCCTTATGAAGTATTTCCTGCCTCAAGTAGCAGATTCAACATTCAGGGCCAGTTTATTTCTTTTTTGTTTTAATTGGATTGGATTATGCTAAACTTAGGCTAAAGGTTTTTATTAGCTTTTTGTGGCAATTTTATCCCTGTATGTTTTATTATAGCTGTTGATTTTGTTTGTTTGTTTCTCTTTTCTGTTTCTCTCTTTTTTTGTTTGTTTTTCTCTATTATACTAAATGGGGCTGATTTTCTTGCTTGTTAGAACTGTTATTGGGCACTGTGGTACAAGGCTGGCTGGTGCAAGTGATGGGTGAAGATGCAGGAAGTGGAAAGGCAGGATGTGGATATTACGATTCATTATTTAAAAGAAAATCATTGGTTATTTTTTCTAATTATAAAAGTAGTATTAACTCACTGTAAAGATTTGGAAAATACAGAAAAAATTAAAGGAAAATATCAAAATTACATAATAAACCTGTTGTCAGAGTTAGTTAACATTACTAAGTTGAAGAATTCCCTTTCAGTATACTTCTGTTGCATACAAATTTTATGCTAATTTTATAATACCACCTTGACTATCATTTAGGAGAGCAAATTTACTCTTCTGGAAATGACAATGCAAGTGTCACTATCAGCTGTCTATTTATTTCAGCTCCACAGATCTTTAAATTAGTAAATCCTCGCTTCTATATACTGAGAAAGACTGGATCACAGACACTGTCTTGAAGGGAAACTTGCTTCTATATACATCATTTTATATAAATTTGGAATTGTCTTATATAAATAATTTTAACTTGTTTTTCTTTCCACTTCATATTATACCATCAACCTTTCCCCATGCTATTAAGTATCCTTCCCAACATGACCTTTAATGGTGTGTGTTGAATTGTGCCCCCCGCCAAATTATATGTTATTCTAAGCCCTAGTATCTCAGAATGTAACTTTGGAGATAGGGCCTTGAAAGGGGTAATTAAGGTAAAACAAGGCCAATGGAGTGAGCTCTGATCCAATCTGATAGGTGTCTTTCAAGAAGAGTTCATTTGAGCAGACAAAAAGACACCAGGGGTGCACATGTACAGAGGGATGATCATGTGAAGAGCCAGCAGGAGGGTGGCCATCTGCAGTCAAGGAGAGAGGCCCCAGAAGAAACCAAACCTGCTGACCCTTTGATCTTGGACTTCTAGCCTTCAAAACCATGAGAAATAAATTTATGTTGTTTAAGCCACCCAGTCTGTGGTTCTTAGTTATGGCAGCCCTAGCAAACTAATATACTCTCTAATATTTCATTATATTGCTTCATATAATTTATTTAATGAGTCACCTACTGTTGGACACCAATTTCTCTTTCATAAAAACTATTGTTGTTATGGACATCTTCATAAAGAAAACCTTATCAGGTTAACTGACAATTTAGTTAGTAAAGCTTTAGAATATTTTGCAGTACAAAAAAACATAATTTAGAAAATAGAGCAAAAAGGTGAAAAGTAGCATAAGGCTATTTATTATTCAAATACAAACATGGTTATTTATTATATTTTATTCCAGTTTTTTTTCCCCTCCTCACTTGGGTGCTTTAAAATATGGTTGTAATAATATTTATAATTTTTGGTTTTGCTTTTTAAATTTAACATAAGCATTATGTCACAGTTTCATACTCTTAATAAGTATTTTAATGACTCCATAATAGCTGGGTTCATTAAGAAAAGAAACATTGAAACTTCCCTGACTACTCTTTTCCTTTTATCTGGTATTTCAACTTTATAATAGAATACAGCGTAAGCTGATGGAAGGAAGGAAGGAAGGAAGGAAGGAAGGAAGGAAGGAAGGAAGGAAGGAAGGGAGGGAGGGAGGGAGGGAGGGAGGGAGGGAGGGAGGGAGGGAGGGAGGGAGGGAGGGAGGGAAAAAGAAAGAAAAAGAGAGAGAGAGAGAGAAAGAAAGAGAAAGAAAGAAAGAAAGAAAGAAAGAAAGAAAGAAAGAAAGAAAGAAAGAAAGAAAGAAAGAAGGAAGGAAGGAAGGAAGGAAGGAAGGAAGGAAGGAAGGAAGGAAGGAAGGAAGGAAGGAAGGAAGGAAGGAAGGAAGAAAGAAAGAAAGAAAGAAAGAAAGAAAGAAAGAAAGAAAGAAAGAAAGAAAGAAAGAAAGAAAGAAAGAAAGAAAGAAAGAAAGAAAGAAAGAAAGAAAGAAAGAAAGGGAAAGACAAGACAGTGGCTTAAGCTAGATGGAAGTTTATTTCTCTATAACACAATAGTCCACAGGCATACACATATCTAAGAAGTATGTCTGGGGCTTCCTCAATATAGCTCCTATTTATATGGCTTAGGTTATTACTCTAGCTCACATTATCTCCCAGAGAGTGAAAAGTGGGGGGGGGGGGGGTAGGGGGCAACCAGGAGCGTGCCCTCACAATCCTTTTAATGCCAAAATGCAGGAGTGGTACATATAACTTCTACCATGTACCTTTGGCCTTAACTTAGCCTTGTGGCGACATCAGCAACAATGGAGGCTAAACGTTATACTTTCTTTAAAAATAAAAAATATGTTGAAACAAATGGCATTTATTAAATACTCACTGTGTGCTCAGAACTTTCAGCAGTTACATTATTTAATATTCTCTTGTTAGGTATTATCATCAGCATGGTACCAGGGGGTCACTGAGACTCCTGATAAATTAAGTAACCTGACCAAGGTCACAGAACCTCTGCCATCCAGGCAGAACTTAAATCCAAGTCTGTGTGACTCCAAAATTGCTACTCTTCCTGCTACATTATTATTGCACTTCTGTTACCGGTGTTGAGGTTCTTGGGTTTCCCAAGATAGAAATCGAGAGGAAACCCCAGAGATATTTCCAGACAGATTTTATTAAGCTTATGCTCTAGCACAAGGGAGGCAGCACAGAGGAAAAAAAGGTCGTCTGAACTAACTCAGGGGCTGGCTCTGCTTGGTTGATTTTATAAGTGGGGAACAAAGTGGGCTCTCCTGAAACAGCAGGCTTTTTGAAAAATATGGGCTTTCAGAATTTTCCATTTGTGGTCAGGTGACTTCCTTTTCCAGCAGCATTGGGTGATAACTATGTTTGGGCCTGCACTGTGGGGGCAGGATGCTGGACTGCTCATTACTACCACTCTAGGAAGATCAAACAACAGTCAAACCTTGACCAAATGTGCATGTAGGTAAGTAGTTTCAACATCTGCAAGGAAGCAGGCAGTTAGTAGAAGGGAGACGAAATCAACTACCTCTTCGTTTTTGAGTAGGGAGTGGAGGGGTGGTGACATTTTTTCATTCCTTCCTGACACCTGGTCTTAACTGGCTTCCTGACCATCTGGTATTCTCCCTTCCTGGGCCCAAGTCCCTATGTTGTTTCATTTCCTTATTAACCTAAACATTGAAACTTAAAACATGTACAGGATTCCCTTCTAAGACTTCTAAATTTTTAAAACATAATTCTTGTTAGAATTAATAGTCTCTGTTATGCCTCAAAATAAGGGTTTAGTAGAAAATATTGGTAGGTGGTTTTGTAATAAGTTCAGTCTCTAGATTTCTGAAACTACTTAAAGTAAATTACCAGTATTTATAATCCTTCAATTTGTTCCCATGTAAGTTACAATTATGACAGTTACTGTTTTGCAAATGTTTCTAGATCATAGAAAATAGGTCTTTTGATGCCTTTATAATAACCTGGTTATTATTTAACAGCGAAGGAAGAAAGGGAAGACTAAATATAGGCATGCCATTTATGCAGCTTTGCCAAAAGCTGCATTTAACACTTTCCAAGTCTGTTCCCCACTAATCGATGGGGGAAGGGACTGGAGAGAGGCAATTTAGGCATATGTCCAAAAAGGTCTGAGTGACATGGGAAGATGCCTACTTGTCTAGCAGTCATACCTGGGAACAAATTAGTGGCCAGAATGGGCAGAGCCACTGCAAGCTGGAGAAACCTGAATGTTTAAACTTCTAAACAAAGAAGTGAGCCCTTTCTCCTACCTCTAGCGCGAGCGCCGGGTTCCTGGCTCTCCTGTGGCAGGGGAATGCGCTCCCTGTGCCCACATGGCGCAGGGCCATGTTGGACTCCACACACAAGCTAATAGACTTTAATTAGCTTAAAGACTGAACCACACCCGACTACAACATGGAATGGGAACTTACATTGGCCCTCCTTCTGGCTCTTCTAAACTCCCAGCTGCCCCTCTTTCAGGCCTGGCTTGGGGGAAATGGGACACTCGAAGCTAAAAAATAGAACTCTATGCCAATAAAACCTTCTACCATCTCTCATCCTCCGAAGGGAGCTTCTAAAAATACTTATTTCAAAGGCGCCCAAAAAACCCCACTCTCACAAACAACAAAATTCCACTTGTGTATTCCTCCGGCAGCACTTTCTGCGACAAAATGAACTGGGGAAAAAAAAACACTCCCCTAATACTATTAGCACAACAATATGATATTATTGTTTTGTTAGGGCAAGGTCAAAGTCATAATCACAGGAATTCTACCCTTTCTTCATATCATGAGAAAAATAAATAGAAACATGGCAAAATGTACTTGCTTTTTAGGAAAACTAACGAGGCAGTGAGCTGCACTTTCTGATGGGCGGTGGGACGGGAACAGGAGCACCCAGTTTCACCCGCACGTTCAGAATTGATGTCTTCACTTTTGACACTCAGCTTGGAAGGACACAAGATGGGGCCCAAAGAGAGGAACATCATATCACAGTGGAGTTTCCCAAAAAGGCACAGGGTTCCCCAGTTGGGACACATGAAGGAGGCCAGAGAAGGAGCCATAGGGAATATTCTCCTCATGGAAGGCCTAAGACATAAACAACCCCTTCCCTATATAGTTCTAGAGTATGACTAAATTGGATTAGGTTGCAAACCCTTCCTCCCACAAACTATATTGCTTTTTTTTGAGAGCTGCCATAGCTTAAGAAAATAACTTCATACACTTCCATTCTGGAAGGTTTAATCTGGGGGGAAATGTCAGAAGAGCAGGTACTCAAAGAAAGGGTGGTTGCTGCTCTCCAATTGTCTCTCTAGGACTTCAGCAGGTGGAAGAGGCTGGAGATCTAGCCCCTGGTGTAACCCCCACAAACTCACCTTCCTCCCCTTCCCCACCACCATGGTAAGCAGGGAGCTTCCTTCACATTAGAAAAAGAGGACCCTTTTCACAACAGGCTGCATATGCACACAGTAAACTCAGCTAAAAGAAATGGACACCCGAGCAAAATGTTGAGGACTTTCAACTCCCGTTGTCTCCAGGAAAGAGTGGCAACAGTTAATTGAATAGAATGCACAATCATTAAGTAATACAAGTATTTTTCTTGGTAATATTTTACATTAGCTCCTAAAAGGCTTCTGCTGATTATGTTTTATTATCTGGTTTGTTAAGCATCTATTATAAAGTGCTGTTAAATTACGATGAATTAGCTTTCTTTCCACAGAAGCGTCACCTGAACGTACTTAGCTGGCTCATCAGCACCATGAATGTGTAATTATTTATTTTATTAAGCTTTTTTGTTGCCTTTTACACATTACAAATTCTTTTTCATTAGTTTTACTTGAAAAAAAAAAGTTACATTATTGTAAAGTACGGAGTTCTTGGCTATTGTTGTTTACTCACAAAATTCCAAAGTTCTTAACAGTTTCTTGGCCCTCTGATACTTCTTAGAATTTTATCTTTGATCTACAGATCACACACCATAGTGAGAATCTTGTTAAAGCTACGGAATTTCTCCCAGAAAAATGAACATTAAACAGAGAATGTTACACAAAGCTTCAGAATTTTCATGGATTCACCCCAGAAAGCTATTCTTTGAGCACCCGGGTCAAGAAATTCTTAGTTAAAGGATTTTGAAAATTCTTGATAAATTATGCAAAACAGTGAATTTTCTGATACTCTACACCTGACTTTTTCAGGTGTTTATACAGGAAAGAAGCCAAAGACAAATGTCTGTCACTGTAATGGCAGAGAGGACAAAGGTCATTTCAATCTGGAACTTTTTTGGTTACAAAAATAATGCTCCACTCACTTAATCTTTCCATATCAATCAAGGATACTTCGTCACATTTTCTCAGTTGAATTTTACATGAAAAGGAAAATTACTCCTGTTATTTCAGCTATGTCAAGTCTTAAAGAATTTAGAAAGCATGTCCTGGCTGGTGTGGCTCAGTTGGTTGGGTGTCATCCCATGCACCAAAAGGTTGCAGGTTCGATTCCCGGTCAGTGCACATGCCTGGGTTGGTAGGGGGCTTGCAAGAGGCAGCTGAATGATGTTCTGCTCTCACATTGATGTTTCTCTTTCTCTCCCTTCACCCTTCCTCTCGAAAAATCAATAAAAATATTTTTGAAAGGAAAGATGCATGCCCTGGTCTAAAATTACTTAGTATTCACTGGATGCTGGACATTGTGCCAAGTGCTTTCTATGCATCATCACATTTCATTCTTACAACACCCGTATGAGAAAGCTACTGTTTTCATCTCCATCTTACTTCTAAGAAAGTTAAGAGAAGCAAAGTAACTTGGCTGAAGTCACACTGTTGGCAAATGATGCAGCTCGGACTCAATTTTTCTTTTCCAATCTGGCAACCAGGCAAAAACCTTCAGAAACAGGTGTCTTTTATCTGAAGTTCTTGAAGGAGGAACAGTTCTGATTTCAAAGAAACAAGTGACCTAAATCAATTTGCGCCTGCCCTTGATTTTGTGCAAATTTATGATAAATTGTGAAGGAAGGGGAGATAGTCCTAAATTCAGAAAAATTTAAAGTCTTAAATCAAACATGTAACATGCAATCCCATTTGTCCAGAAAAAAAAAAAAAAAAAAAAAAAGGGCAAAAGGCAGAGCTGTAAATCTTTTCCATAGCAAAATTATCACAAGGCTATGTGGAGCCTTTCAAGCTCTCCTTTTCCCCTTTGAGTAGAAACCGCAAATCACTAGGTTATCATGTGGTATAAGCAGTGAGTCCATTAATCTCTTTTGCTCTTCATTTGCCTTGGATCTGATTTGACTTTGTGAAAATGCATCGCTCTGACCACCCCATGCCCTCCTTCATATGGAGTCTCCAGAGAAAGCTACAGACAGAGAAAGAAGACTGGTGGTTCAATCCTAGCAGGGTCTCAGGATGAGGAATGGCAATGTTTGGAAGCGTCTTCAACATAATTGTGGTACCCAAGAGGACTTTCAAGATCTAAGCCAGCAATAAAATACTTGTAGAAATGAATAGTAAAGCAGAAACTGAAAATGAATTATGATAACCACTCCAGTTCAGCGTAAAGTTTTGCTCCTAAGGATATAATACCCAGATACCTGCCAAGTATATAAATATGCATCTAAATATGCACCACAGTGGTTAATCAAGCTAAAAATTCATGGTTGAAGATTTTTACATGAGGAGCTAAGAGCCAGAACAGTGGAATTACTTGAAGTCTCACCAAAAATTGGTGTTGGTTGAGCTTATTTCAATGCCTATCCTCTATACTACTCTATTCTACACTAGACCAGGGGACAGCAAACCTTTAACTAAAAGGTCAGATTGTAAATATTTTAGGCTTTGCAGGTGCTTCTGTCTCTGTAGCACCTACTTAGCACTGCCATTGTAGAGTGAAAGTAGCCACAAACCAAATAATAATGAATGGGCATGTGTTCTATCTAATAGGACAAAACAGATGGCTGGCTGGATTTGGCCAGCAGATCGTAATTTTCCAACCTCTGCTTTAGACGACAAATTCCATAGGCTTTGACTTAGTTGTTTTGTGTCTTTCAACTTCAGTTTCTCCCCCAATGAACATACTCTTTTCCCAGCAGTAAAAACAACTTTTCTCAAATAAGTTTATGGAAAGTGGTTTCCATAGAGTATAGTTTGGGGAATACCATACTTTAGGTTTATAAAAATCATATGTAAATAAGTGTGTATATGTGTATAATTTACTGAATACCTAGTATGTGTTAGACACTATATTAAATACTTTACATATGCTGTCAAATGACATAGCTCACAAGTGGTAAAAGCTGATAGAAGCTTCACTCAGGCCACTACACTATGCTGTCTTTCTGCTGTTATTTTGTTTTATTTTATTTTGTAAAGAACACTTAAGATCTCTCATAACTAATATTTAAGTGTATATTATTTTTTAGGCACAGTGTTATATAGCAGATCTCTATAGCAAATTTATCTTCATTGACTGAAACTTTATGCCTGTTATCAACTCCCTGTATCTCCCTTCTCCCAGCCCATGTGAGCCCCCATTCCATTGTCTGCTTCTATGAAATTGACTATTTTACCTTATGAGTGGAATCATGAAATATTTGTATTTATGTGACTGGATTATTTCACTTAGAATATTGTCTCTTAATAAGGACATGCTGGTGATCTTCTTGAAGAGTCATAAGGATAGATAGTGTCACTTATATGAAATGCAAGTCATTTTGTGCAGGAGACAGCCATCTGCCCAGATCCAAACATTTATTGGGCCATGTTTTACTAATGGGTGAAATGACAGTACTTAAGTTTAGGATTAGGGTACCCTCCTTTTCCATTTCTGCTTTTTATTTTTACTTTTAGAACCGATGACTTGTAAGAAGAATCTCGTCTTTTTGCCCTTTCAGGGAGGAGTAAAGGTTATCTCTTCTCTGATCTCTCAAAGGCAGCCTGGTACAGGGTACAGTCAGCCCTTGATATCCACTGGTTTCACCTCTGTGGATTCAACCAACCATGGATCAAAAATATTTTTTCTCAAAAAAGTTACATTGTTGCTGACATATACTATGTAGTTAGGCCTACAATGGCTATGTCTGTACTGAACATATACAGACTTTGGTTTCTTGTGATTATTTGCCAAACAATACAGTATAA
The DNA here is from genome assembly GCF_054644295.1 of Miniopterus natalensis. Lineage (NCBI taxonomy): Eukaryota > Metazoa > Chordata > Mammalia > Chiroptera > Miniopteridae > Miniopterus > Miniopterus natalensis. Next base: position 148,456,362 of record NC_142082.1, on the reverse strand, counting down.
CAACTATTTATATAGCATTTATATTGTATTAGGTATCATATGTAATCTAAAGATGACTAAAGTATACAGGAGGATGAGCATGGGTTACATGCAAATACATCATTTTATATATGGACCTTGAGCATCCGCACGTTTTGGTACCCATGGGGAATCCTGGAACCAATTCCCCGCAGGTACTGAAGGACAAGAGTACATAACAGAAGTGCAGGACCACTCAGCTCCTGGCTTCAAGGTAAATTTCTACATTCTTGCTCTCTTGTTCCTTTTACTCTTGGCCTGGCAGATAAAGTTCAAATTAATTTTTTCTTACAATGCAATAGTAAGCTCCCAACCTCAAGTTTGAGCTGTGGGTGGGATCTTACCATCGCATTGCAAGAAAAAATTGCAAGAAGGAAGTAGGAAGCTCAAATATGGCATTAGACCTAAATTGTATTCTATAATATAGTTTTTATCAAACCTCTGCATTAAAGGCATTGGGAAGTCCTCTCAGATTAATAAGAATAATACTTTTTTTACCTTGACCACAATCTTTGTGCATGAGATCCCTTGTCAGAGGGTGCTGTGGAGGAAGAAGGAAGAGGAGTGCTACCTGAAGGTTCATATAGGCCTTTTAGATTTAAAACAAACCATCTAAACAAAAGCCAAACACACAAAAAGTCCTTCACCTAAACCCTTCATTAAGCAGTGCTCATGGGTCCTAGTGCCTCCGCCCCTTTTCATGTTTCTCAGTGGTTGGCTTCCACCCTCACATTCCACTGAAACTTCTACCATTAAGTTTACCAATGGCCTCTCTCCAAGTCCAATGGGCATTTTTTAGCTCTTAATCCACTTGGTCTTTCTAGATGATCCTTTTCTTCTTTTCAGAGACTCTCTCTTCCCTTTGACTTCCTGGGAGAACTTTCTTTGTTTTCTTATTTCAGGAGTCAAAACTCAAATGCCTACAAGGACTGAACTCATGACCTAAATGATGAAGTGGTCTCTTACATTCTTTCACTAAAGATGTACTTTGTACATATATCCAACATGTAGGAATATTCTTATCTCCCACAACTGACATGGTCTTGCCCATTGCTCTTGAAACTTATGGCCCAAATGTCCTCTTTTATTTTTCCACGTTTGATGGAGACATGGATACAAGAATTGTTTCATTTGCCTCTTACCTACACTGAAAGAAAACCAGCTGTCGTCTGGATGACAAATATCCCCAGTCACTTGGTGCCAGGATAATGGATCATGATGGACACTGTCCCAAACCAGAGCACATATAACTTACTTAAAGAGTAAGTTTCTATCCAGTTCCAGGTTATGGTTCCCAAGTCTTATTTGGTGTTAGAAATCTGGATTTAACATAAATCTCTGAATTTTTAAATATTGACAAAATTTGTAAGTGAAACTCAGTACCTCTGAGTGTGAGGTCTGGGTTGCTAGCTTGCTGCTTTTGTGGTCAGAACCAGACTGTTTTTTCACAGGCTCCTTTTCCACCAGTGTATCTTCTGGATCTTCCTTGGGCGATATTCTCATTCCAAACACTTTCCTTGAGGAAGTCCATCTCCTCTGCCACATCTCTGTCACATAGCACTTTGTTGTAACTTTATTCCCACACATTAGGTTCCTCTTTGTATAATAGTCATTTATCAAGTTGCCTTACCTGCTTCATAAGCTAGTAAGTATGTTATGGGTAGTGACTGATTCTTATTTGTAAGTGCTTTCAGCATAGCAACTACACTTACTGCTTTGCACATGAAAATTTTGTCATAAATATATCTTGATGCCTTAATATTTAGATTCTGAATTTCTGTAAAGAAAATATTTTTTAAATGGTTTTTAGCCTTGGCTGGTGTTGCTCAGTTGGTTGGAGTATCAACCCATGTACCAAGAGGTAGTGGGTTTAATTCCCAGTCAGGGCACATACCTGGGTTGCAGGTTCAGTCCTCAGTTAGGGTGCGTAAGAGAGGCAAACTAATCAATGTTTCCCTCTCACCTCTCTCTCTCTCCCCCCCCTTTTTCCTGTCAATGAAATCAGTAAGCACAATCTCTGGTGAGGATTCAAAAAAAGGAAAAAAATGGCTTCTATGCCAAATGGTCCCAGGATTATGTAGGTATTCCATTCTGTAGATCTCTATTTGTATAAGACAGTGGTTCCTTCCTCAAATTCCTGCAAAATCCATATAGTGAAAGAAGCAGCTTTGTTCCTTAGGAGAGTAGTTTTACTAAAGGCAAAAGTATTTTGTGAAAAAATAAAAATGGGCCCTGTGGTCAAATATGTTTGAGAAATTCTGGGTTAAACAATATTGAACAGATTTCTTGATTGCCGCCCTTCTTAGTTTTATTGTGTAAAATGTGCTGTGACACATCCAAGGGAGTAATAGGGTGCTTTCCAAATTTGTTTTGACTCTGGAACCACTTTGTGAGGATCATTATTAAGATCTCATGGGACTAGAACACAATGTGACTGGGACACAGTTTGGTTTAGGAATCTAAATGCTGAAATGTGAGGTTTTCTATGACCCATCCCTCATCCATAATTTTAGTGTTACTTCCTACTAAACAAATCTTCCATCCACCCAGAACTCATATTATCCTCTGTTTCCCAAACATGTGCCTTGGAGCTGCCACCAAGGTGTAAGGCCATACCAAGCATGTGCCTTCCGACTTCAGCACATTTTCTCTCAAAATTTCCACAGCCTGAAATATCATTCAACCATCACTACACCGAGTTATCTATCTTTCAAAACCCACTTAAATGCATACTTTTCTAAGAACTCATGAAAAACCACTCTTGCCCTTGATGCCCTTTCTTTCCCCTAAGCATAGCTTTGATACATAAGAGAGCCTACGCTAACTTTATTTTTTATATGTATGTGTATCTCCTCTCCCCCCTTAGATTATTATCTTCTTAAGAGCTCTGTCTTTTTATTCAGTGCCTTTTTCATAGAAAAAAATAAATCAGTGATTTTCATGATATAAAATAAAATACAGTAGGATACATTCCAAGACACCCAATGGATGTCAGAAACCACAGATAGTACCAAACCCTATATACTGTGTTTACTCCTATACATACCTATGATAAAGTTTACTTTACAAATTAGCCATAGTAAGAGATTAATAACAATAACAATGAAATCTAACAATTATAATAATATCCTGTAATAAAAGTTATGTGAATATGGTCTTTCTCGCCCTCTCTCTCTTTCTCTCAAAATATCTGAGGATTGTACTCACCCTTCTTGTGATAATTTGAGATGATATGATGCCTACATGATGAGATGAAGTGAGGTGAATGATGTAGGCATTATGACGTAGTCAGGCCACTATAAAGGTTACTGGAACACAAGCCCTGAGATACTGCGACAGTAGACCTGATAACCAAGACGTATACTAAGTTACCAATGGGCAGGGAGTGTCTATCGCATGGATATGCTGTACAAAGGTATGATTCACACCCCTGGTGGAACAGATCAAGACCCAAGAGATTTCATCACGCTATTCGGAATGGGATGCAATTTGAAACTTATGATGTGATGACTGTAAAATAATTTGGAGGCCTAAAATTCATGTGAGTATAGATCCTGAGAAGTAAAGGGTAGGAAGCAACTGCAGGGGTAACTGAAGTTTAGTATAGTACAATTTTCCCAGAAACCATGTATACAAGAGAGCTTAGTCTCCTGTAGAAACAGTGGAGACCTGGAATTAAGGCTTTCATAATAACAAAGATAGAGGAAAGAACCCCTAGAGAAGGGGGAAAAATAGCCTACTTAAAGGGCAGGAAGCACTCTCTCAGAGAGAAAATGTATGTCCAGACATCTCAGTCACAGCCTCAGCAATTTTTGAGACGTCGAAGCCTATGATACATGGTAGAGTCACATGATTAATTCTTGCTACAATGCACCCTGCTTCTTGGGGGGATTTAGTACATGTTATCTTAAATAGAGTCAAAAGCTGAAAGAGTACCTTCTGGGATTTTAGAAAGGCCAGACAAAGAATGTTTGAAAGGGCTCTCACACAATTTTCCCTCTACCTGCAAGATTTGGGGGTCTCTGCATAAAGAAACATCTGGGGGCTATGACTGAGGAATAGGAATAGTTAAGTGTGGATCATCAAGACCCCAGATAAGGGAAACAGCCAGGGAGGGATCATGGGGTCAGGGATGGGAGAGGCTCCGGGAGAGCTGGTGCCCTAGGAACAAAATGAAGACCTTCTAGAGCCAAATGTTTGAAGTGAAGTCCTTATTGTTTTTCTCATGGCTGTTGTATCCTGGAGAAAGAGGGTTATACTAGAATGCAACACTTTATTTCCCAATAAAGTAAATTTGGCAGAATCTAGAAATTTATTTTGCTTACAGTTTGATTTCCTGGCCTGTTAATTCCTCAGAAAGAAGAAAAAGAAATTTGAAAGTGAGAAATATTTACTTCTGTGGGAATAAATATGCATGAAAATGCTAAACAAAAGTACAAAACCAGTATTTATGTCTATTTGCATGAATTTTAAAGCAATATGAATCAAGAAAGCTCTAACATTATCATTCCAGCTATAATGGGACAGAGAATAAAGTAATACATACATTTAAAATTTATCCCATGTATGAATAGATGTACATTATGTGGGTGAATTTCCTTATGAAATAATTGACTTTTTTTCCCCCAAACCTAATAAAAACAGTTTGAGATCATCAAAATTAAGAGATCAAGCTTGCACACAACAAAGTGAAACATTCTAATCTGTGTATGTAAATGAAACAGCAGCAACACATTCAACATCTGTTAAGCTCACAGTATATAATATTCATTTTGTGAGGTTTGAAATAGAAGCCTGAGTCTTATGAAGGGGAATATACTTGCCTGAGAGCACCCTATGTGGCACTTTCCATTTCATATTTACACTCAGCTATATGTGTAAATAAGCAGGCATTTTAATATCTCTACCAAATGAAAATATAGGCATTGCACTAGTTTCAGTTTTGATGCACATGGTTTATATATGTAAGTTTAATTTTGAAGAAGAAAATGATAGAGAATCTGGAGATTACCAAAGTCATACCTAGAGAAACGAGAAATTATCATCTTAGCCACCTTCCCTGTTGAATTGAAGTCCATCTGGAAATGTATCCATTTTTACATCAACAGAAAACAAAGCATTGCCTTGTAAATAATTACATATTATAAAATGTAGATTATCTCTAATTAACAGAAAGAAAGGCACTGCCTTTCAAAGTCTGGGAATGTTTTGTGATTTTGTCACAAATAATCTTTATTTAATTGTTCCATTTAAGGATTATTTATCTTGTTTTCGCCTCTTTAATTTCTTTCTTCTACTGCCTTATAAATTGGAACCACTATTAGCAACATCACTAATTTCCCCTAAAGATCATCTGAGCTTTCAAGCTGAAGCACTGCACTCAATTTTATTTTTCATAAAATTGAAATGGTTTTAGCTGGCTAATTTTTATCATCTTTAATTCAAGCCTCAAAGGTAGCCAATTTTTTTATTTTTTTTTACAAATAAGTAATTGCCTGGACTGAAAAATTTAACTGCAATGTTTCAAAGGGAAGATAATGCTGAAATGGTGTTGGTTATGATAATTAAACCCTTTGTTCAATCAAAAATAGACTTTAGCTAAAGGCCACTAAACTTCATGAGATATATAACAAATCATGTTTCAATTTATTGAACACAGATTTTTTTTCTTTCCCTGTGTTTAGTATTTGTCATTTAGATATATAAATAGAGAACTAGATTCTGAATAAATTAAGCATAGCGATAATTTGCAGCCTCTCTGATAAATCATATATATATGTGCTGTGATTACATGAAATGAGAGAGCCATCACACATAAGGCTGATAAATTGCTCTACATCCAGAAAGGGTTTGATCTGTGGGCCAGCTCTCCTTTCTTTCTCACTCAGGCAAAAACATTAACTATTTAACTAGAAAATCTTTACCTGATATTTCAAATGCACTTTAAAATATGACCAGTGCTAGGTGATGTCCAATTATTAGGATTAGACACACAATAACAAACATTATTCAAAAGACAGAACTGAAAACTAAAGGTGTATTACACATTTCATTGAGAGGAAGGAGACTTCCCTGGCTGAAGTGGGGAGAAAACAATATGATAATTAATTTGGAAAAGAAAGCTATGGCTCCTTGACAGGGGGTGAAGGTGAGGTATTTAACCTGTAAACAGTGGGGAGCTGCAGTTTTCAGTCTGGGCTTCTATAACGCAGTACCACAGACTGGGTGGCTTATCAACCACAGAAATTTACTGCTCACCGTTCAGGAGGCTACAAGTCTGAGATGGGGGCCAGCATGGTTGGATTCTGGTGAGGACCCTGTTTTTCCAACTTCTTGTTGTATCCTCACGTGGCAAAGAGCAGAGAGAAGCAAGCTTTCTCAGGACTGGGTACTGACCTATATATGAGGGCTTCACCCGCATGCCCCCATCTAATCTTACCAACCTCCCAAGGGCTGCATTTCCTAATGGTGTCACGTTTGGAGTGAGGTAGGATTTGAACATGTTAATTTTGGGGGGTGGGAAGGGCACAAATATTTAGTCCATAGCTGGCCACTGCGGATTTTGCGTAGGGACTTGTACGACGTAGGCAGCACTCTCTAAGGAGTGACCTGGCAGCCGCTGGCAGGAGAGGCTGCACAGAGAAGGGCCTGGGTGCAGGGGACACTTGAAGAGTAACCGTAGTGGTTCAAGAGTGAAACGAGCAGTTGCTGAAGACAGGTGTTGGCAGTAGCCGTGGCTGGGAGAGGATATTTTGAGAGATCCTACGGAAGAAACACAAACAGGGCTTTCTGTCTAATATATATGTATGCTGGAGATGATTCTAGAATGAACAACTGGGGAGGTAGATTTAGGGGCAAGAAAGGCTATTTCTGCATATCAGTTGAGATCCTGTAAATTGTGCGGCAGTAACAGTCTTCAAAGAGCTTATGCTTAAAACACCAAAGCTGCTGCTGTCGCTGCTGGTGGGGGTGGCGGGGGTTGTGGTTCCCGCTCACACTAGTGCCCACGGTGGTCAGCTGGGTGCCTGCCACTCCCCTCAGCCTCACTTGTGGGCAGGCAGCCCTGCTGAGAACTGCCGCGGAACGCAGGGGGGAGGAAGGAACACACAATGTCCCATAAAGCTCCTGCATGCAAGGGACACATGAGACTTCCTGTCACGTTGCATTAGTTAAAGGAAGTCACATGGCTCTACCCGACTTCAAGGGGGTGGAGATTGGAGATTAGTAGTACAATCTACCCCTTCCTCTTTTTGTAAGAGGCCTGGGCATTTGATGCATAAGAACATTTTTTTCTATTTAGGCTATATTCTGCAAACATGAAAAGCAGTTCTTTCTTTCTTCCCTTAGGTGACAAATATAGACCAGTGTAAAAGGAAAAAGAAACTTAATTGAATAATGAAGAATGTCCCTAGCCATTACAGTTGGTTTTATAAATATTAGATCTCCAAAATATTTGGATTGCCACTTAACAGGGCTTTCTACAAATTAGTTTCTTACGGCTGCTGCAACAAATTGCCACAAACTTGGTGGCTTAAAACATTTATTCTCTTATAGTTCTGGAGGTCAGAAGTTCAAAATCAGTTTTACTAGGTCAGCAGAGCCACACTACATTGGGGGGCTCTAGGAGAGGATAGGTTACTTGCCTTTACCAACTTTTGGTAGCTACCAGAATTCCTTGGGTCTTGTTTGCATCACTCCAGGCTCCACATCCGTGATCACATTGTCTTCTCTTCTGTGTGAATTCTCCCTCTGCCTCCCTGTTATAAAGACTCTTATGATTGCACTGGGCCCACTCAGATCATCAAGAATAATTTCACCATCTCAAGATCCTTAACCTAATTACATCTGCAAAGTCTCTTTTGACAGATGTGGTAATAGTCACAAGTTCCAGGGATTATGACCTGGATATTATGGGGGGGGAGGGGAGGGCATTATTCAGCTTATGATATGTTACATTACTTCCTGGGGCTCCTGTTGTGTTTAGATAAGCATGTGGAAGAAAATCAACCAAAGCATAAGCCTGTACTGAAAAATGCCAGGCCTGAGAAACTCTAAAGGAATATTCCAACTTGCAGAAGGAGAGTGTAACTTTGTGTAGGACTTAAGGAGGAAGGGTTAACTAAGCTTTGGGAATAGTTGGTCAAGGATGATTCTTGGAAGAGGGAGGGTTGCTCCTGTGGATTAGCAGATATGTTTGCACAGCGTGGCCTTTACACAGATGAGTGGAAACAAACAATCAGGGGCAAAGATTATGTACAAGGTCAACGTGCAGGTGAAGAACAGCTAGAGGTAAAGAGGCTAGATGCCAGGCCACAATGGAAAAAGCTCATGTTTTCTGCATCTTTTACAAACATAGCATAGACAGAAAATGAATCTGTATTTGTTCACAGACTTCTAATTGTCGAAGGGTCATTGTCTAGGGATTGGAGGGACTTCTCTTACTTTCCAGAAGTTTCTGTGTAAGCTTGAATCTTTGCTCTCTGAACTTTTAGTCATATTGCTCTGAGGAGAAAAAAGAAAACCAGAAAAGTCCGCTTTATATTGTACCTTTATATATTTAAAAAGGCAAGGGTTTTTTGTACAAGAAAATAATAGATCTAAGAAAACAGAATATAAAGGAGAGAGTTAGGGCAGGTTGAAGAACAAGTGGGAGAAATGGGGAAAAATAATTTTAAATAATTTTTCATGCTGTTAAGAATGTAATTTTTATTTACCCCTCTTCTAAAGACTTCAGAAAATACATAGATTGCCAAGACTCTTGCAGATTTCCTACAGAGAGCTTCCTGCTAATTATGTTTCTGTCCTTATACACTAAAATCCACAGAAAAATATGTTCCAAATTCCAGCAACAACTCTTGAGTATTTTTATGTGTTAAATTGAAGGTTATATTCTTCCTCACTGGGCAAATGTTCTCCCATTATAATCTTTTTTACATGTAGACACTTGATAGTATTTGTGTACAAATCCATTGGGGCACATCGCCCTATCCCAATGTCCATGCTGGAACAACCAAGGAAGGATCTTAATAATTACCTTAGCAAGTAGCCATAGTTAGAGCCAATGAGAAACAAAGCAAAAGAATAAATCATATAGTTTGTCCATGTAAGTGGACAAACTATAAGATTTCATTTGTTCCTGGAAATCTTATCTGTCTTGAATTCAAAGGATGCTAGTGAAAGTGATATTCTAATCACATCCTAAACAATCTCTTTCATTCTCTCTAAATCATCACATAAAATGTTGGTGGAATAAAGATGATCAGCCTCTGCCCAGGTTTGGAGGAGAAGTCCACTCTGGGAAGTAACTGGGTCACTGGGATCTCCAGGCATAAGTAATAACATCTATTATCTTTTTGGAATTTTTTAGAGATTTGTTTACAGTTTTTGATAATCTTTATCTTACTTGGAGCTCACGAAATCCCCAGGAGTTAAAGTGGCCATTGCATTCTGTTTGATAAAGAAACAGTGCTCAGAAAAGTGATGTCATTTTTGTTTATTGCAGAGCAAGTTGTAGAACCCAAGTGTCCTTCTACACTGTTCCCACACTGCCTCATAATTAACTCTCTGAAAAACTGGCATTGTTTTTTTCAGTGGCTAGTAGCTGATACTTACAAAGTCCCAAGGGCATACATCAGTTTCACAAGCCTTATAACCATTCCCAAAACTTCAGTTGATAATTGGTCTCTGAATATAAAAGCAGTGCTGGTCAGAAGTAAATTCTGGGCTTGCAAGCTGCAGAAATCTAGCCTGATTTTCCATGCAACTCAAGTGCATTGTTTTACCACTCAGATTTTTAATCCAAACAAAACCCAAGAAAAATGTCTAAGTAGCCTTTCCCATTGGCTGGTTATAGCAGCCTGTTCATGTGCCACAGGAACCCTTTTGTAGATTATTCTAAATTTATTAAATATTTTAAAGAAAATGACAATTTAAAAATATATACTTAAGAAAAATCATTTTTAGTAACACTTTGCATTCTTAGCATTATGATGTATTCTCAAGAACCTTTTTTTCAGTCATTTTCCACATTAAAGTCTTGAGCTTTTCCAATTAAACTGTGGATGTGAAAATAACTCTATGTGCAAACAGCAAATAGCTGTGAGTGGGTGAGAGCTTTAACATGAGGTGAACATTCATAATCACTTATTGACCTCCCACTTAAACACACACACACCACACACATAATATCTGCCTCATTCCCTACTCTTTTTATTGTGCAATACATTTTCTGCATCGATTATTATATACTAATGGGCTGTGTAATATCCTTTCCAGATTTTGTTGTAGGTATTTTATAAAAATGAATAGATTCAATTATAGAAAAAAATTAAGTCCTTACTTATTGCTGTTTATTTTAATTGCAAGTAGTTAAGAATTTACAACTTGCACTCTTTGATTTGCATCTAAGCTCTGTGTGAGATTCAATTCCTGTTGGTGATTCTGTGTACATTACTTTTGCATTATAGATAGGCTGGGTTGTGAATTTCTGAGGTTATGTTGGACATGTTCCATTCATAACATACTAATAAGCATTTGCCATCTTCAGATGTTACAGCTGGAGAGAGGGAGTTTTACACATTTATTTGTTTATTTATTCACTCCACAAATATTTATTGCTTGCCTACTATGTACCAGGCACTGTTTTAGGACTGATGACAGATCATTGAGGGCGGGGGGGGGGGGGGGAGATAAATATCCCTGCTATGAAGAAGTACTCATTCTAATTGAGAAAGACAGACAGCAAATAAACAAATTAAAATATATAATGTGTCAGATGGCAATACATACTAAAGAAGAAATTAAGGAACAGAAAGAGCTGGAGAGTTGCAAGGGTGGATAAGCTGTTACATTTTTAAATAAGTTGGTGGCCTCTCTGAGATGATCTCATTTCTGAATAGACCCAAAGAAGATGAGGAACCAAGCCATACAGATATCTTGAGAACTTTGCAGGCAGAGGAAACAATAAGAGCAAAAGCCCTGAGGCCAAAAGGGCACGGTGTCCAAAGGCTACCCCAGAGGCAGCATGCCTGGAGTAGAGTGAGCAAAGGGAAGGGTAATGGGAGATAAGGGCAGAGATATAATGGTGAAAATTATGTAGGGTCTTGTAGGCTACTCTAAGGATTTTGACTTTTACTCTAAGTGAAACAAACACATGGTTTGACTTACATTCATTTGACATTTGAATGGTCTTCTACATGGTGACTCAGTGATCCGGGCTGCCTCTATTTGTGGCTTTATTATTTCAACACTCCTCTGACATTCACTAACAAGTAGAAAGTGAACTGGAAGGTCCACAGGGAACTTTTATTTCTACTCACACTCCATTGCCAAGAATTAGTCAGATCCCAAGGAAATATAGTCCTCCCAGGAGGAAAGGAAAACCAATTTCAGTGAGCAGTAGCAATGTCTACTATTATGGGCAAATGCAGAACCAGCAAAGATGGGTAAGAGAATACTTCAATTATCCTGGGAAGGAGATGACAACTGCTTATAGTATGTTGGTAGCAGGAGTCAGATTCTGGATATATTTTGAAGGTTGGAGCAACAGAACATCCTGATGGATTGAATGGAGGATTTTAGAGAGGAGGTAAATTGGAAAGATGGAGTTGCCATTTACTGATTAGAGAAGACTTCAGAAGTAACATGTTCAAGGAAGAATGGCAAGAGTTCTGTTTTGAAATACTAACTTTGGCGGGAGGGGACATCCAAGTAGAGAGGCTGAGTAGACAGTTGGGTACATGTGTCTGGAGTTAATATAGTGATAGTATTTACAGCCATGTAACACAAAAAGACACCTAAAGAGTGGATGTAGATAGAGAAAAGTTCCAAGGACTGAACTCTGGGGCACTCCAATGGTTGTAACTATGGCAAATGAGTAAGATAAACAAAGGAGCTAAAGAAGGAACAGCTATGAATTAGGAGAAAAGTAAGCAGTATGTTGTGTTCCAGGAACTACATGTCAAAGGTGTTGCAAGGAGAGAGTTATCAACACTGTGAAATCCTGCTGATGGAGCAGATATATAAGGACTAAAAATTGATCATTGGATTTAGCAGCATGGAGGTCCTTGCTAACCTTAACAGAGCCATTTAGTGGAATGATGAAGACAAAAGCCAACTGAAGCAGGAGAAGAAAAATGGGTTGGTGGTTACAGTGGGATGTGGCAGAAATTCAGCATGGCTGTATGCTGAGGAGAATGATGCAGCAGAGTGAGAAGAGAGGACTACACAGGAGAGGCAGGGGGCAATCCCCACGGTGACGTCTCCAGTGGATTAGATGGAATAGGGTCTGGCGCACTGGTGAAGGGGTTCATCTCTGAGAGGAGCATAGTTGTTTTATCTATTGAAGTGGAAAGAAGTCAGAGTGTCCAGGCACAACGGCACATGGGAAAGTATGGTGGTGGGACATGGGGGACATCCTTCTGATTGCTTCTATTTTCTCAGTAAAATAAAAATCAAAGTCATCAGCTAGAATTAGAACAGAGGAAGTTTGAGACCAGAGGTGATATAAACTCATCATCTGGAGTGCAGATGAGTGGGCAGACTGGGACATATGATTTCAAGCTGCTTGGAGGGTTCACTTAAGGTCATGAACTTTAGGTTGGACCAGCCAGCATGTTGGTATGTTTTCTCAAGCCACGGTCAGCTGAGCAGGTACAGCTGTGAAAGAGGAAAAAGGCTGAACTTCAAGAAGTCTCATTTTCATTGTGCATGATCTCGCCATAGTATTCTGGATTAAGGGTCTCCTTTCCCACAGAAGCTCTTGAGGTTGGTAAATAACTGTACATCCTGCCTTTCACATTTCAGTCTAAACTCACTTGTACTCATTCCTTCACCCATTATCTCTAGCTGGCTCCTCCTTAGCACCCACCTCCTTTATCAAGATTTCATCTTATCCCTCCTGACCTCTGAAGGACATGACTCCAATTTCCTCATGTGCAAATTCAGTAGCCCCTGCGTCAGCTTCCTATCTCTCTGCCTCTCCCACTCTCCTCATGCTCAACCCTGTCTTGCAGTCCCCAGTCTGCATCACACCCTGATTCAGGGACTTAAGATGGATTTGAGCCAGGAGTCCTGCCACAGAGACTGCTCTCTAATAAAATAGGAATGAACTGAAGACCACTAAGGGGAGAAGCCAGACGTTTCAGGATCCCCTCTTTTTTAAAAAAAATATATATATCTTTTATTGATTTCAGAGAGAGGAAAGGAGAGGGAGAGAGAGAGACAGAAACATCAGTGATGCGAGAGTCACTGATCAAGCCCACAACCCGGGCATGTGCTCTGACCGGAATTCGAACCCGGATCGCCTGGATCCTAGGTCAACACTCAACCGCTGAGCCACACCTGGTAGGGCAGGATCCCTTCTTACCTCATCTGCCTTTCTGCTTCCTCCACAGACGGTGTGGACTGTGTGACATGGAGTGACAGATCGCATCACAGTCTGTGCTCCTTCCCTCGAATAGGACCATCCCTTCACTGCCCAGATGGTTAATGCTGCTGTGAAGACCTAGTCAACATGTTGATCTTACCACCCCGAGTAACGTGCTCCTGGGGAAATTTGAGAAATCGTTGTCTAAACAAATGGAAGGTCAGCTTATTTCGTTAAAAGAAAAAAGGGAGAGAGAGTCTCTACAGAAACATTTGGGCAGGTTTCAATTGAAGCCAAAAGCATTTCATTCATTTCATTTTAATGGTCTCTGTTGAATAAGCATGAAAAATGGTTTTCATTAGCCCTTCTTCCACATTATACCTGACAAGCGGGAGGAAAACATGAATTTTTCCTGTACTTAACAAATATTCTGTAGCGATATGGAGCAGCAGGAGAGATGCAAAAGGAATAGTAATGTTGCAAAATAAAAAGACTTGGGCCAAAACAGATCATTTATTCCCAGGAAGGAGCGAGAATATGCTAGCCCGTGATAAAAATAAACGGATGAAATTTCTACTACTGGAGATTATGATTAAAGACAATTTATAATCGGTCTGAAAAGGAGGTGGGGAGGAATGCTTCCCTTTCACTATTTGCTCCAGCCTTCCTTATTTTCTCATGCCCCGTTCATTCAGCAGGGGCCCCCCGGCGGCTTCTCCACGAGCAGAACTTTCTGCCTCCTGCCCTGACTAATGTTTGCCACCACACAAATAGCTTATTTCACAAGCTACTTTTCTTGCTGGGTCTATGATTTTTAACACTAATGTTATTTTCCTTTCTTTCTAATGCTCTGAGATGAATTGTACTTGTGGAATATCTGGTTTTGAAATGTAAATGCCTTTGACATTTTATTTTAATTCCAATTTGGGTGGTAATTTAAGGGTTTAATTAACAATAAAGATGAATCAACCCATAAAATGAATACATAAACAGGGAGCGGCAATTTACAAAAATGAAAGGAAATTTTTCTAATGCATTCTCTACAGATTCTTATTGGGCTGGGAGAGGAGTGTGTGTTTCTGTACTTCATCACACAATTAAGGATAGAGAGGGCCCAGCTTGAAACGTGGCCTATTCAGATAGCATTTTAGACCAGTTAGTGCTTGTGAATACCAGTTATAGAAAATGCTAAAAGGAATGGCTATTTAGAAGAAAGGGTGAGTGAAGCAAATGAAGCTGAAAGCAAATCATAATAGACTGCATATATTAGAATTTACCTTTTAGTTAAAATTATTAAATTAGCCTTTCTTAAGAGTCATAGCTGCGCTGGAACACTGAGACCACCTGGCCACAGTCATGTGGACCTGGATTCCACCAGGAGCTGAATGTGTGAGATTGCTAAAGCTTGTATAAGACCTGACCAATTAGCACAGCCCAGGACCCTGAACCCCTCACTCACGACTACTCATGGTTTTTGCTCTATAAAACCCCTTGTCTGCAAACCATCGAGGAGTCTGGGTTTTTCCAGCCTAAGCCGCCCATTCTTCATGGTGGAGCCCTATCCAATAAGCGCCCCTTCTTTCACTGCAGTCCAGGGTCAGTGTAATTGGCTGTCTGCACCGCTGGGTGGACGAGCGCTTTGGGTGATTACACACATAAACAGTAAACGTCTAAAGGGAGTACCTCCCTTAAGTTTACATAAGCAAAAACGAATGTCGCGGTAAATATAACATAGAACTGAATTCTAAGAACCCAGGAATGTGCTAAACACTTTACTTGTCTTGCTCATTTATCCTCTGTGTGAGAGAGATCGTATTATTATAATTCCCAGTTTACAGATAAAGAGACCGAAGTTCAGAGAGACACAATATTACACAGCTAGTAAGTGCCATGGGCAGGATTTAAACTCAAGTCAGTCTGATTCCAGACTTATTTTATACGAAGATCATTTTTACAAATATATTTTTTTTATACAAAATACTCTTTAAATGTATAGAATAGTATTAAGTCTGATCCTGAAACTGCATAGCCATTAAAAGTCAGCTATATATTGGCACAGTTTGTACACAATTTGAAAAGAATTTCCCCTGAGGTTGCAAGATCACTCCTAAACTTACTTGCACCACTTGAATGTACCTCTTAGAAGCTCGCAGGAAAGTGGCAGAGATGACTGCTAGCCTGCTTCAAATACTGCGATTTTCTTACCAAAAAAGCTGGAGTATCCATTCTGGAACTGAATCATATTATGTGCACAAAGGAAGTGACCTCATCTCACTGTGAGAACAAGCATTTTCTAACTCAGGGATGATGGTGCAGAATGCATTCTTTTAAATTGTCTGGTACAGGGGAACTGGAGTGATAATTCATCTAATACATGTCAAATTGCATTTTTCTTTGAGTAAACTGACATATCAACAAAAGGCTCAGTCTTTTTCCTTAGAAAAGCAGGAAATGAAGAGGAGTTTTTAAAGAAATGTGGACTATAAATAGGAAAAATGAAGTAGTTGGTAAGTTATAAAGTATTCATTCATAAGCTCTTGTATTACTATAACACTTGACAGTTTATACAGGGCTTTCAGATAAAATTCATTTATTTTGATCATGATCCCTGAGTTGGGTGGGGCAGATAGTATCATGATCATTTCACAGAAGAGACAGAGGCTCAAGAAGGTCAAGTCTCACTCATCCAAGGTTACATGGATTTTAGGTGATAATATTGGGCCCCAACTCATTTCTTTTGACTCTGTCAAGATTTAATATTGATACAATTTTTATTCTCTGGAGGCTTTTATAGACAATTACTTCATTAAGCAGAAAGCTCTCCTAGTGTGTTTTTTTTCCTGAAGATTAATGCTTCTCAGTGCATAACTCCCGTGCCAAAACATTTCACAGTATGAAATTCCAACAATAGAACATCATCATCACCTTCATCCCCAGGATCACAACAAATATCAATTAGAGCCTATAATGGGTTCCTCTGTGTCAGGCACTTTCAAATATTAACTTTTTCAGTCATCACAAAAGCCCTAATGAGATAGGTAGCATCCCCTTCCCTACAGAGAGGCAGGAAAAGGAAATCATTATGCTAACAGTGCTATTAAATAACTGTATCAGTCAGGTTCCACTGTGGTTAAAAACTAAAACTAAAGTCAAACAAACAATGACCCTTCTGTGGGTTTTAAATGCAATGGTTCATTTTTCACTTATTGGCTGCAGGTCTGGCGTGGCTCTGCTCCCTGCCCCACACATTCCAGGCTCCAACTTGTCAAAGCGGCCTTCGCTGGGACACTGCTGGCCCCACGGCAGAGGCGGTGCGGGGCTGAGCACCAGTAACCCAGAGCCTGACGGAAACCATGAGGAAGACAAGGAGCCCATGAGCTTGGCTGCCACTCGAAACCCATACAAGGGGGCGCTCAAGAGGAACAAGCCAGAACCTGTTCATTAGACAGTGATGAAGGATCAGGAGAAGATAAAGCTCAAAGCTTCTTCAAAGCAAAGAACCTCACCAGTGATGGGGAAGATGAGCCTTCTGGGAAGAGAAAAGAAAATGATGAAAAAGCAAATAAAAAGCCTAAGAAGTACATGATCAGTGACGAAATGGAAGGAGCCGATGATGGAAGTACAAAATGTAAAAACATTTCATATATTTTATTGTATAGTTGGTTTTGTAAATATGAGTTATTTCTATTGAAATGAGTCCATTTGCTTTTATGTAACTTTAATTGTATTAAAAATATAAAAATAAAAACCTGCCCATGGAAAGCTTGCACTCTCCTCATGAAATCAGTCTGGGAAGTACTGACAAAAAAGTAAAAGGCACACTGACACAGAGAAATTGCTTGGTGTGCACTTTCAGCCTCTGCCTTTTTTCCCACCTCTTGGTGACGGCGGAATAGGAGAGAGAATTACAGTGTTTTACCAAACTGGCCCATTCATCTGCAACAGCCCCAGCACACAAATGTCCCATCTTTGCTTATTAAAGGTCAGCAATAGGATCTCCCTACTAAAGAAGGTGCATCTCATGGCTAGGCCACGCTGCGTCAAAGAGTGCCCCAAATATGATTTCTTTCCATGGACCTGACCATGCTAAGGGCAGAGCTATGTATTTCCACCTCTGGGTAGCACCAACTCCTCTTCTAATAACAGGTCTTCTCAGTGTTGACCATGCTTTTCACCTGGGTTGCTACTGTGCCCACATCTTATCCTTTCATGGTGGTGGCATTATTTCCCTTGTGGAGAGGTAAAGAGCATGTTGACTGGGTTGTCGTTTTGTATCATATCATTTTGTCATGAATTTGTTTACAATTTCATTTATAATGGGCCCATCATTCCCACTCTGTGAAGTCATTCAGGACCCTCACTTTGCCTTGAAGTGCCTTTAACATCTCTCCCAGTGCCACTTTGAAATGTGATGAGCTTGTCCTTACATTCCTATCAGCTATAAACCCAGAGCTCCAACACGAAGAACCTACCATTGAGCTGCAACTGTATACTCCCCAGGGAACCATGGGTCCAGTCCCTGCAAATCACTGGGGGACGGGGCCCAACGAAGGGGAAGATGGACAAGTGGGCAGTGAAGTCAGGGTTATGTAGGAAAGGTGCCTCCTTGTCAGTCTAACCTGGGAAGAAGATAATTGGTTAGAGAAGGTGGAGCCCCTGCAAGCTCGTGAAATCCTGAAGGACTCGTTGGATAGGCTTCTAGTTAAAATCCCCAAATGAAGAACTCTCTCTTGTTCCTCTTGCATCACTCTGCTTCCTTGCATTCACTTGCTCTGTGATCCACATTCACCAGTGCCATGTGGTCTGTCATTTACAGTGGCACAGTAAAGCAGGAGTTTAAAACAGTTATACAAACAACTCAAAAAAACACTATATACATATGTTTCTTTGAATATATATAATATATATTGAATATATAATTATATTATATTTATATATCATTAATATAGTCTATATTTATATTTTTATATATTCTTTTTATTTATTAATATATTTTATATTAATATATATTATATTGCATGTATATATTATTAATATATATTATTTTAAGTATATTTAAATTAATTATACAGACAACTCAGAGAAACACTATATACCTGTGTTTCTTTGAATATAGATTAAATATATATATAGCTTTTTTCCCCTCCTCTTTATTTAACTGGGATAAATTCAGCCTGAAAATCCTGACTCTCAAAATTGTCTTTTAAAAGAAAGAAGTTTAGACTGTATGTTGGAGCATTGTTTATTGTTTTTACTGAAGCCTTAGTTTTGGAGCCACAGTGCCTCACATTCCTCTCCCTATTTTCAATATATCCTGGGTATATAGTATACTGTAGACACAACAGAGGCAACAGGGACCTGGGTGTGTCAAGATTAGAGTTAATTAAGTGGGCAGCAGATTCAGTTAATGGTTATCAGAGAACATTCAGTTAATGGCCATCAGAACCAGGGTTATGCAGGGATGAAAGTCACATTCGGAAATTGGAGGCTTAGTATCTCCCCAAAGGGTCTTTGACCATTGTTTTTAACTAGGTGAGATAAAGACTGGGAAGGAAGTTGTTATGTAGCATGGTGGGAGAACTGATGTCCTAGAAACACAATAGGCTTATTTGACTACATAGAACCACTGGTTCGTTGGTTCTGCTTTATTCTCCTGATTTCCAGTCTGCAGTTCCTATTGACATCCCTCATTTCCCTGCCTCCTTCTTTGTTCTGATCCTCCTGGAAAAACAGCTTGGTCTCAAGGGCAGTTATGCAGATATTTTATTTACTAACCTTTAATAATGGCTTCATCCTTAGCTAAAACAATTTCTAAACCATAATTAGCTAATTGCTAATATAGTTTCTACAAATGGGCAATAGATATTTGGGATTTGATATTCTCAATAGGCTATTTAAGTTCCACGCTTCGTTCATTTAGATCATAGATTGCCATTGCTTATTAGTCAGAAGAAACGAGATATGTGAGAACAACTGCAAGTTCTGAAGATTATTCCTTGGGAAATATCTCCTCCCTCTTAAAAATCATTCCTTAGAGTCATTTTAAGTGGTCTAGCCTTGGGCCATATGGTCAATTAGCTGAATTCAAGCAACCATGTTTCACACTTTTCCTAGATTAGCAATTCACAATGTGAACTTTTTGGTTTGTACATAGGCTCATCATAAAGTAAAGTAGAAATTTGAGGTAATTATCCAGAAACTTAAAACCTTAGCTTTCTCAGACATATTCTGATGAAAACATTAAAAGCATTAGCATAATAAGTAACTGAAAATTTTCATCAACAAGTTCATTATGTGGAAACATTAAACACACTGGCCTCACAAATTCTTGGCCTTGTGATTTCCAAATGTGCTCCAAATAGATTTTCAAATATTATTTCTACAAGCACCCTCATTGCTTAAAATTACTTATTCTGTTATCTCAAAAGTGAAATACTTTTTTCTGACCATCATCTCTCATCATTACCTCTTCCTTTCATTCCCAAACCCTCTGCCCTTTCTTTTTCTTTAAATCCATTATATACCCCAATACCCAGCTTGGCTCCCATGATCATTTCCTTCTAGTTTAACTTTAATAGCAGCTTAAATGCTCTCCCTCCTTTTAACAAAACTGCAGTGCAATGTGGGTCTAGACTAGAGAGCTTATGGGCCAAGTTGTCTTGATGGTGGCAATATGAAGGTGACAATTCACAATTCATCCTGTACAGGAGTCCAAAGCTCTCACCAGGAGAGAAAGTGTTCAGTAAAAGGAGATTTAAAAGCTACAGGCTTGAAAGATATGTGTTTTGAAGAGGGCCGGGGGAGAAGCTGAGGTTATTTGGGCTTCTATAAGCTGGCCTGAATAAATGAAGCCCTGAAGACTAATAGATTGAAGTGGAAGATTATGGGTCTTTAGCAGAAGATTATAGTGTCAGGAAATGACTTTATTAAAACCCCAAAGTCTTGGCTCCCCAGTCTTCCTTTACATAAATACATTTTCCAAAGTTAAGGTGGAAGATCTAATACACCATTCTATAGGTTGTTGATCTAACAGCTTGAGGTGCATTCTAAGTTGCATTAATTCCTTACCTTGGTCTCCAACCCAAATTTACAAGAAGGAGTAGGGCCTCTTGGTAGGGATTCTCACCAGCAAAGTATATCTGTTGCTTGTCTCCAGCACCTCTCAGTCAGATCTAGTAAAGTGTGCAGCTGTTATGGAGAACATATGTGTATATATGCATCACAGGGCAGGAGAGAAGGCTCACAAAGAAGGGAATGTGCTTATTCACAATTAGGTTCACAATTACTAGACCCTCTCCTCCCATTTATAGTCAGAAGTGTCTCCTTCCACTGGCTCTTCCACATACTTCTGTTTCCACAGCTTGAGTCTGTTCTCAGACTGACCATTACAGCATAGTTGCTATTGAAGTTTCATCATTTAATTAAAAAGTATGTATACTAGTAAAATATGAATGTGGGAAGAAAGAATATTGTTTTTATGGGTAGTTGAATGCCTTGGAGAGACATGTTGATAAACAATAAATTAGGCATCTGTATTAGAGAAGCAGAACAGAACCAATAATATATATACATAAGTATATAAATATATGCATCTAAATATATCATACATACGTATACACGTACATATTTCTTACATGTATTTATATGTATGGATGACATTTATTTTAAGGTATTGACTTGACCATTACAGAAGCTGAAAAGTCCTGAGATCTGCAGTTGGCAAGCTGGAGATCCAGGAGAGCAGCTGTGTAGTTCCAGTCTGAATCCGAAGGCCTGAGAACAGGAAAGCCAATGGTGTAAGTTTCAGTCTGAAAGCCAGCAGGCTCAAGATCCAAGAAGAGTTCATGTATTAGTCTGAGTCCAAAGGCCAGAAAACACTAATGTTCCAGCTCAAACAGTGAGGCCAGTGGAGTTCCTTCTTAGTCAGCCTTTTTATTCCAGTCTGGTCTTCAATTAATTAGATGAGGCCCACCCACATTAGGGAGAGCAATCTTTACTCCCTTTACTCAGTTTACCAACTTAAATGTTAATCTCATTCAGAAACACCCAAAAATGTCTGAATCCAGTGTATGGCAATTATAGATGATTAGCATGTATGTGCATTATGAGAAAAGAGGGTAAAGGATCTTTGGAGATGCTTAGATTCATATCCCCCCAGAAAGGTCTGTGTTCTACATTAAACATATTAAAGTATAAATGAACATGTTTTAAGGTAAAATAAAGTACATGCATACTTGAATTTTTTTCATTATTCTTTACATTAACAGAATTTTCTTTCCAATTAACCCACCAAATGGCTGTTCCAGATCACATCAGTTAAGAGTAATTCTACTGCATAAGACCATAAAATTGATAAGTCTAGTCAAGGAAATGAGACGCATGAATGTCAGAATTGTTTATGAGGACAGCATGTTTGCTTAGAAGTATCTTTTTTCCTTGTGCATCTTACATATATGCCAATTCTTGCTATTTGGTGTTTTAAAGGTCAATCAGAGCCTGAAAATATCCATCATGGCCATTTCCAGCCTTGGGTAATGTCAATCGTCAGATCACTCCTCTCTTACTATTGATTGTTGAGCATTGTTAGAGAAAGTCATACAATGATGCCAGCTGGCATTACAACTGATCCATGTTATCTAACATCTGCTGTCCTATCAAGACTGCTGGGCAGTCATTTGTCTCCAGTTGACTCTAACTTCATGCAATTTTTATTATGCATATTTTCTGCTTGCCCCGCTCTTATAAAGTCCCCAAATCACTCGAGAAAATGAAAACCATGAAATAAGAATTGCCTCCACTTTCTTCAGTTCAACCCTGATATATAACATTCCTCCTCCTCTCTCACTTCCCTCTTCCCTCAGGGTCTTCTCTCCCTTCATTTCTACCAAATAACAGCACAAAGGTCTCACTTCTGCATTTTCCCCAATGATGCCATTTGACTACTGAGTGTCTGCAACTAGATTTCCTGCTTAATGTTTTAAACTCAGCACCTTTAAATTCTTTAAGGTCCCTTCCAATTCTATAAAATGTTGTGGGTCCATAAAGTTAGGGTGATAGTTGACTTTATTCTCCAATTCATTTATTCAGGTCAAGAGAGGTGAAAGGGGTTGTTTTTAGTGTGTTTTTTCCCTATCTCTGGCATTAAAATTTCATAATCCTTTTAGGGTACAGAGTCTAATAGCCCATCAAATTTTTCCTTTAGGACTTAGTCCCGTAATGCATTCATTTCGGCCATCTCAATTAGGAGCTTATTTCTATTCTAAAGTGAACTTGTATTTACCTGCATCTCCAAATGACAAGCTAAATGAAAGATCTTTGCCGGTAGATTTCTTAAATGATAACCTATCCCCTGAGAGAGTCTCCCTTCATTCAAACAGGACCTAAGTCCAATCGGCACAGGCTCCCAGAAGGCCAGGCATGCCAGCTGTCACCGAGTGCTTCCAGGTGGGCATTTCAGCTAATGGACAGTAGGCTCTATTGGAGGAATTGGAATCCATTTACAGTGACTCACAGAAAAGGCAATTCACCTTTCTTTCAGTAATGGAAAGACAAAGTGCCAATGCAGCAGGTTGCATATTTTTGCTCATAAAATACTTAATTTGTCAAAATCATTTTTCTATAAACACTTTAATGGAAACCCTTGGCAGGCCTGTGCACTAACCATTTCCATGTTAATTCAGTGCTCAGTTGTTCCATTTTATCCCCAAACTCTTCACACCGCTCAGGTAGTCCTATTCTTTTATTATGAATCTCGTAACTAGACCATTTTCCCAGGAGAGGGTGTATCTGTTTCATTTAAAAGTGCTCTGTGACTCTCCTCGGGTGGCCTGGATGAAATTAGTCCTATTAAGCTGGATTGACTATGGAATGATTTTTAACAGCCTGCATGTTGAATTATGTAGACCCAGAATAATTGAGAAAAGCATTACAAAGCAAAGGGAAAGGGGAAAGAGTTTTCGAAGTTAAGAAATCTGTTTGATTTACTTTACTAGAGTGATTTTCAGACTTTAAAATGTTGGATTATCATTTCTATTACTGATTTCCTTTAGATATTTTTAAAAATTTTTCTCAAATAACACTTAAAAATTTTACCTCCCCCCTTAATGGCAGGAGCAATGTTACTGCCCAATTGAGAAAATGATAGAGAAGGGGAGATGTGCCTCCGGAAAACAAGAAATCACCCCCCACCTCAACAGACGAGGCGTGCCGGCGCTGGGGCTCTGAAGTCTATCTGAGCAACATTAGTGGGCATATTGAAATTCATATCACATCGCAAGTTTGTTTCTACTGAAAACTGCTCAGCTTGGCGTGATCTGATACGTTATCAGTCACATTTTAAGCAGCACTCCTCTTACCTTTAAGAATGTGATAATATGTCCTACTGAGCATCAGACTAATTTTGTGTTTTGTTTAACCCTTCAAGCCGCTGCTGCCAGAAGGGCAGGGGGCCCAGGTGAATCCATGCTGTTTCCCAGGCAGGTGCCAGCTGCCCCGCCTCCAGCAGGCAGTCTCCTGTGCTTTCCTCGTCAAAGGTAAGCTGGTGGAATTTCACAGCCAGAACAGCTTTCCTTCTTTTTACTCTTTGCCCTCAAGACATTCTCAGAGGGTTTTTGCTCAATGCCATATGACGCTGAAGTTGTACGGGAGCCGTATGGTAATTGCATGAAAGCTACAGTTAAGGCCTAATGAACATTATGTTTATGAAGAATGTAGCTCTGATTTCTAAAAGCACTTTGGTAAATTATACAAATTAAATATTCATTACTTTGTACTTCATTAGTTCACATTTGGCACACTTTTTCTCATTATAATAGCCTGGAGTAAAAGCTTTTTAGTTTTTTTTAATACACTTTATTCTGTTATTTTTCACAAACTCTTTACTTACAATATTAGGGCAAAGCTGTATTTTTTTTCCATGGGGGCTATAATATTTAGAGTTTTCTTTTAAAAGCATTTCATATTTTATTTCACACAAAGAATGTGAATATCTGTTTGCCTGAAGTTCCTATTTCAATAGTCAGCATATAAATATGCAAACTTTCAACTCTGCTTTTCACTCAGAGTTTACTTTCTGCTTTTATTCTTATTTTAAAAATTCTATTTCATTGGGAAGAAATCTCATTATTAAGCTAAAAGCACTGAACAGGTATAAAGAATGTTTATTTTCCATGTTAGAATAACTTTATAGTGATTGATTCGTCACTGGGCTCTGAGATGTTAAAAATTCTTTAAGTAGTAAGGTTGTTTGTCTGAGATAGGTGATAAATAGACAAACTCCTTTGGCATGTGGAAATAAAATAGAAAAAATAATTATGATTGGAGCTACTCTTTTCCACTTTTAAATACCCTAGTCAGCTTAAATATATTTTTCCCTCAATGTATTCAGCAAATGTGTGTGTATATAAAATACTGAAAATAAAGTAACTCCTCACATGATTCTATGAATTAAATATATGTTACAGGCAGCCATACAGTTACAATTAAACAACGAGAAATAGGTACCTTAAAAATGTACTTGTAATCGAATTCAGTGTCTTCAGATTTAGAGATCTTCAGATTCTTTTTATATGACATTTCCACAAATGGGTTTTTTACTATCTGAGAGAGAAGTGAATTCTGAGAACATATTTTAAAAGATTACAGATAGCCCTGGCCAGTTTTTCTCAGTGGTTAGAGCATCAGCCCTTGGACTGAAGGGTCCCAGGTTCAATTCCAGCCAGGGGCAGGTACCTCAGTTGCAGGCTCCATCCCAGGCCCCAGTTGGGGATCATGCGGAAAGAAACCAATCCATGTGTCTTTCTCACATCTCTCTCTCTCTCTCCCCCTTCCACTCTCTCTGAAAAGCAATGGAAAAACTATCCTCAGGTGAGGGTTAAAAAGATTACAGATAAAGTGGTCTGCCTGAACTGAAATAAAATGATATTTAAACTTAGGAGCACTGGACTAGGAGACAAAAGACTGGAATTTGAGTTCTGGATGCATCATGTAGTCTCATAAAATCCCTCTTTATAAAATCCCTCTTTAAACATCTGCTATCTAACCTGGTAACTAAGAATGATAACACTTGTATGCCCACTCCTCCGGGTCATGGTGAATATATAGTGAGATTATGAAACATTAAAAAAAATTTTAAACATAAAACATTCTATAGGTGAGTGATATAAAAAATCTAAATTATAAGCTCCATAATTTCCATGCACTAAATGATCAATAATAAAATATCAACTCCATTTTAAAGCAGACAAAGTGAAGAGAGAATTGTGGTCCAGACAACTAGTGATATGCTATTTCCTCTTGAGTGATAACATCAGCACGCTCCAGGCAGGGTGGTCATTCCATCTTTTAGGTGACAGCCTCCTCACTATTCTTTTTGCTTCTAGCATATTTATTTTTACTGGCTTTTCTCCCTTAGAGAATTTAGAGAGGATAATAGGAACATAAGAAGAAGCTTTCAGCAGGAACTTGAAAGAAAAGACAATGGGAGGCTTTGTAGGTATTAAATCTACCCATTTCAATGTTGAAAGAATCCACAGAAGGTCATGAAGTGAGGAAAGGAGCCAGGTGATGACTCAACAAGCCTAGAGAACAAAACTGAAAATGGAACACAGACTAGGAAAAAGGTGCTGGCAAATTGATTTGTTTTTGCTTGATACGTTGGAAAAGAAGCTCCTGAAAGCAGCTCAGAAATAAGAAAGGTAAAAGTAAAGGCTCTACTTCAGAAAACTGTGTCAAGATTTGATTAGGATAGCAGTATGCTGCATGTATCAAAGAAAAAGTACTGGAAGGAAGTCTTAGAAGCCAGAAAAGCAATCTACACGTAGATTCTGACATGTCATAAAGAAACATCTGAATTTGTCTGCTGGATTCATCTGAACAGAGAATGGTAATTGGAAAGAGTCAAAGATAATGGGGAAATTATAAGTCAAATCAATGGAATAGGTAGGGAGTTTCCTATGGGATAAGTGACAGGCTAGGATAAGTACTAGGACTAGCACAGAGTTAAGAAATAACGCCTGTTCCTATTCTCTATTGATCTATGTTCATGTCTGACATTAAAACTTACTTAAAATTCACTTTATTCAAGAGCTGCTTCAGAAAAATCACAGAACCATGATATTTCCTGAAGCAACGTATGCCACGTTTGGTGAACTTTGTATGTTAGAAAAGTCTTCCTTACATTAAACCGGAATCAGTCTCCTCTAACTTCTTCCCATTGGACCTATTCTACCCTCTTAGGGTCACACAGCCTGATGCCTGTCTTTTCAGTTCTGTATTCCTTACTTTCTCATACTAATGTATTGAACAATTATTTACACAAACATTATATACTATGTGATTATAAATGTATCTCCCTTTTTATCACCACCAAGCTCCATGTCCTGACTTCTCCACAGGTTCAAGGTCCTGTGGCAAACCTACATCTCCTCAATTTTCCAGGGGGAAGGGAACTTAACACTTGATGAACCCTGTGAAATGCCAAGAATATGACATAGATGATGTCATTCAACCCTCTCATCAGCCCTACAAAACAGATACTGTGTTACTGACCCCTTTAAACAGATAGTCATCTGTTTTATCTTTTTACACTTGGGACTGACTATATCATTACTCTCCCAGGTACTGATTTTCTATGTGTACTCTTGATTTCCCTAATACATATTTTCTTTCAATGTTAATATTTTTTATTATTTTTAATATTTGCTCTTTTAGATGTGTTTTCCAACTTTTTCTTGAATAAGACAGGACAAATAAAATAGGCATTTCACAGATGGGGCGCTGAAGCTCAAAGAGGTTGAATAACTTGACCAAGAGATGGATCAGACTCTGGAAAATGGATTCTCGGTAACTGAACCCTTGAGAATCTAGTTTATAAACCCAAAGTCTCACTTACTACTTGTGATGGAAGATCTATGCAGAAGAATAGCAGATGCCCATTGCTGCACAAAGCGCTCGAACACCAAGTCACAAACCAAGTCACACATCAAGAAGACTGCCTGTTAGAGGCTCTGAGAAAAAGTCTATGATGCCAAAATGATACTTACATAAATATAAAATAGCTTAACTGTTCATCTTCTTTGTCTGTAGATATTTCAACCTTGGGGTTTTAAAAAATGCTCATTAAAGTTATAGCAGCAGGTCTCTTAGACATTTTCGAAGTCAGGCTATTCAGGTTCTATTTTTCAAATTCCTTTCCTCAATGTTACCAACTAGTTCCCTGCATTTTCGAGCACAGGATTTCCTCATTTTGTAATTTCAAAACTTCTCTTAAAATGAATATACTTTAAATGTGTGTGCTTTTTTAAATTTAGGGAGACTATATGGCTGACATTTTAAAATACCACATAGATACCACTATATTTCTGGTTTCTTGGGACATTTTGTGACCTCATTCCTTAACAATTGGGATATGCTTTGTTGGAGACTCGGGGGTCTGGCCACATCCTGTGAAAAAAGTGAGATAGTTCCCTTGAAGAAACTGGATGATAACTGGATGATGGAAAAGAATTCAGGACCAGGAGAACAGGACTCTGAAGGTCAAGGCTAAAGGTTGTGTTTAAAGAGACCAGGTCTGGGAAATTAAATAGGCCACAGCCATAAGGCCACAGGCGTGGGGTTGAGAAGGAGCTGCTCTGAGAACTCCGAAGGCTAGAAGGGCCAGGGCTAATGAGCTCTAGGAGTTCTGACTTCTCTCACAGAACCACAAATGTTCACATTTCTCTCGTGTAATCCTATTTTGGAATCCTTGAGTCTTCAGGGAAATTTTCTCAAGTTGTTTCTTTTTAGTGTTGTGTTTGGTGAATCTAAGGGAAATGCAAACTTGGGGTTCCTTAGAAAGAAAGAACATCATGAAAATGCATAAGCAACTAGCAGTATTGGCCTCGGAAATTGAACCACAGGGACAACTGGGTAAAAAAAGCAGTGTTTCTCCCAATGGTGTATATAAATATTGTTTTGAATTTAAAGTTTGACAGTCTTCATTGAATTTTTCAAATTATGATTATAATAAGCCAAGCTCCCAAATGGATATGTTATCAGCTATGTAAAATCAGGAGCACATAGTTTCAGAAAGGGAGATAAGTATGGCAATTTGTTATACTTACATTGATAAAACAATGCAACTAATAGAAAATATACTCCTTTTCTTATTTCATAATTGTGCAAATGAATAATAAATGAGCATAAAAGAGGATTTATAGTCATTTAAAATTCATTATAAAACTAGTGCTTTGTGTATATTGAGATTTTTTTTTTTTTTTACATGAAGGCATCTTTTATATTTGAGAATCAGGTTTTTTTAACCTCTCAAAAAAAAAATCAATAAAAATTCACATTTCTAAAGTATGATTCACTGAAATTGATTTAGAATTTTTTTAAGGTTTCTGCTATTTAATTTCAAAAATTCATAATAACATATTAGCTTATGTTACTCTTTAACCTGTAGAAATTAGGAAATTAAAATTTTAAGCAAGCTCAGTTCAATTATATTTCACAAGCTAATCTGTGCTTTCAACTTTTTTATCTTTCTTAGTCCTGTGGCACAAATACATGTTATTAAGAATATTAAGGTCTTGGAGTTAAAATTCTGAGATGAATACAGGCGTCTAAGGCTATGAACTTTAATGTGCAAATAATGTCAATTTAATTTTCTGTAATTGCACTTACTTTCAGTTTTGAACCTCTATTCTACCTGACAATAGTAGCTGAATCTTTGTCAATTCAGAAAAAAATAATAATAATTCAGCATTTCTCAGTTAAATTTCACGTTTTCAAAGTCAACTTCTATTTCCTTTGTGCAAAATTAACTTATATTTTCCCCTGTACACAGCCCCTGTGTGGTGTAAAAGTTTTGAGAGGGCTCACACAATGAGTCTTAGGTGCACTCGCCCATCAGCTCCTCTGACTGTCCTGATGCCTGGATGGTCTCCAGGTTTTGGAATCTGGAGGACATCCAATTTCTCATCCAGTCTCCAGTCATAGACTGCAGGAAAACTTGCTGCATTATTTTCCCCAAGAAATGCAATCCTACTTTTCTCGGGGGGGGGGAGGGGGGGGCTGGCCAGATCTTTCTCAGATGTAGCTCTGCCCCTCTCTGAAATATTCAGATGCTCTCCAAACCCCTCTGGGCCCAAGGGAAACACATCGAGCAGTCTCCATCTTTCTCTGACCAGACGAAAGGAAGGCAGGTAAGCCCTGTGGCTTAGGTTAGCCTCTTAGTGTGACTCCCTACAATGGATGGGTAATTGACTCTTGATCTACCAGAATCTGTTCAGGAATCTGCTCACAGTGGGCTGCATTAGGGTAGAGGGGCTGAGAGTGAGGGTTGAAAGGTAACAGCCCTCAGGGTATTACATTCTGTTCTTTAAAAAATGTAAATTAATTCATTTTATACTCAGGATTCCCTTGGCACAAGCCCAGGTAAATGGTTAATTTTCTTCTACCTAAGAAAACACCAAGCACCTTCTTAGGTATTCACTGGTATCTAAGTTTCCTTTTGCTCAAGACTTGTCTGTCCTATAGTCCCTCCCTGTGGAATTTTTACCTCCTTGAGGGTAGGGCATGGCAACATCATGTACTTCTCTCAAAATTAAGTTTATAGGAAACAAATGCTGGCCATAAGTCCTCCAGGGCCATGGATTTTGAGATAAAAATGGAAAGGCTTGTAATCATTTTACAATGTAAATATATATCAAACCATCACATTGTACACTTTAAATATATATAATTATATTTGTCATTATCCTCAATAAAGTCGGGGGGAAGGAAAGACATTGAAACTCAAAAAAATTTTCTATCAAACTTTTGTTTCTGCCATAAATTTCAAAAAATCATTAGATGATTCAAAAACATTATTTTAAAACACTCTGGAATTTAAAAGACTATAATTTATACAGTTAAACATTTCAATCCAACCAATGTTTTTAAATTAAATTTACTGAGGTGACAATGGTTAATATGAACATATAGGTTTCAGGTATGGGTTTCTATGTTACGAGATCTGTATACTGCTCTGTGTGCCCACCACCCAAAGTCATATTTCTTCCATCACCATATATTAAGAACCTTTTTACCCCCCCCCATCCCCTTCCCTCTGGCAACCACACTGCTGTTTGTGTCCACGAGTTTCAGCTTTATATCCCACACATGAGTGAAATCATACAGCTCTTAGCTTTTTCTGGCTGACTTATTTCACTTAGCATAATATTCTCAAGGCCCGTCCGTGCTGTGGCAAATGGCAGTGTTTCACTCTTTCCTGTGGCTGAGTAGCGTTCCATAGCGTGCATGTGCCACGTCTTCTCTCTCCAGGCCTCTATCGCAGGATGCTTTGGTTGTTTCCACATCTTGGCCACTGTGAATAATGCTGCAGTGAACACAGGGGTGCATATATCTTTGCAAATACATGTTTTCGAGTTTTTCGGGTATATACACAGGAGAGGGATTACTGGGTTGTATAGTAGCTCTATTCTTCATTTTTTGAGGAATCGCCAGACTGCTTTCCATAGCGGTTGGACCAGTCCACATTCCCACCAGCAGTGAGTGAGGGCTCCCTTTTCTCCACACCCTCCCCAACACTTGTTATTGCTTGTCTTGTTGATCATAGCCCCTCTAACAGGTGTGAGGTGGTATCTCATTGTAGTTTTGATTTGCATTTGCCTAATTGTTAGTGAGGTTGAACATCTCTTCATATATCTATTGGCTGTTCGTATGTCTTCTTGGGAGAGGTGTCTGTCTGTTCAGGTCCTCTGCCCACCCAATCCAACCAATTTTGTTATCAGATAAACTCTTAGTTTAGTAACCAGCCATTGTATAGATAATTTCCTCTGAATTATAATTTCAACTTAAATAGGACATTATGCTTACTTCATTAGAGAAAGTGTGCTCTTAATTAAAAAAGAAAGAAAAATAGGAGTCTGTTTTTGAACTCTTTTTTTAGCATAAGCTCTTTGCCAGTATTTAAAAGAATTAATTTTTTATACTAATGTGATTTTAGCTGTAGAAATCAATTTTATAACACAGCTTGAAAAATACTCTCTGGAATCCAATTTTTAGACAATTTCCTTGCAATTTCCATTTTTTCACATAAATTTAACTTGTACCCTTACTTGGTCATGTGTTATTTCTAGGGTTTTTGTATCACCTGCGCTTTTAATTCTATAGGGTTTTTTCTATTTCAGTCAAACTAACCTACACAGGGAAGAACTGAGCCTAGCTTTTCCCACTTATTAAAACTGGGAGTTAAGACTTCTGTCCCATAATATAAAGATGACTTTCCTAGTCACTTTCTAGGATATTGATCTTGGTCATTCTTTAATAAATCAGCAATAACACCAGATTTACATTTCTCACTGTTTTTCACACAAATACTCTCCTCCCTGCAAAACATAAAACACACAATTTTGATATATGGGGGGGGGGGTTGTTTACAGTTGTTCATATGGGAAATAATATAATACAATAAATAACAATACAAGGATAAACCTGTGTTTCATAAACCTACTTTTGCCTACCCCTGTATGTCTAAAAAAGGACTAAATGACTATGCACTATAAACACTTTCTAGATGAAAATCACTGCTATGGGAGTATCAAATAGTATGATCAGTAGAGTAAATAATGCAGCAGCAACTTGAAAATTGAAAATAAGTTTACTCTAATACTCAGCAAACTCCTATCTAGGTAAATACCTTTAAAAAGACTTAAATATGTGCATAATGGACACTTCTAAGGATGGCATTGCAGCGTTATACCAATGGTGAAAATCAGATATAAGCTGAATGATTTTCAATAGAAGAATGAATAAATAAAATATTAATAGTATAAAGCAGCTAGAAATGAATTTAATCGATATCTATCAACAGCAAATCTCAAAAACATAATGTTGCCAGGCCAGCATGGTTCAGCAGTTGAGCATTAACCTATGATCCAGGAGATCGCTGTTCGATTCCAGGTTAGGGCACATGCCCGGGTTACGGGCTTGATCTCCACTAGGGGGCGTGCAGGAGGCAGCCGATCAATAACTCATCATTGATGTTTCTGTCTCTCTCTCTCTCTCTCTTCCCCTTCCTCTCTTTGAAATCAATAAAAACATATTTTTTAAAACAAACAAAACCAAAAAACATAACATTGAGTGAAAAAAGCAAGCCAGTTTCAGTTAATATATAAAGTGTGAGGTAAATTGCATGCATTTTAAAACACAGAAAACTACCAATAACGTTATTCATGTGCCTATGCGCTTACAGGCATAAAAACTAAAAATGGATACACACCAAATTCTTCCTCTAAGATGTACAATATTCCTAGTCTGTTTTAGCCAATATATTTCAAGCATCTAAAGCTCTATCCGACACATAGTAGGGGCTCACTAGTTACTGAAAAATGTGTTCATGATAGTGATTGCCCGGGAGTTGTTCTGGGAGGGAAATTAAATGGAGAGCGAGAAACAAGAGCATCAGCTTTATCTGTAATGTAACATTCAGCTTATTAAGAAGAGAGGGGAGGAGGGAGGAAGAAAAAGACTTGCAAACAGGAAAAGAATCCATAGGTTTCAGCTGTTCATTGGTCCACGGATGTCTCTTACAACTGTCCCTATACCTTTCTTTATTTTTTAGCTTCAAAAAGAATTCAGTCTCACAAACTGCAACCCATATTTTTAAAGCCACGTGCCTTAAAATTAATACAGGATTTTTATTCTAAGCCCTTGCCACCCCTAACCATGTTCTAGCTGTTTCGTGTGTGATCATTTTGTTTTCTTCTTTAAATTGTGAGCAATTCCTGCAGAACTCCTCAATCTTTCAATTGTCATGTTTCTCATAATATCCTGATTCAAAAATCAAAACACTTGGTTGGCTTCTAGTCTGTTTCATATGTAACTAGTTGTGTGAATTTCAGCACGTTGCTCAATCAACATGCAACTTTGTTTCCCTGTTTGAAAATTAGAGACATTGCAAATGATCTCCCATAGAACCCCTCTCATATTTAAGATTTAAGAACTTTATAAGCTATATTTCCTTTTAGTTCTAAAATTTGATATTGATTTTCCCACTAAATTCCTATTACACATGTTTTATACTTTTACTTTAGCATCAGGCACACTCACTCCCCTGCAACGACTGCACAGTACTTGGGAGGACGAGACAAACAGGGTGTTTTAAGGTGAATATGTTCTAGACTGCTAATTAGAAATTTTGAAAGAGTCAAATCTGTCCGTTTTGAGTATTCATAAATGCTGCTTTCACTCAAGCCACAAAGTCATGAGAGATGCTCATGGGATTGTTTGCTTGCAGCAAGTCAGTGTTGAGATACATAGTTTTGTCTTAATGTTGCAATATACTGTTACAACATGCACACTGCCCAACTCCTCCCCCTGCCTTTGAGCCATCTAGATGAAATGGCGTATAATCCACGAATCTCTGCCGTCTCCAACATGATCCTTTTGAAGCCACTGCAAGGTAGACCTGTTTCTGAGTGACTTTTAAGTTCCATTTCACGGCCCTACTTGAAAATCCAGTTACTATGGTGACACGTACCACTGCAAAGAATCGCCTTCCCCACAACTAAAGTTATACGCTATTCAGTAAAAGTGGTATCTATGGCTTAATGGTTCAGCAAAAGGCTGACAGATCTATGGTCTCATTTCCGACTGAGAGGTTTTTAATAAGTAATTTGAGCCCCTGGAATCTGAGAAGACTGAACGGGCTCTGTCTAAATTTAGCAGGGTCGATCTTAAAGGACATTTCCCGGACAGATCAAACGCTGGGTTAAGTTGAAAAATGCTGAATCGGCATGTCAATACGTGACTCTTTTTTGAGGCAATGAAAAGAGAAATAAACATACTACCCCCTGTGTCTTTCAAAAGGAAAGAAAACTGACATACAGGGAGTAGACACCTCTCTCCCCAGGGGGATTCTCCTGTCAAGAGCCCCAGCTCCTCCTGGCACTCACCCAGCCGGCCTCCCACTGGCCTCTTACAGCTGAGGCTCTGTCTCTCACTCTCTCCAAAGATGAGGGGAGTGGAAGAAGGGACAGTTTTCTGTCACTGCAGAGAAGTGATCTTCTGGGCACTCTGAGTGCATTTTTCTTAAATACGCATTATTTTACCTAAGGATCAGATTCAGTAACAGCATGTGTTGCGGGTTAGGATTGCGGTTGACTTACGGCATTAATACCCTCTTTGTCCTATTCCTGTGACAAACTACGTCCTGAGTTCTGAACAATTGCCTGGAAATGGAATTTTGGGGGGAAAAAAGTTATATTCGATAACTTTGTAAACTGCTACACTATGAATGCCTCAAAGGACAGAAACCGCTTTCCCCACCTTCATATGCATCCAGCAACCCACACGTGTCTGACTAGCGTGACAAGCACCTGGTGCTTAACAGTGTTTGGGGGTGAATAAAATAAGTGGATAAGACATATATAAATTTAATCCAAAGTCTTCTGATGTGGGAAACATTTTCAGACACATTCCATCTATTTATCACAATTTTTCAGGAGAGATTTTTCTAAAGCGTAGATAAAACTACTGGTCAACTTCCCCCCAGCTCCCCTCACCTCACGTCCTCCCGCCTCCCCGTGTAAGCACCAACAAGCAAGTAAGCTATGTGTTCATAAAACGAGCCAACAAAATTACAATTGTAACCACAGACTGCAAATTAACAGGGTCACAATCTGTAAATAAGAACATCTGATGACATAAGCATTAACATCTTAAATTAATATCTGCTCTGAGATAACTACACAGCTTGAGGCAAAAATGCAGGCCACGAGCAATTCTCTAGTGTGCAATATTGGCGATAAGGCCTGAATCAGCAAATGCTTTTATCATTAGATATTCTACCTCGGAGACTGGTTTTAATTGTGATCTCTATTTATAATTACTAATCAAAATGCTATGAACCAAAAAACCCTCATAATCACATGGCTTTTTTTTTTTTACTTTGATAAAAGATTTAGTTCTTCATTTTGTATGTTTTTTCTCCAAGGTTGACTATACAGCCTCAGTCAGCCATGAGTACATATTTATTTGAAACCACTCTTAAGGTTGCTAAATTGTAAATAACTCCAGATCAAAATGCTGAGGAACTTGTTATCTAAACTCAGTGGCTGTTTTCCCAGCTAGCCTAGATATAACAACACTTTCTTTGAATCCAGCTTGGAAAAAAAAAAAATCTTTCTGAACATAACGTTTATTAATTGTATAGTTTTCAATCAAATCATTTTGCAAAGCTTATTAGAAACAGATTTCTAAAGCATCAAATAGATTTCATTTCTCTCCTTAGCTTTCCAAGAAACCCACAAATCTAATTTTCTTTCTTTTTCACTCTGCTGTCTCTTACTGTTGTTCCTCTTCCTCTAGTTTCATAAATACAAGTGCTGTTAAATTTACTGTCCTAGAGCTCAGCAATCCATACTCCCCTCACCCCCACCCCACCCCCCAGCCATTTCAATAATTTCCCACATTTTCAACTATAATGCTATGGACGGGACTCCCTAAATGTGCATTCCAATCTTATATAGTCTTCTAACTCCAGACCTGCCATCTAGAAATCTTTATTAAAATAACATATCTAGCCTAGCCGGGCGTGGCTCAGCGGTTGAGGGTCGACCTGGGATCCAGGCGATCGGGGTTCGATTCCCAGTCAGGGCACATGCCCGGGTTGCGGGCTCCATTCCCAGTTGGGGGCGTGGAGGCAGCCGATCAATGACTCTCTCATCATTGATGTTTCTATCTTTCTCTCTCCCTCTCCTTTCCTCTCTCTGAAATCAATAAAGATATATTTAAAAATATAATTAATTAATTAATTAATTAATTAATTAAATTAAATAACATTTCTAGCCTGTCCGGCGTGGCTCAGTGGTTGAGCGTTGACCTATGAACCAGCAGGTCAGGGTTCAATTCCCGGTCAGGGCACATGCCCGGGTTTCCAGCTCCATCCCCAGCAGGGGTCGTGCAGGAGGCAGCTGATCAATGACTCTCTCTCATCATCGATGTCTCTATCTCTCTCTCTCCCTCTCCCTTCCTCTCTCTGAAATCAATAAAAATAAATAAATAACACATCTAAACACTATGTATCAATTTCTCTCTTCTTTGCCCCAAATAATCTCCTAACATTGCTTTGCATTATTGATACATTTTCTAGGTACTACAGCCCTAAATCTCAGGATTATTTTTAATTCCTTCCCTCTTCCGCCCCCACAACAAATAAGTTCCATTATAGGTTATGTCTGCAGCCTCCTATTTCTTTCTCCCCGACATTCCTGGCCCTGCTGTCTTAGTTCAAATTCTTGTTACTTTCCATGCACACTATGGCTAGAACTGCCTAAATGCTCACTGGATTCCTTGCTCCTGTTAGCTAGGCCGACAGCACCCAAAGTCACTCAGGTACATAATATATAACATTATACAAAGAGCTGAATTTTTAAGTCATTCCCCCTATTGCAAGTTTGCGGACACACGTGTATGTGTGTGTACGTCTCTAGTTATACCATTGGACTGTTTAAAGTTTTCATGTCGCTTGATCTAATAACTGGAACTCCCGTACACCGATGGTGGAAATGTAAAATGTTACAATCCTTTTATACAACTGTTTATCCATTTTTTTATGAAGTCAAATGTACACCTGCCATTTGTCTCAGCTATTCCAGTCCTGCGTATTTGTCCAAGAGGAATGATTGAAGTCAATCTGATCACCCTGAAGCATTAGATTAACCAGCTTTTAGACCAGTATTATTCAACATCCAAAAATGATGCACAAGTGTGCTTTTGTGATGTATCACAGCTTCTTAAAGCAAGCATTTTGAAGTTCTCGAGAGAAACAGAGCTCAGAGAGTGGTATAATTGAGGAAAACGGGTCACATCCCCTCTAATTACATTAAAGAAACAGGCAGGAGTGTGGTGCCAACTTCATTATTTCTCCCCAATGAAATTGAACTTGTCTTCCATTTTATTAGAAGACTTGATATGTGTGAGTTTACTCACAGGCTTGTTGATGTGACCAGTTGCATTTACAGTAGACAGAACTAATGAATATAGGGAAGAGGTGACAGCTGGGGAGTAGGAAACAGGACTTCTTAGTCATTAAACCTGTACAGACTGTCAGGCTCCCTTCTCGGAATACCTCAGAGCGCTTTACAACCATCATCTGTTAAACCTCTCTGACACTGATGCAAGGCAAGAAGAGCAACTGCATCACCACCTCCGTTTGGAGTTCGGGGAAAATACATCTGCCAGCTAAAAAGCAAGAGCCAACAAAGAGCAGGGAACAGCACAGAGCACTGAGCCAAGACCACGGCCTCCGAAACTCAGATGTCTAGCAGTGGCTCAGTTAGGTGACTTCAATTAGACCAATCACATGGGAGAAGGGGAAGGGAGTTAGCTAGCTATTTATCTAACTTCTCGTTTTTTACGATTATCCTGTATCGCCATATCTTGCTTTGTATCCCCAAATGTGTGGCACATGGTAGGTACTCCATTTTTTTGCTGTTGCATTTTTAACAGTTATATTGAGGCATACTTGATAGTTCATGAAATTCACCCATTTAAAGAATACTTTGGTTGTCTCCATGTCTCGGCCACCATGCATAGTGCTGCAATGAACGTAGGGGTGCATATATCTTTGCAAATACATGTTCCCAGGTTTTTTTGGCAGATACCCAGGAGAGGGATTGCTGGGTCATATGGTAGCTCTAGTCTTAGCTTTTTGAGGAATCACCAGACTGTTTTCCATAGTGGCTGTACCAGTCTACATTCTAACCAAAGTGGCCTGTGACAGAGTACTGAATAAAGAGGATGTGGTACATATGCACAATGGAATACTAGTGAGCCATAAGAAAAGCCTAAATACTGCCATTTGTGACACCATGGATGGACCTTGAGAATATTATGCTAACTGAAGTAAGTCAGGCAGAAAAAGATAAGAATCATATGATTCCACTCATATGTGGGATATAAAACTGAAACTTGTGAACACAAACAGTGTAGTGGCTGCCAGAGGGAAGGAGGTAGAGATGGAAGTAATGAAGGGGGCCTAATATATGGTGACAGGAGATGATTTGACTTTGGGTGGTGGGCACACAGTACAATATATAGATCTTGTAACATAGAAATCCACACCTGAAACCTATATGATCCTATTAACCAATGTTGCCCCAATAAATTTAATAAAAATAAAATAAAATATACAGGATGATTTTTAGTAAATTTATATGGTGACCTACCTATCATTGAATTTAAGATTTGGAGCATATCTATCGTTCTCAAAAGTTCCATATGTCTGTAGTCAATTCCCATTCCCTCCCTTTGTCCCAGGAAAATACATTGATATGATTTCTGACCTTATGGTTTTGCATTTTCTAGACATTTCATATAAATTGAATAATGCAATATATAGTATTTTGTATCTGTATATTTTTCACTTAGTATGTTTTTAGCTATGCTTTTGCATGTAGTTTTTTGTATGTAGTAGATAGTATTTGATTGTATGAATATACCACATGTTGTGTATCACTTTACCCAGTGATGACACTGGAATGTTCTCATTTTTGTCTATTATGAATGCAGTTCCTATAAACATTTGCACTATGAGTCTCTTGGATATATATTTTTATTTCTCTAGGATAGATATTACTAGATCAAATGAAATAACTAGATCAAATGATAATTGTATTTTTAACATTTTATGAAACTGCCAAAATGTTTTCCAAAGCAACTGTACCATTTTGCATCACCACAAGCAATGCATGAGGGTTCCAGTTCCTATACATTTTCTCCAACTCTTAGTATTTTCAACTTTTTTCATTGTAATCATTTTAATGAGTGTGTAGTTCTTTCTCCTGTGTGTATGTGTTTTATTGGTAGCTTTAAGGAGGTATAGTTAAGGTACAATAAATTGAACATATGTAAAGTATATAATTTGTTCAGTTTTGACACAGGTATATAAGCATGAAATAATCACTACAATCAAGATAATGAAAATATTCATTACAAACAAAAGTTTCATTTTGTCCCTTGGTAATTCCTCCCTCCTGCATTGACATCCCTACTCCATGCCCAAGAACCCACTGATCTGCTTTCTGTTACTGAGAATTAGTTGCATTTTCTAGAATTTTATATAAAAATTTAAATCATACAATGCTGTCTCCAAAACCTTCAGTAAAGTCTGCTGCTTACATGTCTCTTAAAAGTGTTTTGTTTGTTCTTTCCCAATGAAGTGAATGAAGGACTAAGTCCTATGAAACACAATGCCTAACAGAGAAAGAAACAACCAGAAATCATAGAAGAAAACAAGGACTCAGCGGAGGCAGATAACCAGAGCCAAACTGATTGTGAAAATATGTTTTTTCTGCCCTTAGTCATTTTCAGTAATCTCGGAAAAGCACAGAATTTCTATACAAAAGGCCAAGGTGACCTAGTTGAAATATCTGCACATAGATTTTTCTACTAGGCAACACCTTATTTTCACCGAAAAGAAGTGTTTACTTCTACTAGCAGCATGAAAAGCAATTCTGATCACTAATCTCTCCATCGTTCTACTTCTCAACGGTCCTAATGTACATTATTTCCATTCCTCCTCATTTTCAGATGCTGCCTTCTACTAACTAACCTCTCGTCACAAACATTTATAGATACCAGATGGTGGTGTGTTCCTTTCCTTCTCTGCATTCACACTCCCTACACTGTGCACTGCATAAACATTGAATGCAATAAACATTTCAGCTGTTTTAAATTGTTCTAAAATATATGGCAGAGTTCACTCAATTTAGAAAAGGCAGCACAGATGTATCAGTGCAACAAAAGAGATATTAAAATAAAAATACCAATGATCAGGGCTACAGTGAGCAAACCATCTTATGGTTTGTTTTCTGCACCTCCGTTCACTTTCGTATTAGCAGAAAAACCAAGAATGTTGGAAATATAGTACACTGAGCCTTGATTAGCCTCAGTGACTTCTCCAAACAACATTAAATGACACATTTTAAGAAAATTAAGTACTTTAACAGAGGACTTAACATACTAGAGTGAGTAACTCTGGGCATGGAGTTGTGTAGGCTTTCCTTAGGCTTTCCTTGTGGAAAAGGTGACACTAGAATTACATTGTGAAGGAAGAGTGAGAGTGTGTCAGACAAATAAGGAGAACAACATTCTAGGAGGAGAAAACACTGCATTCAAAGATTCAAAAAACAGGAAAGAACTAACTGTGTTTTGTGTACCGTGAAAAGTCCAAAACTTCTATAAGATGTGGAGAGGTTATGAGGGCAAGTTGCCGAAGGAGCTATTCAAAGATGACAGCCCTATTAGGCCCCTTTTAGAAAGTCCAGTCAATGATATGCTAAAGATATGAAAGCAAACAAAAATAAACACTGTGGGCATCACATTTCATGTCTGGAATTTCTCCAAACCACAGTCTAATTGCTGACCACAGATCATTGTTCCAGGGCCCAGGAAAGCCCAGACAGTCCCTACCTCCCGCTCTCAGACTGCCCTTGGTATAGACCATTTGCCTGGTCTGATGGCTCAGCTTCCATGCTGATCTCACTCCAGAACTTGACTTCAGGTACATCCCTTCTGGTTCTACTGACCATGATCTTTAAAAGAACTTTATGATCACTTCCACTCACACCACACCATACACACACACACACATGCCTCAGGTTATATAGCAGTTACCTGCTAAGTCTCTACTTCCTCCAGCCTTCCTCATCAGACACTGAGATCAGGTAATTAGCAATGAAAAGTCAAAGGATGATTCCAAGCAAAGGAAAAATGTGTTAGGAGTTATCAAGAGTATTAACACTGGATTTTTTTCTTATTAAATATAAAAACAATAGTCATTTAAAAGTTAGAGCTCAAAGAAAGTC
Source organism: Miniopterus natalensis (assembly GCF_054644295.1). Classification (NCBI taxonomy): domain Eukaryota; kingdom Metazoa; phylum Chordata; class Mammalia; order Chiroptera; family Miniopteridae; genus Miniopterus; species Miniopterus natalensis. Next base: position 148,415,124 of record NC_142082.1, on the reverse strand, counting down.
AGATAATGGCACTTTAGCAAGTTTTCTCCAAGTGATAGAACTTTGAGTGTAAAATTTTTACAAATTAATTGAAGGTATAAAAAACACTCAAACACAATAAGAATAGTAATCTGTTCAGTTTTTTTAGCATTACATATTTGCTTAATTCCATCTTCCACACTGTGTCTCCCCCCACCATCCATCTGTGTGAATTTCATTACTCAAAATAACATGAGAAGCTGAGGAAAAGAGACAGAGAAGGAAGAGTGTCGTGTAAGATAACAAACATGAAGACTGATTATTGGACTGCAATGCACACTAATATTAAAATTTAAATCCCCATAGCATGAACTTAGAGAGATTTGCATGATATCAAGGAGTCATTTATTATTAGTTTTTCTGCACCTATAGATAAATGAAGCCAAGAAAATCTCCATTTTCCCAGCTGCAAATTTTCTGACTATGGTGCAATATTAAGCTATTTGAGTTGAAGAGTGTTGTCCGCCTTAACTACGAGTGTTGAATATAACATGAGTAATCAGCATGAAATAGTCTTCTTAGACCCCCTCATTGTAATCAGTGTGTCATTGTTACAATATTATGGTACCCAAATAAAGTAGAGTCTCCTCATTCTTAATTTTTGAATAAGTGTTTAAGGACTAAATTATAATAATTTCCAAATGCATGAAGGGCAGCCTTGTAAGATTGCATCTTTCTCCTAAAAATGATAAGAAATTCACTAATGAGTCTATTAGGCAGAGTCCATTAAAGGCGACAGGACAAAGATCTCTTGGAGACCTCATCAAGCGGAGACAATATGCAAGATTAATTCAGTGTCCACACAGCTTCCCTGTGTGCAGACGGGAAATGAGGTTTGAGTGACAACTTTATTTAGTGAGTCAAAGACTGCTGAAAATTTTATGAAATGGAGCAACTCACATGCAAAAATGAGCGGAGTTTGATTAGGAGAGTTTGATGTGATACTGTGAAAAATGTGACTAATTCTTATTAGATACCAGTTAATGAAAGGCATGAAATATAAATTAGTTGTAAGCTTGATCTGCATGAAGTTGACTTTGTTTGCAATAGCAGACTTATCTCTACACATTTATTAATAGGGATCTCATTTATTGTCCTATCTCCTTTTATACTCAACTCTTTTGAAATCATCATGATTCCTATTAGTTAGGCTTCATTCAAAACTGTCATGGATTGTTTAGACATCCATCCTTAAAAATGTATTTGTAACTGAAATTTTTAGGGCTCAAAGATTTTGCTTTACTCAACAATTTTTTACATTAAGAAAATAAGCCTCATATACACACACATACAAAGAAAAGGTTGCTGATACTTGGACAATTCAGAAGATCAAATTTTAAATGTTTATAGCGGTAGTGGAAATATTCCCATATAAAAAAGCATGAAATTATCACCTAAAGTCTATTGGAAATAAGAATGAACGTGTATAATTTTATGATAAAGATACAAAACTTATTATACTATATATTGTTTTATTACATTATATCTTATTATAAAAGAAAGGATATTTTTAGAAGAATATGGAAACAAAGCCTAACTTTATTAAAGCCCTTCTCTTGTAATCATGACAACAAATCTCAACGTTCACAGAATCTTAAACATAAAATTCACTAAATGTTTTACATTTTTCAGTGTCTTACCTATATATAAATTCAACAGATATTTGTGCATGTTTAAAGGTTGTTTTGACAAAATAATTATCCTTCTATAATCATTTCTAAACTGTCAATATGTTAACCAAAACAGTATTATTTAAAAAAAAAAAGAGATGTGGCTGGAATATTCAGTATATGCTGATTTCTATAATTTTTTTTAAAGCACAGGCTTATGTTGGGAGCCAGTGACTGTCTAGACATGGTCCACAAATTACCCTTGAGGAGGTTTGCTATCCCAGATAAGGAAATACCAAGGTCTGGGCTCATGCAGGAGCAGGATATTTACTCTGAAAGAGTGTTTATGCAGCCTTGAAGGAACTAGTTTGTATCACCCTCACCTCATTATCACTTGTTTGTCACTATATAATAAAGGCATTGAAGCCATTTGGGACTGCTCCTCGCCAGAGGGCAGTCCTCCTGATCCCACAACTTTGTCTCTTTCATTCCCACCTCTCAAACTCAGGTTAGTTCGTTTCTCAGGCTGGTTCCTGACAGGCTTAGTGTTAGGTTTATTTAGGGGTATTTCAAGTTCTTTGACCATGGACCACCCATGCATGTGATATACCAGTATGCCCCAGGACATAAGCCCAAGATACATAGGCCTGGGAATCAAATGAGACCACTTTTAAAATAGTATCTCTGAGCCCCCCACCACCAAATATTTAACCATCAGGAAGTTGAGATCAGGCCAGTTGTCAGATGAATGTCCCACAGTCCAGATGTGTTCAATTGTTTCTTATGATATAATTTTACTGGTTTTCCTCTGGACCCTGTGTTTTCTGTAAATAAGCAGTGAATTCAAGTTAAATACTTTTGGCAAGAATGTTTTCTAAGGAATGCTGTGTACTTCAGATTACATCACATCAGGAGGCCCATGAAGTTTGGCCTTTCCACTAGCAGTGCTGTAAATCTGATCATTGAGTTAAGGTGGTGACACCTGGATCCCTCTATTATCAAGATAAGCTTTTCCCTTTGTCACTAGTAAGCCATCTATAGGGTGCTGCTTGGCATCATATAAAATCTTTGGTCTAATGGTTGAGCATCAAGTGATAATGCTTATTAGGGGTTAAAAAGTCTTTTTAAAATGACATTATTCCTTCTGTATTTTAGTTGGCATTCTGCTGCAAAGCTCCTGGGAGAACTTCAACGGGAGCTATTTGCTTACCCTGAACTATAGTCCTGGCAAACAGGTAGGATAAATGCTTCATTCTTCCCTTTCAATTACCAACTTCCAAGATAAGCAGTTGGTTTAATAGTACTTGCCAATGATGATAAATTAGGGTCTAGTCTTCTGTTTTATCGTTGTTGGTTACATGAGTATAGTTTACTTGTTTTTATATATTCAATGACTTTCAGTTAATTGCATCATTTATGATGATCGAATTTGGTCAGCTGAAGTCCTTTCAGATTGGTTCGCATATCCTTTGATATGATCTCTGTGGTTACTTTCTTACTTTCTGACACAAAATATTCTAAACCTGGAACCAGCTATTATCCCAAGAATTTTTTAGTTTGAAAGGTGTTTAGAAACCACAGTTTGGACACCAAGAGTTTCATCGTTCCTGGGGTATCTCAGATTTCTCAGTGGACAGAGCCAGAAAATATACTTTTTAAACATCATGTGTTCATATTGAAATTTACCATACAAATTTAACATTTCAGAGTTTTTACCTCATTTCTTTGATTCTACACTAACTCTTCTCTCTTATACTTAAAATTTTGTTTATTTTATTATTGTTCTACCCCTGCAACGTTAACAAAACTTGTTTCAAAATAACTGTACCAATATTATTAATGCTAACAGTAATACTGACTGGAGTTTCTCCCCCCCCCCCCCCCCTTAGAATATGTACCAGTAAGTACACGTGGAGTTCTAAAGTCATTTGAAATAATTATTTTCTCTGTGTGGTTGTTTCCGATTGGTCATAGAGTTGTATTCACTTGTGAGGGTCTGTATTTTACTGAAGGCCGACTTTAGCTATAGCTGCATGGTGCTCCACTGGGGACTCACACCATAGTTTGCTCAACCACACCCAATGAATGTGCATTTGTGTTGTTTCTGATCTTTTGTTTTTACCAACAACTTGCCTTTAACTCAAATATCAAAACACACCTAGGACAGTATTACCTCTATTTTAATATTATAGAACTGAGGTTCAGAGAAATTAAGTAATTTGCCCAAATTTAGATAGCTGTTAAAAGCCTAAATCTTGCTGTTATAAGTACAATGCCTCATGGACATCCCCATCATCACATTCATTTTCTGTGCTCCATTGTTTCCAGGCATCTTTGTGGAAATGAACAAACAAACAAAAGGAAAAAAGCCAGTCTCCACATGCACACTTAGATACAAACGGATGTGTGAGGAGGGCCTGGGCCAGAAGAGTATTCTCTGATACCTATAGCCAGAACCAGCTGAACATCTGCTCCTGCCTCGCCGTATCCTAATACATAAGATAATTCACTACACACCCACACAGTTGCTTAAACAAAATGCCACGTCTAACTGCCACAGAAATGAAGCACAATGCACAGATCCTTTGTGAGAACGAATAATAATCATATTTGCTCTGGTGTAAGTGTACAGAGTTACACTGAAATAATTTTATTTAAAAATGTCCTTTATTCAACAGTGTGAGATCCACCATTAAAATATCTGATTTGTGTCTCAGCACAACATATGAAAAGACAGTACATGAGTAATAAATTGTTACTGAAGCCCTAATGCACGAACTGTTTTCACAAGACGGAAATCAGTCAGGGCTTTGAAATGGTCACTAAGATGTCATTGCTTCAAAAATAGCACAAAGGCCTATTGCACTACACATGAGTGACTCGCTTTCCCGTAGGGGTGCACTCGGATGGCTTGATGAATGCTTTCTGCAGGTCCTTTCCATCAATGCACCGGGGGTAGAAGTAAGGGTAGTAAGCTGATTGTCTCTCCATATAGAGAGAAAAAAATAGAAACTCCTCTTAGTTTCTATTTATATTTCATTTTCATCAAGCTCACTTGTCCTAGAAGTATGTATATTATAAAGTGTCATATTTGGGACCCATGATGGCAATACATCTCTTTCTCCCACATCTAAAGCTAGAATTGGCAGTATCTCCTTATTTCATGAACTACTTTTAAATGACATGCAGGAGAAGAAAGACATTGTAGTTAAATATATAAAAATAAATTTTCTTGGCTTACTGAGATAGCAAACAAATATCTATGAGTAATGCCCCTATATTGCCAGCTAGCAGGGCACTTAATAAAACCCAAACAACTGTCACACACAGGTTATAAGGTCATTTCTCACATGTAAGATAAACTAGAAATCTATCCAAAGGATAGAATCAGGGAGAACGTTATGAAGTTTGCTGGAAAATAAAAAATGAGTTTCACGTGTATTTCATTTCCCAAGGGCACTTTGATAAGCATACACACATATTGTCAATGCATACTGGGACCCCACCGCGTGTGGGGGACACGGAAACAAGCAAGTTCAAAGCCATAAATGTCATTTAATAACAAATTAAATGTTTGCCACAAGTGACAGGAAAACAAATAAGTAAAATAAAGCTGGTGTTGTTCTTAGTGTTTTTTTTTTGGTTTTTTTTTGGCTGCCAACAATGTGGAGAAAGACAGAAACGTAAAATATGGAGACAGTGTCCTTCAGGAAGGCAATGATAAGGTTTCTATTTATAACCTTTCTATTTAAAATAGTCACAGAGGCTTGTACCTGTCATTGTTCCTTGAATAAATGAATGAATGAACACACGGAAATAAATGTTGCAGGAAAGTGATTTTATATGGGTTGTGGAGAAGACATGGGAATTCACGGACATGCTTTCAGAATGGCTTAGGAAGCAACAACCAGATTTCCAAATGAAGTCTAAAACTAAAGAAACCGTTAGTTTTTAACGTTTTCCAATACTGTGCACAACTGAACAACAGAAAAAAATTAGCCCAGTGGTGGTTAAACTTCAGTGCACATTAAGCTTCACCTGGGGTGTCTGCTTAAAATGCAGATTCTGATGCAGGCCCAGGAATCCATAGCTAGGTGTCCCAGGTGATTCTGAGACAAAATGTTCCAGAAATGGTGTTTTGAGAAACATTGTTCCACACCAAGTGACCAGCCTGAGGAGAGGTTTGGCTTCCTCCCCTCTTTCCTGTGTGGGTGTTCTTTGATAGCAGTTTTGGGGTCTTTTTAATTTAATTTTTTACTAAGTATGCACAACACCCAGTATTATAGCCAAACCCAGCCTTCTTCTAGGAAAATACTACTTTTTAAGCTCAGAATTTATATTTGGAATATATTTGAAATTAGAATCATTCCCACGAAGCTACCTTTTAAGACGTTTCAATTGTACAGTAATTAAATACAATTTTTAGGGTAGGAAAGGCAGAGAGAGTGAGGAGTAGAAAGATATATTAAGGCTTTTCTTCAGACAAAGAAGGAAATTTTAACATTTAAAGTTATAAAGAAAGGAAAATGTAAAAAGGATTTTTCTTTACATTAAAAAATAAATTATAAGTAATTAAAATACATATTAGGGTTACCAGATAAAATAGAGTCAGTTCATTGTGAATTTCAAATAACCATCGAACACTTTTTCAGTATTAATGTAAAATGTACCGGGCACCCTGTATTTTCACTTGTTAAATCTGGTAACTCTGATACCTTCGTGTCACAGCAGGGTTAGAATCACTGCGCGGGGCACCACCGGGCGCAGGGCCTGGCTTATGGATCTTTGAGGGGATCATTGACATAATTAAGGCCTGACTCCCACCTGAAGGAAGTCTCACAGGTTATTTCCTGTGACCTGGGAACTGCCATTTATATCAAACATCTGAGAAATTTCCCCATAGACTATTTTACTTGATCCATATGACAATCCTCTACCAGCAAGATCCTATTAATGCCCCACAGACCTTTTTAATGAAAGATTGCGGAGGGCGAGTGAGTGCAGATAACCACGTTCATTTTCTGTGTCTTGATTATCTAATAACAATGTTGCATATATCATCCTTCCCTTCTTTCCCACGCAAAGCTCACGTGTGCCTTTCTGCTTTAAGCATTCTTGAGTTCTGAATGTTTTGGGTGTGTCTCTGGTTTTCTCAAAGCATTCTATTTACTTTTTTACAGCAAGAATTAGTCACGGGGATGTCAAGCACAGCGCTGGGAATATAGTCAATATTATCGCAATAACTGCGGATGGTGCCAGGTGGGTACTTGAAACATCAGGGGGAACACTTTGTAAACTATATTATTGTCTAACCACTATGCTGCACAACTGAAACTAATACAAAATAATATGGAATGTAAACTGTAATTGAAAAAATTAAAAAATAATTTTTTTCAATTCAGCACTGCTGACATTTTGGGCCAGATAATTCTTTGTTGTTGGGGGCTGTCCTATGTACTGTAGGATGTTTAGCAGCATCTCTGGCCTCTACCCACTAGATAGCAGAAGCGATCCCTAACTGTGACCACCAAAAATGTCCCCAGACATTGCCAAACACCCCCCGGAGGGTAAAATCACACCCAGCTGAGAATCAGTGCTCTACATGGATAGGCTATAATTTATTAATTCACTGCCACTTGTCTCTTCCTTTCCCTCCCTCCCTCCCTCCCTCCCTCCCTCCCTCTCTCCCTTCCTTCCTTCCTTCCTTCCTTCCTTCCTTCCTTCCTTCCTTCCTTCCTTCCTTCCTTCTTTTTCTCTTTCTTTTGAAACTGGGAGAATAGTAATTTATTTGATTTTTATGGGAAAATGAAAGAAAAATTCTTTTTAGTAATTTAACTTTTAAAAATATGCACAATTATACCCAAATAAGGGTTGGGGGGAGAAATCAATGAATGATACTGGAATAGACTGATAAGCAAATTAAGAAAAACTAGATCACTAAATAAACTAAAAAGTGATAAAAAATTTTAAATTAAAATATATAAAAATTGGTTGAAATAGTGTTGGGTATTTATCAGTATTGCATATTAATAACTTGGTAAACTATGTTAAAAATAAATTATAAAAGAAAAGACTGAAAGATTAAACTCTATAGACATTAAATATCTGCATAAAATAAATGAGTATAATAAAAATGAAAATACTACAAAAATATATATTGTTAATATGTAAATGGGTATATAGATATATCTAGTGTGTAGTAGAAGCCCTCTTATCTGATACAATTGGTAGGTAGTGAGTGAATTTACCAAAAAGCTCAAGTCAAATTATTCATAAGTACCTTAAATAGTTTAACTTAAAGCATGTAATTGTGTGGTTATATTTAGCAATCTTTTGATACAGAATCACTTCCTTTATTTTGAATATTAGTGCATCGATATGAGTTCCACATTCACTTCTTGCAAAAAACCACACTTGTAAGTCATCCACAATGATTTCCAGTGTATTTTTCTTTAAATAAGAATTTATTTTAAATATGAGGGCAAAATCCTTCTCAGTGTTTATAATGCCTTTCAATATGTTGCAAGTGTCTATCTCACTCTAAATTTAAAAGCATTTTTCACTAATCCATTAATCTTTATTCTGTCTTTCTGAAGCACTCTCTTTCCACACTCATATTTCACTATTTTAAATAATATAAAATTGAATAATAATTATATGTTACAAATAAATCTTAAATGGCATAAAAGAGTGTGGGAAGATCACAGCTGACTCTCGGTAAGAAAACAAATCTATTTTAAATAAAACTGCACAATATATCAATTTCTTTTCTTTATGGATTGTGCTTTTGGTGTTATACCTATGAAAGTTTTGTCTAACCCTAAGTCACAAAGCTTTTCTTTTCTTTTCTAGATGTTTGTAGTTTTTGTTTTTACCCTTAGATCAATTATCCACTTTGAGTTAATATTTTTATAAAGTGCAAAGGATGAATTGACAAGATTTTTCTCCTATTCAAAATACGCTAAGAGCATGAAAAGACAAGCTACAAACAGGGAGAAAATATTTGCCCTGCGCATTTCCACTTAATCTTAAAATCAACTTGTCAAGTTCTACACAGGAAAAACAAGCCCGACATTTTGATTGGAACGGCATTGATTCTACAGATCGGTATGAGAAGAACTGACAGCTGTAATATACTGAGTCCTCCAAACTACAAATGCTCCATTTACTTAGATCTTCTCTTTATCTCAATAATATTTCATAGCTTTCTGCACAGACACATATTTTGTGAGTTTTGTTCATAGGTATCTGATATTTTTATCTTATTATAAGTAGTAGCTTTTAAATTCTCTCTTTATATATTTCTGTAATTTTCTATATATTGTTGTATATTAATTTTGCTCTTTTCTTCTAATGTGAATTATACTGATTTTTTTTCATGCTAAACTGAACTTGTGTTCTTTTACTAAACCCAATTTGGTCAGGAGGTACTTTTTTTAAGACTTAATATAACATTTTACTTTATTGTATAACCCTATAACCTCCCCTTCTTATTATAGATATATCAAAATATACACTATTGGAAAATATTTTAAAATATAAAATGAAAACAATTTCCCTTCATCCTTACAACTGAGAAATAACACCTGTTGTGTTTTGAGTGGACACACATCACACGTTCATGCACAGACTACAGCTGATAACATGCAGCCTATTCCACTGTGAAACATATTTTCCCCTTAGCATATTGAATTTCCCTTGGCAAAGGTGCTCTTTTATAATATCAATACCATTTTAAGGGTTGCATAGTATTCTAGCCTGTGGACTCCATTTACTTGGTTAATGGATTGGTTTCTTCTAATTGAATACAGTATGTCCTCACACGGCATCCCCAGTAGGTTCTGCAGTTTTAAGCAAAAAGGCATACAACGAAGCCAACGTTACCACAGGCTAATTGATAAAAACAAGAGTTAAGTTAGGAAGGCATCTCATCAACTTTAGAAGGAAGGATTTTTTCAAGTACCTGCTGTATACCAGTTGCTTCCAGTTTCTCATTAAGGCGCACATCGCTGTGACTAACATCCTTGCACCTATATTTTTGTGCTTTTGCTGATTAGTTTTCCATTGCTGATTTCTAAGATCTTCATTTATACTAAAACATCCACCTTTCTCTTTTAACGTGGACCTAGGTTCAAGCTATGTGTTTACATCTGTGGTTATGAACAAAACTGGCCTGTAATTTCCTTTCTTATAATGTCCTTGTCAGGTTTTGATATCACAAATGTTAGTCTCCTAAAAGGACCGGGGATGACTCCTTTTTCTATTCTCTGGAAGAGTTTGTGTAAGATCTGTGTTATTTCTTCTTTAATGTGTATTAAAATTAGGCATTGAGACCATCCAACCAGAACCAAATCTTTAATTATTATGTTTCTTTTAATAGTCTGTTTTGTCCTGTGCTAAATTTTAGTAAGTTGAATTTTTTAGAAATGTATCTCTTTCATCTAAATTATATAATTTATTGATGTAAAGTTGTTCATAATATACAATTAGAACATTGATAATTTTTGTGATATCTTTAGTAATGCCCTTTTTATTTTTTATTCCTGTTATTATTTGTTCCATCACTATTCTTTACTTGATCGGTGTAGTAGAGGTTTATAAATTGGATTAGTTTCTTAAAAGAACCATCTTTGAGCTCTATTAGCCTTCTCTATTAAACATGTTATCTAATCTACTAATAGCTACTTTTATCTTTTTTTTCTTTCTTCTACTTCCCTGGGTATAATTTGATGTCTTTCCTAATTTCTTGCTATGAACACTCAGATCATTAACGTTTAGTCTTTTCTTTCTACTTTCTGGGAGATGCTTTTCCCTTTAAGAAAAGTTTTAATATGCAGTATTTTCTTTTTCATTTAGTTCAAAATATTTTCAAATTTCCATTTTGGTATTTTTTAACTCATGGGTTATATGTAATTGTATCTCTTATCTTACAAAAATATAGAATTTTTTATTTTCTCTTGTTATTTGTTTCTAGTTTAATATCGTTATGGCCAGAAAACATTCTCTCTATGATATTAAGCTTAAATATATTGAAATGTGATTTATGGCTCAAGTTATAGGCATATATTTTTTAAATGTTCTACCTATACTTCCTTTAAAAGAATGTGAAATCTCCACACTTTGTGAACATTGTGCTATGTATGTCGCATTTTCTAACAATCGTATTCAGGTACTATCCTTGCTAATGTCCCATCTGATTGTCCTACCACTTAACGAGAGAAGTCACCCACATAGCATCTGCCTTGCATTCCTTCTCCCACTCCAGGCCTCCATCTGAAATTATTTTTCTTCTGCCTGAAGAGCACTTTTTGTTACTTTCTTTAGTGTATATCTGCTGTCAAATTTACTCTGCTTTTATTTGTCTAAAAATGTGTATTTTGTCTTCTTTCTTGGAGGGTTTTTTTTTAATTTATTTGCTTCCTTTGGGGTTTGGTTGGTTGGTTGGTTGGTTGGCTGATTGGCTTTTGGTTGGAGGTCTGGGGGTTTTTTGTTTTGTTTGCACACAGAATTCTTTCAGTACTTGCAGACACCACTTCATTTTCTGCTTTCCATTGGTTCTGCTGAATGAGCAATTAGTAGCCTTAAGTGTCGCTTCACTAAAGGTAATCTGCTGTTCTGTTTTGTGTTGCCTAACTGCTTTCAAGATTTCTGTATTTGTCAGTTTAGAGGAAAGTGGCACCTTTTTAAATATTGCTTCTGTCGAATTGCTTCTCCCTCCCCTGCTGTGTCCGTCGTCACCTGTACTTAGGCTTTGTCATTCTATTCTCTACGTCTTTCCATCCTTTCTTGTATTTTCAACCCTCTTACTTCTCATTCCTTTATTGCTGATACTCTCCTGACTTATCTTCCTGTTCAATAAATCTGTTATATTTAATGTGCTGTTATTCTCGCCTTTGTGCTCCTAATTTTGATTATTACACTTGGCAGTGTTAGAATTGCATTTAATTTTTTCCCATGGTTTTAAATTCTCTGACAAAATACTCATTCCTGTATTTTTTCCCAATTATAAATATATATTTTTTTATTTTTTTATTTTTTTTTTAAAGTCTGTGTCCAATAACTTCATCCTTCCAATATCTGAAACCTGTACCAGGCCGGCTCTATTGTCGGTTGTTTCGGCTGTGTTTGTTCATGCTGTACTGTCAGCTTACATGCCTGATTTTTTAATTGCATGCCATACATTATATTTGCTAAATTGTTTGTAAAATGAACTTGACACTAAGAATTCTGTTATCTTTCTCTACACAGAGAACCTATGTTGCTTCTGTCAACTATTTTGGGTCCTGGCAATCTGGCACCACCATCCTTTAGTCCAGAAATAAAAACGATTTGCAGGAAATCCAGTCCTTTCCAGGGCTGTTTACTCTGCTCTGTCATTACTTCTAGAATGTAACCCCTCTGGGGTATGAGCCCAAAGCCAGGGATTTTCATCAGGGCCCTGCTGCCCTCTTTCCAGCCCTGAATACGGATTCCTGTTTCCTCTCAAGGCTGTCAAGAGCATCAGTCAGGCTCTTGGCCCCCTGTTTATTTTCTCTAGAACCAGTAATCCACACTCTTCCAAGGAAAACAGTCTCAAGCTGGGAACTTACTTCCTCAGGCCTCGGTCTTTCCAGGTCATAGCCTTATTTAACTCTACTCTCTGGAAAACTCTCTGATGTCTTTATCGGTAACATTGCTGTTGCCCTTTGGAGCTTCTGAACCCAGCAGAGAGTGGGGCCAGCTTCCCTCGTGGTCCCGAGCAGGATGCATCCTACTAACCTCAGTGGCAGTAGAAGCCGAGGATGAGACAACATTTGCCAATTTGTCTTAACCCTGTGATTCCTATATTTTCTCCTGGTCTTCAGCAGAAGAACTTCCTACATTATTTAATAACACAATTTACAGAACTGGAAGCCAACCCGTCTGTAGTTTATGTCTTTTTAGTTCCCTTTGTGAAAACAGCTTAGCTTTCAGATTCACTAATAAACCACTTAGGACGCTGACCCGTTCACTAATCCTATTTCTTGGGGGGGAAAGGCTATGATTTATAATATGTACTGCAGCCTAATTCACACGGCAGGAACATCTATTGAGATATGAATGTGAGGTTAATTCTCAGAGGGCTCAAAAGAATAATGTGTTTCCTTGCCTTCTCCACACAAAAGACATACATGCCTTTGTATTATAAGTTCTAGAGGCGCTTCTTGGGGTAAAGTTGTAGGGGGCTTTACAAACTCTTTTTGTTCTTTTTGTTTCAGAAGCTGCCCTAAAGTAAACCCCCACAGAGGCCTTGGTTTGAGGGTATGGATTTAAAAAGGAAGAAAATTGACAGGATGAGAAGGGAAGCTAGAACCACCAGGAGAGCAAGTTAATGCCAGAAGACAGCAAGGACGGGCTTGGGTTTGGGCTTTTTGTTCTGGAAAACTGTGTAGATAATTGAGCACAGTGATCCAGAAGTAGCAGAGACCTGGGAGGGATCAGAAGGAAGGTGGCTGAGTGTCAGAGCTGCCACCAGCGGGCAAAGCTTCTGGGAAGAGACAGTGCTGCTGTCATTTGGAGCAGCCACAGCTACGAGACATCGAGGACCAGCCCTCCAGGTGGGATTGTGACAAAAATAAAAGGAACAAAAGTGAGCTGAGGATAACAAGTCCCTCCCCCCTCTTCTTGAGCCATGTTAGCCCCAGGCTTCTGGTAAAAAACCAATGAAAGACAGAAGCTGTTTCAAAAGTGGCTGAGATTAGAATTCTCATTAACCTTCACAGGTGGGAGCCCCAGCCATAGTTCATCTGACTTACGAAAATAAAGAAAGGTGACCTTTCTTGTACTGGAGTGTCATCAAGTAATTCGTTTAGGTTAGATTCATAATAGTAAAATACAGAAAACAACCTAAATGTCAGACGACAGGGCAAAGAGCAATCACGGTATAACAACTCCATACAATTCGATGCAGTTGTTAAAAACTCTAACTACTCAGACTTTTTAGCAATATAGGGAATGATTGAGCAACTTTTTAAATGCAAAGAGAAAGCAAACTTGTGTCTACCTATGATAGCATTTTTTCAGAAATCGTGTACAAATAAACATGATGTCTTTAATAGAAGAGAAAAAAATTGATACTTTGACATACTTTGGGTTAATACTTCTCTTTGCTAGTTCTACTTTTTCTTAACCCAAAGTTAAGTGAGTTTTATTTTTTAATGATACATAATTGATTTGCGTGAACAGATTTAGTATTATTCTATTATTTAGTTGATTATTAATCATTAATTTACTTTTAAAATGTTAACTTAACACTTACAAAGGTCCTAAACACTGTGCTAGGTGATATTATTACAGTGGTCAATAAAACTGAACAAATCTCCAATGAACCAGATGATAGGGGGAGGGGCGGACATAAATGAAACAAAAACACAGATATGTATTTTAACTTGTAACTCTTATTATTCAAATTAGCCCTTGCTAAGAATGAGTGTATAAACACTTCCAGGTAACTTTGGAATTAATACTCAAGCTGAGACTTGAATATGAAGCCAGATGCAAAGAAAAGGGAAGAAACAGCCTCAGCGGAGGTGATTCAGAAAGGGCCAGGCCCGGTCCTGAGGCTGGAAGAAGGGGCAGTAAGAGAACCTAGTAAGGGAATGGGAGCCGCTTACTGGTTAGAGTTTCTGTGCTGCGAGTCACATTTCCTCTGATGCGAGTGCAGCCTCCACGCCCATACTCTCTCAGATACGTTTAACTTCTTTCCTCTATAAATTGGTCATTAAAGGAGAGGTTAATTAATAATGGAACTAATGTACAGGGACTCATAAAGATAGTATACAGGGAATTCACAAGGATTAGTACAAAACTCCCAGAGTTTTGGTAGGGGCTGTAAATACCCCAAGCCTGAAGGAGTGAGGGAAAGAGCAGTTACCAGAACCTGGAACAAGGGTGGTGTGTAGAGGGCCAACCTGTGGCTTTAGGGCCTGAGACACAGACAACTTGCAGCAACCCCAAAGGGAGGGAATAATTACCTTCCACCTTACCCTCTGTCTTCCCATTGATCTCCCAGTGATGTTCCCCATTGGCCAAAGCCACCAGAACCCGTAGGGCAAGAGAAAACCAGGACGTGTGCCACACAGGTCAGCCTCCCAAGGCAAAGAGCAGTAGGAAGACGGGTAGAGAGTGGATCTATTTGGAAAGGCAAATGGAAGATATCCAGCAGGGATGATAAGTTGACCCAACTTGACTCCTGGGCTTTGCTCTTTAATAGAAAACCTAAGGCAAGTGGTCCAGCAGTCGTGATGCCAAGGATTAGAAGGAGTCGCTGTTGTTGCACCTATTGCTGGCCACACCTAATCCATCTTCTAAGTAGTCCTAAAATATTCCTGTTTTTCCTGCTTTCAAGGGTAAGAGATCAGGGGAGAGACAGTTGGTACCATGTCTACTTTTTCTATCCTCTGAACACCCTAGATTGGCTTCTATTCTCTGAACTAACTCTATTCAACTGACAGGTTAGGAAAAATTAGGATAAGCTAATACCCTTAAACAATCTTCCCAACAAAGGGCTCCCTGGAGCACTCTAAGTCTTCTTTATTCCTAAAGTTGAGGTCATAAATATGTCTAGTTGTCAATATCTTCCCAACAGCCCTTCTGTCAAATAATTATGGACATATTTTTCCTCCTTTTTCCTTACAAACATTCTGAAATGTTTTTGCTAGTTCACATCAGGGTAAAAAATAGCCCATTCAGTTTTGTTTGTCTGTGGTGTGTGTTTTTTACATTTTTAACATTTTATTGTTGAAAAAATTTAAATATACAAAAGGAGACAAAATAATATAATAACCCCATGTACTCATTACCCAGCTTCAACAAGTATCATCTCATGCTCATGGCCAATCTGGTTTCATCTATGCTACCACTCACTTCCCACCTTGCATTATTTTGAAGCAAACCCTAGCTTTTGCTTTTTTTTTACGATTCAGTTTTGAATGTCAAGTTAAAGGATGTGTCAGTCCATTTTAAGAACTGATCTGATTTTCATGCACTGCAAATGAGTCAAGTCAGCAGTAACACAATCTTTGTACCCATTTTGGAAATAAAGAAGAGCAACATGGCAACTGCCATGGTCTTGAAAAAACTCTCTTTCCCCATAATAAATAGGACTTCAACAATTAGCCACTCAGGCTATCCTTTTCCCTGAATGCGATTTGCAAAATATCCACAGAGCCATAATCAAAACACAAATCCCATCTTATAATGGACAGAGATTTATTAAATAGAACACAAAGAGCACTACCACAAAAATGTGACAAATTTTATCTTTTTAAATAATTTCCATTATCAAAAGATATCATTAGAAGAGTATAAAAACAGGCCAGAGACTAGGGAAAAAATTTGTGATACACATAGCTGACAAAAGACTTGTATCCAGAACATACAAAGAGCTTCACACACCAACAAGAGGGAACTTAAACAAGAAAATGTTTCAAACGTTACCAGATAAACATACTTCACGAAAGATGCTAGACAACAACCCTCATACACTACTGGGGGGAATGCACATTGGCACAGTCACTTTGGAAAATTATCTGGCAGTACTTATGAAAACTAACCATATGCCTGCCCTAAGATGGTGTTCCTGCACCGAAGTTTATATTCAAGAGAAATGAGTGCACAGATCCACCAAAAGGCATACTCAAGAATATTCATAGTAGCTTTATTCCTAGTAATTCCAAGCTGGACACAACCAAAATGTCCAACAAGACAATGGATAAATAAGCTCTGATATAGTCATATAATGGAATACTCCTCAAGTAATAAAACAAAATAAACTGTTACACACAACAACATGGATAAATCTCACAGACTGAAAGAAACAAAACACAGAAGCAGTTGTCGTATAGGAATCATTTAGGATTCATTTCGTTAAGTGGAAGAAGAGGGTAACTAACCAATGGTGATAGTTCAGACAGTGGTTATTACCTGTGGGCTGGGAGTAGTGCCTGGCAGGACCTTCTGGGGTGCAGGAAACACTCTCTGTCTTCATCAGGGTCATGGTGATGTGTGTACATATGTAAAAACTCACTGAGCTATCTCTATACTTAGAATCGGTGCGCTTTCTGCTCGTTACCACGTGTATGCTTTGCTTCAGTTTTTAAAAGTATAAAACAGTCAGGGCCCACTCCCCAAATATCCTCAATCAGGATAACCTCCCGTGGGTTTATCGAAATTAAAATGAGTGTGCTTTGTAGTTCCCTTGGGTGAAAGTCTAACATGACAGACCACCACAAATTCCAAGGGTAATTGAATTGACTCAACCCTCTCTCATAATGAAATTCTGCAAGTATGGATTTAGCTGAGAGCACAGAGACTCCAAAGGAGCTGTTAAGAAAGATGGTTGAACAAGCTGTTACATTCCTTCTCAACGTATTTGGTAATGAAATAGGTACTTGAATACCTATTTTTTAATAAAATAAGTATTTAAATATACCAGTTAGGCAGGTCAATGGAGATCCATTATGGTCAAATAAACTAAATCAAGGACTCTACCACTGGGAAAGAAAGAGAAAAAAAATTTTTTTTTGAAGGTGCTTTGTGCTCATTTGCAGCCAAATTCAATAGCTTTCATGCAGAAACCCAGGGGAGTTTTTATTGAATTCAGTCCTTGAATTGTTTCTAGCTAACGGGCTCACTTCTATTTACAGCATTATTTTCCATTAAAGGACAAGCCTGGAAAGTCAAAGAATTTAGAGCTACTGTTTTACTTGACTAATCAACACTTCCTAGGCTGCCTTTATTGTTCTCTTATGAAGGGATGGAAATCAAACTGACTGCTTTTTATCAGCTGAGCTGAAACTTCCCCAGGAACAGTGATTTACATAATATACATAGGCAGTAACTATAAAAATGTGATCAGCCATGAAAGGAAGCCAGTTATGGTCCTATAATGGAAACAACTGGAATCAGTGGTCTTCGTTTTTTTAAAAATTAAAACCAGAAAAAGATTCATTTATTCCAGAATCCATCACCTTGCTACTAAAACCTGACAGCTTTGAAAAATCCTACCCAGTCACTTACTTTGTGGGGATCGTCTAGGTCTTTATATCAAAGCTTTACTTTTTATTTTTAAGGGAATTATAGCATTATAAATTGCAATCTAATCATGGTTTAAGTGACCTTTCAGAATAATATTCAAGGCCCCAAAAGGACCTATATCAGGACTTTCAGTCCTGTGTTTAAATGTATGATGGATTTTATAGTAGCTGTCAAAATGCTGGAACTAAAACTCAGCCCTGATCACTCCCAAATTGATACTTTCTCTACTACCAACAATGAGCTCCCCCCAAACGTCTCCACCATTGATCTTGAAATTTCTTCCATGTTATGATGCAAAGAAGCACCAGGGATTAAAAAATTTTTATTAGCTATTGCCCATTATCACACCTGGTCACCCTTAGGAGAGCAAATCACTCTTGAGGCACTGAGGGCTATTCCCTCTGTAGAGTGATGTCTGACCCTGGACAGCACTGAGAGTAGCTGCCACTGGGTAGGTGAGCAAGTGGTCAGGTAGCTCCATTGTCTGAGGAAGGTGGTGCATTCAGATCTTTGTGTGTTTGAGAATCTAAAAAGGGATGCCACCAGACCCTCAGGAAAGTTACTAGAAGAAGGAAAACCCCTGGCATCTGGGAAATCTTAACCTGTGCTCCGAAGCCAGGGTGTAGCTGGGGTCCTGAAGGTTCTACGTATGTGAGCAGGGAACTTCTGTAAATGGTCACTGAGTCACATAGTTATAATGGAAGACCCAGCTTGACACCACTGTGCCCTGATTATGTTATTACTACTGCTAGACAATCACTTATTAATCATTACTACTGCTGCTGCTGCTGATGATGATGATGCTACTATTACTACTACATCTGCTGCTGCTACTATTACTTCTAGACTGCCTTGTGGCAACTCAGAGTCACTACCACTTTTCTTTCTGAGGTCTCAGGGGAGGAACCAGGAACTGTATTTCCCAGTATCCCTTCTCTGTATGTTCCAGGTTAACATCTGCTAATAAGAGACACTTATAGGGGTTTGCAAAATAGAAAAGAACAGAACACCATTCCCTAGAGGCAGCTGCAAGCAGATTTGAGCTTCTTTAAATAGCTTTGAGGGAAGCTTTAGAAAACTACCCTCTTCAGTGCTTCAGGCCGATAATCTTGCTGGAGGCTCACTTGACCTTTGTTCCCACAGCCTTTATAAACATCCTTAAGACTTTACTTTCTTCATTTAAATGTTTCATATTTGAAATACACTGGGTGGCTTATGTTGTCCGGACTGGCCTTTGGCACTTCAAAATTCTGAGGTGAACTGCCATAACATCGTGAAGTGTTGGTATTACTATTTTTCTTTGCAAATGATTATACAGTCAAATCTCATTCTCCATGGTAGTTATGCTCTATAAAGTCGCTGTGGACACTGAACTTGTGAACACTGATCCACTTCTCTCAGGGGAAACACAGGGTTAGGTCCCTGGGAGCCCTTGGTCACAGCATTTTCATTAGCCAATCGATACATTACCTTGTTTTGTGTGTGATTTTCCTTAGAGACAACTTATTCAATATATAGTTGCCTAATTAACATTGAACGGCCAACAGCACTATATCTCATGTCTGAATGAAATTAAACTAATGCGTATTTTCTTCAGAAGGCACATCACAGCCTTCTTGCACTTGGGAACACTAAACAGCACTCAGCACTATGGGAATTATTTTAAACAGCAAAATCACCAGCAAAATAAAAACAAACAAAAAAATGTTTTAAAAAATGTCACTTAGTAGACCATGAAAGGACATTTGTGTGCAATATGAGAGCCGAAACAAGAAGGCAGAGTGTCACCTGTTTGATCTCAGGTGGGAGTGTGTGCTTAGGGTGAGTCAAGTTTTTTGCAGCCCTGTGCCCATTTAAAATAATTGTAAAAGCACACTAGGTATTGATTTGGGGGAAACAAGTAAATTTTAGTAAGTAGGCAAATTTGCAAATACGGACTCCGCAAATAATGAGAATTGACAACATTTGAGAAATTAAATGTCTTTCTATACAGACAAGTCAGGGACAGAATTAGGACCAGAGTCTGCCTTGTGCTTCCCAATCTGCTGGCTGCCCTCTGTAACTTGGGTACACACATCTGTATCTTCTCTTCTCTGTTTACTGTATCCATTCATAACTCAAAATTACCCTGGAAATTTTTTAAAAAGAAGCCATTCAAGACACACTAGCTGGTCAAGCATATGGAAAACTATAAGCAATGCCATGAGTTTATGCAGGCATTTTCGCTTTATCAATAAAAGAGCAAGGAAATAGCAAAGTAGGAATGAGGGTTAATATGAGTAACCCACTTTCTGGCCCATACTTTTATAAGTATCCTGTTTATTCTGATCTTTCAATGAAAGATACACATATAGAACTAGTTTTCATAGCAAACAGGGAGAGAACAGACCAGGAATCCTCTAAGCCTGTCCAGAGAAAAGGCAGAGGGTCTGTGGTTGCCCTTCACACCACATGTAAAGAATTCATACATTATGGGAGATGGAACCTGCAGTGTCACTGTGCCAAAACACCTGTTCTTATACCTCTTATTCCCCTCTTTCCTACAATTGAAATAAAACTCCAGTGGGTTTCATCAACTGGTAATAGGGTGGTTAACAACGTATTTCATTGTTTTATATCAAAATTCTTTAGAATCTCAGAAAGCTATTTTTAATGCTTTGGGGTCAATTATGCATATAAAGTATTTTCAAACAGATTGCATCCCAGCTCTCTGATACCTGACTACTAAAGGAGATCCTATCTATTGAGCTAAAAGCATTTAAAACCTGTGAAATGCAATGGGATGAATCTGTCCAGAACCAAAAGAAAACCTATATTTATAGCAGCTGATTTATTTGGTTGATAAACAGTGTGTGCTGTGGTTTATAATTTTTAAGGCATGTGAACTGGAACACATTAGATATTACAGAAGGAGTGAGTTGATGATTTACAAGACTTCATATCAGGCCTATTGACCTTCTCAATAAGAAAGGTTGGTGGTCGTAGCAGCACTGAAAAATGCAGCCCTCGGGAGTCAATTTAATGTAGAATAAACTCTTTAACAGCCAGCAAGATGGCCATATCAGCTGCTCCATCCACCGATTATGCTGTTGTTGTAAAAAGCACTTTTTTAGTAAAAAATGCGTAGGCTTTATTTTTAAAAACATATGTTCCCCCTACCAAACCAGCAGTTTCTCCCACATAAGCACCCTTGCATTATAAGAAAAATATTGGGTGTGACAATAATAAAAAAAGATAGGAGGGCAGAGAAATGCTCTTCCCATCCCAATAAAAAGAATGCTGGCAGCAATTTGCTTCATGTCCTTCTAAAAATTTATCACAAGTCACAAAACAAAGATGTACCTGTGTGCCCTTTGTTCCGGTTCAACACAGCTGTCTCATCCTCAATGCAAACAATATTAGCCCATGTACAACCCAATACAATCAATAAATGGACTTAGCAATTGGTGATGCTTCATGTTAACACCCTCACACTAAAGCTGATCTTTTGAGAACTGGATGTCTCACTTAATTACCAGAGTCATATGTCAAGGGAATTCCCAAAACAGTCAATCTAAACATATCTCAAACATAGTCCATCAAGGGAGAAAAAAATTCTAGCACAGATTTTCTGAAAAATTATTCACCTCTCTACCACTGGAATTGAAAAATAAAATTGTGTTACCACTTGCTTGATCTTTGACTCCATTTTGTACTGTTTTGTTTTTTCTTTCCATAGCATTCCATAAACAATTAGCTGAAACCACTCAGAGGGGAAAAAAGAAGCATGATATTTCTCTGCAGGAAAAGTCAAGATCAAAAATAAATTTTTAAAAATATTTTGATTGATGAAACCTGATCCTACGCTGATGTTGAGTGAGATGGAATCTATAAACAGCAGTAAAGCATTTGGGATGCAAAATGAAAACCTGAAATGCTACATAGTGGAATCTAGTACCTGGAAGGCAATTAGTTTGGTTGAGCCTTCTTAGTTTGTCAGTTGTCTTGGTGATCAAAACAAACTTTACCATACCATAACTTTCCTTCAAGGTCTTGCTTTTATTTGAAAATCAGTGTGTATGTACCGCTATTCTAGAACTTATGCCATTGTATAATACCATCCATTTGTTGTCTGTCTTCCTACTATTACATTGTGAGATCTTTGATATTGTGACCATTTCTTAGTGATCTTTGCATTTTCAAAACCTAGCATAGTACCTAGCACATGGTAATCACTCAATAAATGTATTTTGGGTGGAATTAACTGTACATGTGCATGTCCTTAAATACTAATGACGTTTTGTAGTCAAATCCACTGATACTCATTGGAGAATTTCTAGAACTCAACTATTCTTTTAAAAGTATCCAATAAGCCAAAATTTAATCAACATTCACTCATTCAACACGTATTTATGGAGCAACTACCATTTGAACTTACTCAAACAGGTCATGTAGAAAATAAAAAGAACATTATGATTCTGCCCCTGCCTTCAATAAAACTTCATTCAGAATGGGGATCTAAATTATAAAATCTAACAAGGTAAAGAACACAAAGGACTTAAGGGTCACGCGGGAATGCATGAATAATTGCCAGGTGAATGGAACAGGCAAGAACCACTAAGGAGCACAGGCATAGGAGACATTTATTTAAGCTGAAGACTGGATTGTCAGGAACAGGCAAATAGCAAGTAGGATCTGAGGTAGGTTATAAAGGGAAAATTTCCTGTACTTAATAAAGAAAGCCCAGGAAAGAGCTGAGTCATTTGAAGGGATTTAATGTCCTCTCTACCGCCCCTTTCCCCTGCATGCCTATTTCCAATCAGAACCGAAATAGAGTAGTAACAGAGAGAGTATT
Source organism: Miniopterus natalensis (assembly GCF_054644295.1). NCBI lineage: Eukaryota > Metazoa > Chordata > Mammalia > Chiroptera > Miniopteridae > Miniopterus > Miniopterus natalensis. The sequence goes on along the minus strand of NC_142082.1, from coordinate 148,392,606 downwards.
TTAAAGAAATGGTATGTATGTTCAGGGGATGTGAGTAAAAAGCGTGTGCTGTGCTGGCTGTGGGCTTCTCCTCCCAGCACAAGCACCGGTATCAACTGTCTGCATGGCCCTGCCTCCGGGTGAGTCCCTCAGGGTGGGAAGGGCACCCTGTGCTCGCAGACCAGGGCTTCCTTCAGCACTGCTCCAGAGCTCCCTGAGAAGTCCTCTAAGTCTACTTTTCCAACAGGAATTATGGTCACAATTGAGTTTCCAGAAAGGCAAATATCATGAAGTGTGACTTTTTAAAAGATAAAATGTACTCTAAAAATGTTCAGTTTTATTTTGGAAAATGCAGCCCGGCAAGGACACTCATAACATTTTATGTTATACAATAATGCACAGGAATTTTCTTTCCTCAGTCTAACCTCCTTCCTCTCTCCCTCCCTCCCTCTCTCTCTCTCTCTCTCTCTCTCTCTCTCTCTCTTCTCTCTCCTCCCAGACACTCACTTGTAGATTTTCTGGAAGAGTCATTTGTCTTCAACAAATCGTGATGAAAAACTAATAGAAAAAAAGAGGAAAGGCAACTGATTTTTTTTTAAGGATGGAAATCTCCAAAATATTTTAATTCTTGTTTATATGCTATGCACTAATTGATATTTAAATAGGTTTTTCAAACTTTTTAACTTTGATATCATGCAAGATGATCCAAAGAAACCAGTCAGTTTTCATGATGCAGGTTTCTAGGCATTGCCTAGGGATAGTCTGACTCTGATCTTAGCTGATTATCCAAAGCTGGGTTTGAAGGCAAGTTATCTTAAAATACTTCTCAGGCTTTCCTCTTGAACTAGCCCTAATGACAGACCCAGGAACCTATTCCCAAGGGAGCCTGAGGGCATGAATTACTTTGAAGCCTCCTGTTTTACACTAAAATTCCTTGCTTATCTTAATATAAAATCAATTTCCTTCAAACACTTGGGGAAAATATAATGCTCCTAAAGATAGTTGTTCCTTGACAGTGTCAGGAATAGAGCACATCAGGGATGATCAAATAATTGGCAGGAATTTTACAGAGGTGTCCAGACCTTGCAATTTGTGTGGGGTGATGGGCCGGCCATTTTTTGTGAGAGCTCCTTTGTGAGGGATTGAAGGTCCTGAATGAGTGAGTTCAGTAATCTCCTTGAAGAATGTCATCAGTATGATGTCATACCTGTCTTCCTGGAGAAAGCTGGATGTGGTTGAACTTTTGCCTACAAAGATTCTGTACAGGGCTTTTGAGATGCTCTATAGGTCACCAGTTAAAGGTATAGTGTGTCCCTTCAAAGATGAGAAGTTGTTCAGATAGGCACTGAGTAGAATATATTAACCAAATCTACAATAGCAAAATATTTTCCAGATGCTGATCGGATGGAGTCAGAAATTTCAATAATATTGGATCTAAGGACCTTAATTGGAGTACCCTGGCATTAAGGTTGTAGTTATCCTCTGCTAGGTGCCATGTCTTTTCACCAGGTTTGAGCATTGGACGAATTGGGCTATGAAAGGAGATAGCAAGAACAATGTCTCCTTCCTTCAGTAGATCTAAATTGATGGGTCTTAATTCCTACAGTTCTTGTTTTAACCAAGAATGAGTTACATTCATTATTTTCACTGTGTGGGGGACAACCAGGAAAATTTTGTCAAGCTAACGGCCAGTGCTAAAGACTTAGTTTTATTTGTTTATTATTATTTATTATTCATTGAATCAAATAAATCATGCCCACTGTGAGATATTTTAGGGCACTGGGCACTATGACCATGGGGAATTTAGGAAAGATAATAGTACCGATGGTGAAGGTATGGTATACTTGTCTGCCCTCTATTTTACATTCTGTAATACCCCTACAAGTATAGGGGTGTCTTGTTTAAATAATGAGATCACTAGGTACAACTGTAATTTGAGTCCTGATATCAGTTAAGGTCACAAATTTCTCCCAATTGGTGCATCTCAGCAGGTTTTAAAGTTAATTTAAAACCTGTGTTATATAGGTGTGAAAGCCAATTGGTACCATTTTTATCTCTTCTAGTTTTTATGTCCTTTCCTTTTCTCAAGGTGTTTTATTTTGGTTTTGGTGGTTACCAGTTATGCTTTGTGGAAGGCAGAGATGAGGAGAGGGGTTGCTTCTCTATCCTGCTCACATTTACAAAGTTCTTCCTCTAGAGATGCCCAAGTCATATCATCAGGGCAAGGAGCCTTTCCGATGGCAATTATTGCTCTACAGAGTTTAGGGACCCTGCGCTTAAGTTGGGTTTGAATTAATCCCTTATCATACCTATAAACTTCAGTATTCCATGGAATCCAGAGTCCTTGTTGGTCCATTTACAGTGGTTCAGTAGGGCAATGGTGTTTGGGTCCTTTAAAAGGCATGGGACGAAGGATTCGGGGCTAGTTTTCGTAAGGACCTGGGCAATGGGTGTACACCCCTAATAACCTGATGATCGCAATGTTTTTTTGGTGACGGGCATAGGCACTGGCAGAAGCAGCAGCCTTTTATGGAGCCCTAAGGAGCCCCCGGCTTTTTTGAGGATGAACCTAGCACTCCACATAGGGACCACTGTTCTTCACATGAAGTGATCACCTAATCAGCCATACCCTGCACCAAACAGAGTCCTTCCTTTGAGCAGTCTACAGAACAAAGACCAATGACCACATGGGACGCACAACCGATAATCACACGGCAAAAGTTTGTCCCTGAGCCCCACCTCAATCACTGCTTATCCTGAAAATCCAGAGACAGAATTTAGTCCAAGATTCATGGAAAGGTCCAGACCAAAACGCAAGGCCCAAGGCCACTTCAGGAAAAGTCTCAGTCTCGTGCTCCTATGCCCAAACACCGATTACCAAAACTTCCACACTGGGGCAGTGAAATCTATAACACACACTTGGACTTGGTAGGACTTGGCAAAAGTAGCATAAAGTAGCAGAGCACACACTAGGCAGCAGGCAACAGCTCAGAGTGTAGGCTCACCAGCAAGCAGCGAAGGCTGTCAGCAGGCCAGAAGCAAGAGAAGTCCCCCCGGGGGTAGTGGTCTCCGCCTAGACCATTCTGCTCACAGCATCAATCATTCTGTGGGAGCCCTCAGGCAGCAGGATCAATCCTCCAGAACAGGTCCAGATGTTGGGACTGTTGGTGCAACACTAGAACCAAGAAGGTGTGAAAGGGTTTATTATTCACATAATATTGCTTTCTGGGAAGGGAAGGGAAGGGCAGACACCTGAGCTGGTCCCAAAGGACTTGAGTGAAGGGAGAGGTGAGTGGCTTTGGTTTTTAGCATCATTAGACAGTAGGCCTGTGAACATCTCCTCAAGCTGATTGACATTGAAGGAGTTAACCTGTACACAAGCTTTTATTGGCTTGTCCGGACAGATGTGAGGCAAGAGAAAAGAGGGGCGTAGGGTTTGAAAATTATCAGTGACCAACCATCAAAAATGGTCAGACTCTTTATCACAATTAGTTTAAGAGCTATGATTTAAATGAACTGATTTTAAATGTTTCTATTTTATTCAGTAACAAACAACATATTTTTTCTCTCTTTACTCTGAAACAAGGAATATCTAAGGGATCTATTCTTTGATTCCCTAAATCTCCAGATATTTTCTCAGTGCCAAGAGTAGAGATTCAACTCTACATGTGCAAAAGATAAATGGTTAGAAAAAATCTTAAGGCTTCAGCAAAATGCAATTTAGTAATTTAAACTGCTAGAAATTGACTTATCCTGTTTTTCTGCGACAATCAGGAGTAATTAGGAATTTCTTTTGCATTTTTCCCCCAATCAAAAAAAATGAATGCATTCTTTTTATTTTAATAAGAAAGTTAAAAACTTATGACTTCGTGATGTAGACTCTGGATCCAAAAGACTACAAAAGCTTTCAGAGAAATAAAGCATTTTGTTGTCATTAAAGCAATTACCCTTCTCAAGGAAGAAATAGCTTTCCAAATTAGATACATCAATAAAAACAGAAAGTTAGTCTGCAAAGAACACAGGTCATGTTTTTATGTGGTCACTGACTCCGATGGATTTCAGCTTAATTGTATGTTTTTTAATTCAACCAACTTAAAAGATTTCTTCACAATCAATGGGATCAACAACCTGGTCAATTCAATTTAGTTATGAAGACAAGCAAAAACAATAGATTGACTTTATTTTCGATCCAGTTGTAGAGATATTTCAGTCAGAGGGACATGGCAATAAATTTTCTTTGAGAGGAAATCTGGGTGGGAAAAGAAATGGCTGCGTTAGCTAATAAATGTTGCTTTCCAAGCCTGCTAATGCTCTCAGATGATTTATCACTGTTTGAAAGCTTTGGGCTATTTTACCAAGGAAAATGCATCATCCCTTGAAGTTGTGGAAAAATTTGTTCAAAGTCACGTTTATAAAACCCGATAGCACCTGAAACTAGCAAACTCAAAGTCGTCCAGCCAATCAATACCTAATGGCCTGCACCAGCAAGGAAGCCTGAAGAATGTTCCACCATCTCATTTCAAAGGGTGATTTTATTTATCACACATCTCCCAGATGTTGGCTTCACATGCCCACCTCAGAAAGGAGTCTCACTGGTGGTGGGTATTTGAATGCTGTTCACAGAAGTCTCTCCGGAGGTGGTACCTGGTGTATCCACTCCTATCTGATGAGGGAAAGATGAAAAAGTAACCCTAGGAGACAAGAGACTTCGGAAGACACTATTTTGAGTTTCTCTATGGATGTCTGTGTGGTTTGCAGAGATAGAGTGGCTCTAATCATCCACAGCCCTGTCAAGTCCAAGCCTGGCCTGGAGGTGGGAAGCAGCCCACCACAGTCAGCTAAGCCATGGGAGGGGAAAGAAATAGAAACAAATCCCTTGTGCTGTGCTTTAAAATCAATGGTAAGATATTTAAATGAGACAGTACATATTTGGCAAGCATAGTTTGTATCCATGGCATCAACAGAGGAAAATTCACCCCCTTAAAAATGAAAGAGTCTCTAATTTATTTATTTTATCTTCACCCGAGGATATTTTCTCCATTGCTTTTCAGAGAGAAGGGGGGAGGAGAAGGAAGGAGACAGGGAGAGAGGAAGGAGAGGGGGAGAGAGAAAGAGGAACATTGAAGTGAGAGGGACACATTGATTAGTTGCCTCCCACATGTGCTCCGACTGGGGCCAGGAATAGAGCCTGCAACTGAAGTACATGCCCTTAGCTGGAATCAAACCCAGGGCCCTTCAGTCTGCAGGCTAGCCCTTTAACCACTGAGCCAAAACAGCTAGAGCAGGAGTCTCTAATTCTGGTCATTCACTGAAAGTTCATTGACATTTCATGGCTTACCTTTACTCTTCTTACCCCAGGTATAACTCATCAGAAAATGCACTTGGTTTTCTGAATTTTTATAAAGAGGCTACTGTTCCAGGCTGATAAGGGAAAAGTCAGCCAGCCAGAGAGAGAGAGAGATGTGAAAACACCTGAAGCAAACAAGTTTCCTACTATTTCCTCTGCAAGCCCAAGTTTAGAAATCCCTCTCTTGTTCCGTAATAAATAAGTTTTGAACATCTACTGTGTGAAAAAGGCCAGGCTGGACTCCATGGGGGATACACAGATGAAACAAAAAGTGATGGCTATATCATGATAAATAATAAAGGATAAAATATGTCATGGGAGATAGAAGACATTGCTCAAGACGGGAAGAGTGAAGAGCTGTACCATATCATTAGTTATTCCATTTATTACAGTGACTCATGGACTCGTGGCTGTTTGTTTGTTTGTTTGTTTGTTTGTTTCAATGGATTAAGACCTCATACTGCTATTATTTATTTTGTTGCTAAACTCTTTCAGTTTGGGCCAGTAGAATCTCCTTCAGGTTGGCTCCTGTGTTGTTTTTTTAAACCACCACCACCATCACCACCACCACCCTTTTTTTTTAAGCATTTCCTTATTTTCTGGCACTACAAGACTTTCCAGGATCAGTTTGTATTTTTCCTTTATTAGGCCCAGAATCAACCACTTCTCCAAGGATCCCTGGATCCTTTTACTGGACTGGGTATTGGTGCTTGGAAACCAAGATCAGGGAGCTAGATGACAGTGATTCTTAGTCCTGTCTGCAGACAGAGCTAGGATATATATGTGTGTATTCTAACCCACCTCACACATATCTATATTTATGTATTTATCTATCTGTATGTATAATCAAAACCATGAGTTTGTACTGATTCCAATCCAATACCACAGAGCTCATTTTAGTCTTCCCTTTTTTTTATTTATAGCTTTCTTTCTCCAACAAAAAGAACCCCAACTTTCATTATCTACTATCTATTGACTCACTTATTCAATTCTAGTATATGCATAAAAGAGTTCAGAATTGCTAGTCCACACCCTGGTGACTAGGAATCTATGTATTTTTACTAACGAGATTATACCATTTATGTTTAGTTCTTTTTGCAGTGGCCTCAGAGTACACAGTTTTCCACAGTTACTTGGGTTAGTTCTTTTCTTCCCTGCCTCACTCAGGGTAGGTATGTTATTTGTTTGCAATACAGTATTTTTTTCCTTGTTAACGTTTGTATTCCATTTTGCCCCCCCCCCAAGATAGGTTAGTTTTTGTTGTTACTCCTTAGATGTGTGAACTGCTACTATGATTCTAAGAGTCATAACTGTACAAAAAGATACACTAACAACGTGCCTTCCCCTCCTCAGCCTAGCTACCCTCTTCCATATTCCCTTCTTTCCACCACATCCCCTCCTACCCTGTAGGTAACCAGTCTAGTTTCTGGTTTATCTTTCCTGATTTTTTTTGGCAAGTTAAATACCTGTGTATGAATCCACTCTTTTCATACTATAGATACTCTTTTGAGCTTTACTTTTCTTACTTCACAATATGTTATTGCTGCAAATTCCTGCTTAGGTATCACACTTGACTCTCCTTTTTGGTAAAACTTATTCTTAATATGGAATTATGGTATTTTCTTTGACTCCTAGTTTCACTGAACATGTAGTTTATGGGCTTTGTGTCTGTGTTCTCCTTGTTGCTCTTGGTGGTTTGTCAGAGGGAAAGCAAATTCAGAACTAAGCTGTTGCCATATTTTCACTAAAATCAGAAATTCACAGTATTTGCATTGGGAAACGTTTCCCTAAAAGACTGAAAAGAATGACTTTATAATGAAATTTCAAGCATTGAGTTCCTTCCTGGAGATGTTTGAAATCAATGAGGACGTAAAAGCCTTTATAAAAGCACTATCGATTCATTACTCAGGTATAGTCATTTAGCAAGTAGTTTTGAGTGCCTACTATGTGGCAACCATTGTTCTAGGCACTTGGTGTACATCAGTGATAGATCCCTTTCCTCAAGAAGCACATTCTACAATTCCTTCTATATGCAAGATACTATACTAAGGACTTATAGGACAATAGGTAAATAAAAAATAGAAATAGGTGATTGCCTTAGAGAAGTTTACATTCTTGATAACAGATGCTGTACACATGTTCTTAATGGGAGGTAATATACATGTTTATGAAAAGTACAGTGACTTATCCTGAGTTCCAAATGATAAACACAAATTTCTTTCATGTTTCTCTTAAATATTTATGGAGCACCTACAACGTGGGGTACAGCAGTGAACAAAAGAAAAAAACTGCTTTCACGTAGCTTACAGTTTTGTGATGATGAAAAGACCACCAATCAATCAGGGGGAAAAAGTCAAAAAGTGTCAAATATCAGGTAGTGGTAAGTGCTCCAAAAAAATAAAGCAAAAAGGGGAGGGATAGGGGTGTTGGGGTAGAAATGGAGTTGTGAAGCTCACAAAGTTCATTATGAGGAGCAAAGACCTAGAAGATGTGAAGACCAAGCCATCTGGGGGGCAAGCATGCCTGGCAGAGGGAGTCCCCTGCAGGAATTTGGAAAGGAGGAAATCAGCTACAGTTTTGTTCCTATGGAAAGCTCATGGAGGAGATGCTTGCATGGCTAGGCTTTGAAAAATGACTAGTTTCTGGGAAGTGGGCAGAATAGGAAGGGCATTCTAGGTGAGCGGTAATAGAACTAGTAATGGAGCACAGGAAGGTCTGCTTGATTCAACCCACCTGGCTGTGGGAGAGAGTTTGGATAAGGCCAAGAAAGCATGTTGGAGAAAGTTATGAAGGCTTTGAGTGCACACCAAGGAGCGGTTCCTTTTTCTATAGGCATTGGGGAACCCTTTGAAAGAGTCTAAAAGCAGAATACACAGCAGTGTATATAGTCTTACCTCCATTTTAATTTCAGAAAACAAAGCGTACAAATGTTCCCACAGAGATAAAACACTACAAGGAATACAGCAAATGATAATGCCACTTAGCCCTGGAAGATAGAAAGGTGAGTCATTTTTATTTTTATTTGTGCTATTCCATATTTTACAAATTTTCTGAAAATAATAATTATTTCTTTTATTTTAAAAAAAAAAAAAAAGCCTTATTACCAGCACAAATGAAAGATTTAGCATGGGAATGGTCCAAGGAAGTGTTTTAGAAAAATTAAGTGAGAAGTAGATACAGATGGACAAGAGAGGAAGGAGGAGGTTACTCAGTATGAGTGTGGTTCCCACCACAGACACCAGCTCCTTTCTCTTGGACAGCTACCCTGGTCCTATTTTTGAGAGTAAGCAATAGAGACAGCTGTGTGGATGGTAACATTTCTCTACATTTCACCCAGCTATTGGCACCAGACTCAATTTTTCCCTCCCTAATTGTGGAGAGGAAAACTATTAAATTAAAAAAAAAAAAAAGTCCAGAATCTAAGAGCCATTAAGATATAGTCCATATGTTTATTTCTTTTTCATATTTCTGATCCACAGCTCACATTCCAATCTAAAGGTGACAGGACAGCCAGCATTCCTTGAGAAGTGAGATGGAAGCTCCAATTTATGAAATTTCTCCTCTGGGGTGTCCACAGAATCTATCAACTTTCCTCATACAATTCCAGGAAATGAGACAGCATAGGAGAGGATGTCATTCATGGGATCTGTCCTGAATGGAGGGCACTCCACGGGCAGGTCTTTGTTCCCAATTGGGAGTACCAGAACCTCATCTTCTGCTATGAACTGAATTGTGTTCCTAAAAATCATATGTTGAAGCCCTAACTCCCAATGTGATGGTATTGGAGATGGGGTCTTTGGGAGATAATTAAAGTTAGATGAGGTCATTAGGGTGGGGTGGGGCCCTCATGATACAATTAGTGCCCTTAAAAAAGGGGAGCCAGACAGCTTCCTCTTTCCCTCTCTCTTCCATGTGAGAACACAGGGAGAAGGCAGCCTTGTGCTAGGAAGACCTTCACCAGAACCCAACCATGCTGACACCCCGATCTTAGGCTCTCAGAATCCAGAATTGGGAGAAATCAACTTTTGTTGTTTAATCCCCCAGTCTGTAGGGTTTTGTTACTGCAGCCTGAGCAGACTTAGCCAACTAAGATACTTCCCTCCCTCTGAGTTCCTCCTGGACCCACTGTCTGCACTATTCCCTTGAATGTGTCACAGTCTGCCTTATATTTGTAGGTATTTTAGAAGTGAATTAGATTCTCTATTATATTATTATTTTGAAGTCAGGGGCTATCGTCTTAAATCCTGCTATCTTCCTCACTGACCAAAAAGTATTATACATATATTTATCACTCAGTCAATAAATATGTATCAAGTAGCTCCCATATGCCACCCATGTTGATAAACCCTCAGGAATACAATGACAAATATACTGTCCCTAAGCTCAAGGAGCTCAGAGTGGAGCAGGAAAGCAAATATGCCAAGTACATAAACAGACCTACCAAGTGTAATAAGCACAGTTCTAGCAGCGCGTGGAGGTGCATGGACACACAAAGGAAGGAACTGTTCTTTCCCTGGGGAGCACAGATGTATTGAGGAGACTTCTCAGGTGAGGCCGCATTTAAGTGGGAACTTAGAAAACACAAACTCCACAGCTGAGGAGGAAAAGGAAGCTTTCCTTCCAGGCAGGAGGAACATCATGATGGTGAGCACAGAGTATGTCTGGGGAAAGCTGGGGTCTGGCTTACAGTGGTGGGGAGGGTGGAAAAGGTGGGAGAAGGGATATTGGAACTGTGGAGAGATAAGGCTAGACAAGTAGCTTGGGGCCAAATAATGAAGAGTCTTGATTCTTGAGTAAAACCCTAAACTTTTTCTACTTAATATTTTAGGTCGTGGGTTGTTCTCAGGTATTTTTAAGCAAGGAAGTGAGCAGCCCAATTTGTATTATGGAAAAGTATGTCTAGGGAAAAGAAAATATCAGAAGTAGAGACTCCAGATTAAAGGAGACTAGTGAGGAGATTGTAAAGGTCCAGACAAGAGAGTGAGGGAAGGAGGGAAGGAGCCGAGAGAGCAGGGAGGGAGCAGCATGGCAGACCACCTGAGTCTGGAAACCGTGTGTTGTCATTCAAACTGTCGCCACTGTTAATGTAATCGGGCTCCAGCACATTCTGTAGCCCTGAACAAGAAGGGGTAACAAGCAAACCAGCAGATGGCGGGGTCTGTCCTGAGTGCAAGATGAGAAAAGCTGCTGAAGGTCAAAGGGTCGTTGGAACTGAGGACATCGGTGAGTGTGTTGTGTGAGTGATTCCTCGTGGATGCAGACGGGTGCGGATAGGAGGGAAGATGGGAGACCCTGAGGGAACAGCAAGGACTCCTGAGAAGGGATGTCAAATGAGGCTAGAGAGCTGGCTGCAGTGTGGAAAAGGAAGCAGGGAAGATATTTCAGGATTTAAAATTTCAAATGTTGAACAGCTTTCCATGCGGCAAGGCTCAGGGTATAGCCACTTGTGAGAAAACTTATTCATTAGCCTGAAAAAGAGACGAAACTTTTTAGAAGCAGTTATTCTAAGGAACTGAGATATTCAGTTGTCAAAAGGTCACCCAATAGGACTTGAAGTCACCCAGGATAATCATGCGCTGGAGACAAGAGGCAGCCTGCAGAAGTGCCACAGTCCTCACGGGTGTGTGGGACGGCTTTGGAGACACGTAGATGAAGCTCCGAATGACTGAAAGAATTCCAATTCAAACAGAGTCCCAGCGCCAGGAAAGCTGCAGAACAATGGTCTGAAGGCATAAGGGGCCTTCAGGACAATGCAGGTCCTTCCTTCTGACCCTAGAAAATCTCTAGTGCCAAGCCTGGGACCCTGCTGCCAGCTCCAAGCCTGGAAAAGCCAAGCCCACAGAAAACCCTCCCCACCCCCACCCTCCCTCTGGGATTCATCCGAACATTCCAAGGTGCCCTCTGGTGTCAGTGCACTTACCCTGCATGGACACTATCTCGACCAGATGACAGCAATACAGACAGGAGCAAAATTAGACTTTGAAAGGGGTCAGGGGAAGGCAAGAAATAGCATGATTGGGAGGTTCCACCTTAGATTGTGATAATAAATGCAAGAATGGTTGCTGGGGAAGGTCAAAAACCAGTAAGTGAGCAAGAGAATGACTGATTTACTGACTAACCTCAAAATTTCACCTGCAACTTTAGTGCAGACTCACTCGAGTTTCCTTCCAAGTGTCAGGTGAGAACCAGAGAGCCAGACTGAGGAGGTGTGTGTACCTGCCACACTGCACACCTTTCTCGGGAATGTGGCCAGGGGAACACCCTGCCCCAGGCTGGGGTTTGGAGAGAGCACCTGACCTGCACGCGAAAGGCGGAGGGCATGGGTGGGCCAGAGGAAAATCAGTCCAATCCTACCCCAGAGTAATGGCCCAGTAAGTATTTGTGCAGCCGCCTAAGTCCTTACCAAGAACCTTAGTAACACTGAGATAAATCAGCTTTGTATAATGTTGCAACTAAAGGTTCAAAATTAAAGTTGTATGGGTCTGATAAACCACTCGTCAAACCCACCTTCTAAAAAATGCACAAATTAGAAAAAAAAATTGCTTTGAATGATTAACAATAGTTTTTCATTTTTCATGCTAACAGTATTTTATAGAGATACAATTTACATAGTCATATGCACAAGTCCCCAGCGCACAGCTCCGCAAATGCTAACGTAGGCACTTAACCCTCTGTCACTACTGCCCCAATCAAGAGGGTAATGTAATACCGATGCTTTCATTGGCTTCAAGGTGAGAAACACAATTCCTCGCACTCGGCAATGCCCATTATCAGTGCTGCCCTCCACCCTCCTTTGAAGGGGGCGAGGTAATTTTGGGATGGTTAACGCCTGAAATAGAAAAGCCATTTTCACTGAAGTAATCTTTTCAATGTCAAACTGACATAAATATCATTCTTTTCTGAAAGCAACACCAGCCATGGTAGCTCTACATGTGGAGGAAAATAAGAAAACATTCTCATGCTTTGGAGGGTAATTTGTGATCTTGCTTCCCTGAGTGGGATTTCCCCTGGTGATTCTGTCCCTGAAAGCCACTAATAAACCCAACTCCACTGGTTTGCTTTCCCCTGTGCCCCAGCACCCCCCCCCCCCCAGAAGGACATATGTACGGTCCTGTCAGGTGTGAAATCAGAGGGGCCAGAGCCTAAAAACAAATCTGTTTTTACACTGCTTTCTCTTTTGTGTCTCGCCCTAGTGGGATGGTCTGTGGTTTCCATGGCAATGATATCTGGCAACAATGCAGGGCAGCCTTCCAGGAACTGGGGCTGGAAGCTGTGAGGCTAAAATGCGTCTGTCAGAGGTAATGAAGAGTTCTCTGCGTCAACATTTCTATCTGACTGCTCCGCTCAGCCACCTGCGGAGGTTCGGAAGGTAATGAGGATGATGCAGGGGCAAAAATCTGGGGATGGGAGTGTCAGCCAGAGACTAACATGTCACATATCACAGTCTATTGCATGTATCAGCAGAGGGCCAAAATTCCTACCCAAATGGACAGTTTATTTATCCAGACAGTCATTTATAAGCTGATGCTGGGTGACCTCTGAAAACATTTGCAAAAGATTTGCAGAGATTCTCAGATTCAGCTTTGAAAGTTGAATTCCTCGTATTGGTACTCCCTACCATCTTTAATAAGTTGCTTTCCCTGAAGTTACTATTTTTGTTAGTGCTATAACCATTTTCCTAAGCATCTAAGGCTTCATGTCGAGCCTTTAATCCATTTTTCTAACTGAGTCAACAAATCCTGTCAGATTTTCCTTCATATTCTTGCTATCAGCTACTTATACCCATTCATTCATGCATTCCTTCATTTAAAAATACTGAGGGTGCAACAAAGAACAAAATAGAAAAAAAGTTCAGTGTTGTATTGCAGAGTCTGGCAGGGCAGAGCTTGGAGGGAAAGGGGGGGTGGGTAAAGAAGCATGCCAGGCAAGAGAACTGAGGATGGGCAGGTACCAGGAGAGGAGCCTGAAGGCTCTTGTAAGTACTTTTCTCCCATCTCTGGCTCCATACAGTGTGAATGTTGGACACAAAGAGGTCATCTTACCAGTGGAAAAGAAATAATTCAATGCACTGAAGGACTGTGTCCACCCATAGGTTGAAATCCTAACCCTAAAAGTGATGGTATTAGAAGGTGGGAGGCTTTAGGAGATGATTAGGTCATGAGGGTGCAGCCCTCATAAATGATATTAGTGCCCTTTTACAAGAGACCCCTGAGAGCTCCGTGCCTCTCTTTCTGTCATGTGACTTGGTTATAGCAGCCCCAACTGAGTAAGATGAATAGAGTGTGTGGTGAGAGTCCCTCACCCAACTCTGCAGCCTCGATCCAAAAGTCCCAATAACAACCCTTCCCAAGTAAATCTTCTCACCTCTCAGTTACTTGGTTTCCTCTCAAATGTGGGGAAATTTGATCTTTCCTCAATTTCCTTCTAGATCTCTCTCCCCTTTGTCTCTCCTGAGCTCTTTCCCTCTTGGTCTCTCCCCCTTCTCAATGCAGAGCAATCTTGTTGTCTCTCAGCTCTCCGAAACACACCCCATTACCCTCATCACATTTGTCCACCCAATGACTAAGGCCCACCCTCCATGGCAGGCAGTCAATTGTGTGACAAAGAATACTCTCTGGTCATGGAATGAGTAGACTGAATAAGTTGAGTGAGGGTTAGGATACGATAAGGAGGTGTTCGAAGAAACATGCTGTGAAAGAGCTGCCTCTGCTTGCTTGAGCCACAGTGAGGCTGGTGGCGGAAGGAGACGCTCTTAATGACCTGGCAGGTATACCCAAAGCCAGGAAGACTGTGAACCCATCTAATTACTATTTAGTAAAAAAAAAAAAAAAATGTAAACAAATACAGTCTAAGTACCTTAAATGGTTTTTAAATCCATTTCAAATCCATTTTAAATTACAAGGTTTTTTTTACTTATGTGAAGGATGTATTTCATGTATAATTAAAATTCTGTTAGTGAAATTCAATCTCACTGATTGCCACATTTAAGCAACATGTTCCCACACAAATTACACCCTGGCACCAATATTTGGGTATTCTCATCAAACGGTCAGAATGCCCAGCAATAATCACTCTATCACTTAAAATCCAGAGCAAACACAGAACTACACAACCACCCCAGTCAATGTTGCAAAGAGAAGCACCAAAATGAGATGCAAAAGTATGTGTGTAAAAATAAAACTCTTTCTCTTGTGATTTCACTCTTGGTCTCCCCCTCTCAGTACACTCTATATTGTCAAGTGTGATGAGATGCTGAGTATATTTTTGTATTTTCCAAATTTTCTATAATGCAAATGTGTTCCTTTTACAACAATGTAGTAGAACCTTTACATGAGGTATTCAAATATCTGGGGACATCTGGCAAACCAGTGGGGTCAAACTTCCCACTATGCATTTGTACAAGGAATTGAGAAGACTTCTCAGAGACTTTATCATAAAACAGAGCCAAGGATAAGAGTCTTGACCCAGTAAAAAAGCTATGGTCATCAGAAGGGGGGACGATCCTGAGCACATGTTGACATCAGTCCCTTGGATGGGACTGTCATCTTTGGCTTCATATCTGAGTCCTTGAAAGAAAGGGTGGCTGAAATGAAAGCTAACAACTCTGTATCGCTGAATATTATTTATAACACTGGGGCAGAAGTAGCCCACGTTCAGGACTCTTCCAACCACGTATAACACAAGGACAGACGTCCTTCCCCCACTCACTATGGGACTTTGCACCTGGATGAATCTAGTGGAAGACTGCAGTGTCCAGCTAGAGCACAATGCATCTGGAAGTCACAGAGATAGATACCTACCTGGGAAGAGAAGTGACTAAAGAAGCAGTCGTACTGCAAAGTGATTCTCACAGAAGAGGTGAGTGTGCCCACTAGATGAGAGAGGTGCCAGGCGGACCCAGCAGTGGTGTCCAGAAGCAGCATCAGATGTAGTGGTGTGTCTGGCAGATATGGCAAACCCACTGGAGGAAGACCGTGCCAGGGGAAGACCAATAAAATCCCCAAGATACATGGGAACATATGAGACTCCTTAGGGACTTCCAGGAAAAAACACCGTTTTCAGGAGCCTGGAGCAAGAGACAGTGAAACACAGAGGTGAGGGAAGTCCGTCTCGCACTGTCTCTCACGGGGCAAGCATTCAAATGTGCGCTTTTTCTTAGAGCTGTGAGTTTAAATGCTAGCAGAGCTGTTACAGAATATGACAGATAATGAAGATACACAGCTGTAAGTGTATTCTTGGAATCGTGTTTCAGGCTGTTTTGAGGACATTTCTCCCTGCTGGTCCTTGCCCTGTCCCCTACAGCACTGACTTATCAGAGTATGCTCCAGGACTCCTGGGATTCACCTGGGGGTGCCTCGGGGGAAGCGCAGTGGGCGAGTCTGTGGGATGGGCTCGGGTGCAGTTCTCGAAAGGATTTTTCTGGAAAAAAATTTTTTTTTCTCAACTTAAGACAAAGTCTCTGCTGTACAGCAATGTAATACAAAACAAATCATTCTTCGAAATAATAACCCTTAAAATATTTGAGGACAGCTGTCGCATCTCCCCTTAGTCTCTTCCCCTGAGGCTAAACTCCTCAGACATCTGTTCCTCTGATAAGGTGGCTGCAGCCACTTCATCCTGCCAGTTGCTTTCTTTCCTTACCCTCTGGTTGGTTAATTTATGTCCTTTTGACTGTGTGTGTGGCTGAATCAAAACCCACAGACTTCAACTCAGATATGTGGGGGGTTTTTTTAGTTTTTATTCTCTAAATTAATTTTATATTACTCTTGAGCTCCTTTTCTGATTATGGTGAGAAAAATTAAACTTTCCAGATAAATCTGCTTCTTGTAATGCAAAATATAGACTGTTCTGCTATGGTACACATTTCTAGAACACCAGCTCCTCCTACACGACTGGCTACTAGGCGGAGGATGTCTGTCTCATGCAGAAGTCGCTTTGGTTTGTACGCAACATCTGCTAGGCAAGGGAAACAGAATTAGAGGGTTGCTCACTCACCTTTTGACTCTCCCTGTATCCCCATGAAATAACAGGGGAAAATATTGTGTGACAGAATGAATTCATTAGTGACAAAATGAAATCAAGGTAGAATTTTGCCCTCAAAACTGAATTCTGGAAGCCCAAGGACTAAACTCTAACAAAAGTGTGTAATCTAGCCTGGCCAGGCGTGGCTCAGCAGTTGAGCAACAACCTAGGATCCAGGAGATCACAGTTCGATTCCCCAGGGCACATGCCTGGGCTGCGGGCTTGATCCCCAGTCAGGGGTATGCAGGAGGCAGCTGATCAATAACAACTCTCTCATCACTGATGTTTCTATCTCTCTCCCTCTCCCTTCCTCTCTCTGAAATTATTAAAAAAAAAAAAAAAAAAAAAGTGTAATCTAGAAGTAAGGATGCTTGGCAAGAGTACTGGCGCCTGAGAAAGAAGCTAAGTTTGAAGTGAACCTGAACCTCCAGGAGAGAGACAGAGGGGAAACAGTGAAACAGGGAAGGAGTGAGATATACCAAAGCTCTGCATTCTCAGAGTCAGGCTGCCTTGCTCAGGTGACCTACAAGGACATCTGTTGTGCTGACGTGTGGCCCCAGCTACAGACTCCGCAGCCAGGCCTGTTCCGGAGAGAGGCCTTCTGCATGCAGAGCTGTATACATCAGCTACCTGTATTCACCAATTCCGCTCTCCACTCGTGAAAAATGAATGAACCATAAAGGAGTATTCAACACCCAAGGAAGTCCAGAAGGATAGGAAAACAAAGACCAACATAAACATAAAGAACAACCAATCCTGGAAACAATGGAGGAACCAGACTTTTAAAATACCTAATTCTTTTGGTTTTAGGCTTGGAGGAAGCTTTGGTGCAAGTTTCTTCAGTCATCCAGAATCCGGGCTCATCCAATACCAACGCCTTCAACCATGGCACTGAAGTTTGACCCTAACAAGATCAAAGTCATATACCCGTGGTGCACCGGCGGGGAAGTTAGCAACCCCTCTGCCCTGGCCCCCAAGGACAGTCCCCTGGGTCTGTCTCCAAAAAAGGTTGGTGGTAACATTGCCAAAGCAACTGGTGATTGGAAGGGTCTGAGGATTATAGTGAAACTGACCAGAACAGACAGGCCCAGACTGAAGCAGTGCCTCTGCCCTGATCCTTAAATCCCTCAAAGAGCCACCAAGAGACAGAAAGAAGCAAAAAAACATTGAGCACAGTGGAAATACCACTTTTGATGAGATTGTCAACATTGCCCAACAGAAGTGGCTCTGATCTTTAGCTAGAGAACTCTCTGGAACCATTAAAAGTATCCTGGGGACTGCCCAGTCTGCAGGCTGCAAATTGATGGCTTCCACCCTCATGACACCACAGATGACATCAGCAGTGGTGCAGTGGAATCCCAGCTAGTTAAGAACTACAAAGGGAAATATTTCAATTACAGTTCATTTGACAACCAAAAAGAAAGAAAGCAATAGAGGCAGAAGAGTATTATTTCACCATACAATGAGAACCTCCTGAAACACTAAAAACCAAATCTGCCCACCACAGTTGCCTCTGGGAACAAAGACCAGGGACACAAGTGGAAAGACAAGGAGATTCTACTTTTCACTTAACACTGTCTTGTACTGTTTAAATTGTTGACCATTTGGAAGTACTCATTCTATTATTTAATACAAAAATGTGGAGAAGGAAACATTATACATGAAAAGGATGCTTTCATTTTTTGGTCATTTAAACAGAAGAATAAAATAAGACCCACTGTATTTTTAAAACTTAGATTTACAAATCCTGAGTTTTCAGAATAAAGTCTGGGAACCTTTGCAGCAGAGACTCAAGTAGCTATAGATCTACGAGACCTGTAATTCCTCCAGTATTTGCTGCTTTGGATTTAGACATGGAAGGCATTGGCTAAAATATGCAGTGATCTGCAAGAGCAAGATCATTGACATTTAACCTTTTGATAAAGGGTTAAGAAGTTAGCATAAATGTATCAGATTAGCTAGTGAATCACAAAGATGCCCAAAATTAATTGGAATTTTGGGTTGGAAACAAATGGGACAGTAAAAGGGAAGAGGCACCCTAGAGAATGCCCCACTAGGGACCAAGAAGAAGCTGTAGAGCCATCTGACATCTAAAGAGGAAAATGTTCAGGAAGAAGTTACTTATTTCACAATATTGCTTTGGGTCGGCCCTCACTATAAATGTTGACAAAGCTAAAGTCTTATCCGAAGTTTCAACGTCACATTTCAGGTCACCTCGCTAAAAATATCATTGACTGTGCGACGCATGCCTCTAAAACAAAGCTTTATCCAGTCACCCTCTGACACCAGGGCAAAAGTAATCAGTCTATTTAGGCACCTGTAATCTATCCATAACAGCCAGAGGCACGGATATTTTGTAGATATCAAAGCTGACCCCAAAGCACATTTAACAATGAATCTTTCATTAAAAGGAAGCCGATGAAGGTGCTGTACAAGATACTGAAGTAATATTCACACAACATTAGGTAATTGCTATACATGCCTGGAGGAATAATAATATTTACCAACTTGCTGGCATGTTAGTTTTAAGTGTAATTGTGTAAGGTCATTTGCATAGAGTGCTTTTTACTTACGGCCTCCTTGGGGTTTTTTTATTCTTTTAAAATTCACTTTAGCTATGTAACTAACAGTATCTGGCTGGATACCTACAGCTAGGTCCTTCTAAGGGTGACGCTCAGCACAGGAAGAAAATAGGTGACAAACACAGATCAAAGGTATCAATGTAAATAACATGGGATCACTTGAATGGGAAGATATATTAATAAAGGGACTGAAAATTGGATCATTCATATTGAAGCCAATGCTGCAGAAAAAGTAAGTGTTGGGCAAGTTTGATCTTTAGGCCTGTAAAGCAAAAACTGAACCTTGGCTTAATGGGCAAGGGAAGAAATAGAAAGAGGCATCTTGCCATCAAGTGCAAAGAGAAGATTTTCCCTGAGCCATTGATGAAATGACAATGCAGGTGGGGCTGGGGCTGGCTGTTTAAAAACCTCTCAGCGTCCTTCCAACTCATCCGTAAGCCCCATGTTTGGCCCTGTAATGACCTCCTCTTGCCACTCCACAGCTGCTTTAGGGTTCATTGTAACCCCGTTTTCTTTGTACATTTGGGAAATCCTCCATTTGACGTATGTTGGGAACTCACCTCTCAACTGTATCATCTGCAGGAATTCTTAAAAAATAAATGCCCAAGAGAAGAGACTAGCACATTGGCTGACTCAGTCAACATGACCAAACTTGAGGAGAGAGCAGCCCTTTTTTCCTCTATTGTTTCTATTTCCTTTGATTTTTATTTGAAAGCATACGGAACCTTTTGGATTAGCATATCTTCCATACTACAATGATGGCATAGCTTTAAATTTTACTGCAACTGGATTGCTGTTTGCCCATGTATCTCCGACTCTTTTCCTGTGTGGTTCCCTGTGTAGGGTCTGAATTTCTGCATCATATTTATTGGATAATTCACCCTCACCAATGCCAGCATCTCGTGAGCACATGAGAGGCCAGCTAATTACAGATCTAAAGCATTCATTAAACTATTCTGTAACGTGACAAGTACCACTCTATCAAATAAAACAAGGCACAGTGTACACATGCAGGCCTGCTTGTTTAGTGGTAATATGGATTTCAGTGTGCACTTGTCACCCACTTTAGGTTCTCATTATTGTCCTGCTCACCCTAATTCAGTGATGTATCATCTTCCTGCATTTGTCTAAATCAGTTCAGCTGCAGATAAATCAAAGCTTTTCTTGCCCTTGCCCTTCCAAGCTGTTCAAATCATCCATCTGACCATGGAAGAGAGGAAATAGTCACTTGCTTGGAAGAAGAAAATATCTGCACTAACTCTGCCATAAACCACTTCTGCATCAGGGTGTGCAAATATGCATGTGTGCACACATACGTAGAAATGCCAAAATCACACACCCTGGGGCATATTCCCAAAGAAAAACATCAAAGCCCCAAAATGTTGCTCTTTTTTTTTTCTTTTAGCAAAGAGGAAAGCCAGTTTCAATTCTCTTCTTTTAAGAAGAGAGCATATTCAACATTTCAAAAGCCATCTAAGATCCTATTTTTATATCCTTGTGAGCTGTGGGAGCTGGAAATTAATTGGTTTTTTAACTGGCAAAGCCTTTGACAGATGATATACCCTGGCATTCAGAAACCTAATTCATTTTTCTCTTTGTGGTTCAACAGAGGAAGAATTGTAAACCAGGAGACTTCCCGGGCAGACCTAAAGAATGCAGCACCTGCCTCCTGCTCCTTTCATTCCCCTTTTCCAACCCACCCCTACTTTTTGATATTTTATTTTACTTCTTTTTGCCTTTGGAGTTTTTACTTTTTCCCAGAAAGTACATTACTGGAAAATAAAAATAAAATTATGAAAAGCCAGGGCTAAGGCTGTAACAGGGAAACTAAAGTGCAGCAGAATTTCTACCAGAGCACCCAAGTGTCCTCCAGGCAGCTGCAGCTGAGCCAGGGAGGTATCCGCTCCATTCCCGAGCCCTCTGTTGGGACAGGGGCTACATCAGCTCTTCCTTCTACTACAGAATGAACTCTGCTGCTCTTTGAGTATTTGCCTGCATGTCAAAAATGAAACGAAGGATTGGTCTTCTTTCACGTTCTGCAGAGCGTCATGACAAACTCCATTTGAAAAAACAATAAAAGTACATAAACAGGAGTTTTCCCATGTTCTGTAATGGATCCAAGCTTGCTTCTCTGAACTGGTTTTCTGTGTCACTCATGCCCAGGGTAGAATCTAAATTGAACTCTGGAGACAAAAGTATCAGAATGCAGTTGTAGATTACATTTATTTCAATTTATAATTTTATTAAAAATAGTACTCTCGTCCCACTCTACCTATTTTTTGTTATTATTATATGTAGTTTTATACATACGATTTCTCTTTTTTTAAAGATTTTTTAGAGTAGTTTTAGGTTCACAACATATTAGAGAGGAAGGTCCAGAGATTTCTCATACACCCCTGCCCTAATACATGCATAGCCTCTCCTGCTACCAACATCCTTCCAAGGTGGTAGATTTGTTACAACTGATGAACTGACATTGTAACATTGTCACATGGACACTGGCATATCATAGTCATTCAAAGTCCACAGTTTACATTACATTTCGCTCATGGTATTGTACACTCTATAGGTTTAGACATATGTATAATGACACGTGTCCTTTATTATGGTATCATACAGACTTTTTTCACTGCCCTAAAAATCCTGTTCTCTGCCTATTCATACCTCCACCCTGACCACCCCACCAGCAACCACTGATCTTTTTACTGTCTGCACAGATTTACTTTCTGGAGGATGTCATGTAATTGGAATCACACAGTAGGCAGCCTTTTCTGATCGGTGTCTTTGACTTAGTAATATGCACTTAGGGTTCCTCCGTGCCTTTTCATGGTTTGGTAGCTCATTTCTTTTTAGCACTGAATAATATTCCATTGTCTGGATGTACCACAGTTTATTTAATGATTCACCTACTAAAGGACATCTTTGTTTCCAAGGTTTTTTCAATTATGAATAAAGCTGTTGTCCACATCTTGTGTAGGTTTTCATGTGACATAAGTTTTCCAGTCCTTTGGGTAAATCACAAGAAAGCAATTGTTGGATGATGTGTTAAAAATATGTTTAGTTTTATAAGAAACCACTAAACTATCTTCCAAAGTGGCTATACTATTTTGCATTCCCACCTGCAGTGGATAAGTCCTGTCGCTCCACGTCCTCACCAGCATTAGGTGTTGTCAATACATACACTCTATTTTTTTATTTATGATATAAATTATTAATTTTCTCAGCTATGAGCCTGATGTTTTGAAACATTTTTTTTTTTAATTTGCAGCTAAAGGTGTCACATATAAAAATAAAATGAAATAAGTTTATGCTTGAAAAAAGTTTAAATAAAGATATCAGAAACTCACCAAAAATTGTATGTACTACAGGGAATTTAAGGAAATAGAATCTCTTATTCTTTATACATTTCAATGAAATCTTACAGCAGCACATGTTCTACACAATTTAGTCAGAGATCTCAGAGGATCGCAGAAATACAATCATGGGAAGAGCGCTGTTCCAGGGTGAAGCCTCGACAAGAAGTGAAAAGGAAATAGAGGGATTACAACAAGCATACTAAAAAGGGAAACAAATGTTAGATAAATTTCCCCAAGAAACTGGTGATAAAGGAATAGATTTGTCTGGTTTTTTAATGTGCTTTGTTTTTTTTTACTTCCAAATAACACGTTCAGTTCAAAAAATAAGATAACATCAAATAGAATTATTTGCCAGTTTCTTTCTGGGGAGCTTAGTATTTTAAAATAACAGTAACAAACAATAGACTATTTCAGGGCTTAGGGTTGGTTTATTAAGTTATAGGAATCTAACAGGAGGGGTGGGGACAAAGAGCATGGTACATCAATAAGTCTTTGTAAATAGCAAGCAATCCTAATGGGAAAATAATTTAATTAACATAAAAGCACTGAAAAATTGGTAGTGCTTATCTGGCTTAGGACCCATGAACTCAATTATCACTAGTCGTCCCATTAGTTCATTTAAATTTTAGGAACTTTGGAAAATATTTGATATTTTTTTAAAGTTGGAGATAATGGACAATTTGTTGTGTACCATGAGAATATGTAATCACCAACTGACTGCATTCTAGAGGCCCACATTTCACTCCGTGCGTCGCCCCTGAAATGCAGCGTCGATGCCCACCAAACTGAGAGGACGTCTCCAGTAAGGGCTGGAAAAATGTGGGGGTTAGGGGGACACGGTTTATTTTACTTTGAGAGGCGTTTCGGAAGATAGGCCTGATAGGGTCAAAAAATTCTCCAGTGTGCACCCGTTATTTCCCTTCAGCCTCTTTGAGAGCCAGTCTGGGGGTCCGCGGGATGTCTGTTGTGCTGTTCGTTGAGAAATCACTGGCTAGACAGCAAGGGCAAACGGGGAGGATGTTAGGGATGGCTGTGAAAGAACAGATAGATAGAGGAAGTATTTCTAACATCCTCCATTGAAGAAAAGCAACGGTATTAGTAGTGTGCCCCCCCCCCCCCCCGCCCCAACATATAGAAAGCATCGCAGGCCAGCAGAA
Source organism: Miniopterus natalensis (assembly GCF_054644295.1). Taxonomy (NCBI): domain Eukaryota; kingdom Metazoa; phylum Chordata; class Mammalia; order Chiroptera; family Miniopteridae; genus Miniopterus; species Miniopterus natalensis. The sequence continues at coordinate 148,369,163 of NC_142082.1, read as the reverse complement.
AGATTCTGGTCATTTTCCTAAAAGCATCAGGTAACCACTGAAGGGTTTACGTGTCTCACCGATGATTTATTAGGTGTGAAAATAGCCAGATACTTGAAAGTATAACGTCTGCCCACAGATGGGCCACTGGAACCCTGCCATCTTCGTGGATGGCCGAGGCCCAGCCTGCCATCCCTCCAGGCAGCGTGACACGTGCTGCTGGTGCAAGATAACACGCCCGCGCTGAAGGTTAGCAGATACAGCAGTGCTCCAGAAACAGAGCCAGAGGAGCACGTCCATCTGGATGCCATCGCCGCACACGACTCAGAAAAGAAGGTAACACGATGGCAACGCCCGCTAACAGGCGTCAGAAGCCCGTCTGCCTTAGGGCAGCATTGCGGAGCAGGCGGGGAGCCACCGGCGTCGCTCTGGCCGCCCTGACACCTTGAATAACATGACATGCGCAGGACATTCTCAATCCTGTTTCTCCCTTTACTCCTGGCGCAGAAACAGAGCCCCTTATAAAATTAAGAACTACTTTTTGGTGTGTGTTTTTTACAAAAGTAGAGAATTAGGTGAGCAAAACTCTTAAATAATAGGGCTTCATCTCTCAGAGAGGAACTAATTAACACCAACTCTGTAATGAATTTTCTTAGACAATTCAAGTGCTTGAATTAGAAGCGGTGGGCACTGTTTCCATGTTAGCTTGGCTAATATATTTTTTCTTGATCATATTCCCCTCTATATTGACTATGAAAATTCATGTCTTTCAGGTTTTTTAAATTAATAGCTAAAAAATGCCTTTTCCAAAAATCTTCTTAATATGTGATACTGTATTTTAAAAATAATTACCAAGCCCTGGCCAGTGTGGCTGAGTTAGTTGGAGAGTTGTTCCATACACCGAAGGGTCATGGGTCTGATTCCTGGTCAGGGCACATACCTGGATTGAGGGTTTGATCCCTGGCCCCAGTAGGGACGCTTATAGGAGGCAACCGATCAATGTTTCTCTCTCACATCAATGTTTCTCTCTCCTCCCACCCCTTTTCTAAAAAAAAAAAAAAAAAGTCCTCAAGTGAAGATTAAAAAAATAATAATAATAAATAAAAGTAAAAATAATTATCAAAACTAAGTTGGCAGCTTAAGCATAGATACCCAAAAACAAAGGCTCTGTTGTTGACTGAAGCTGAGTCAGGCTCCTCTGATCCCTCTTCTCACCTAGGCCTTGACCTTGGGATGTGTCCTTCACCTGCTTAGTTCAGCTTTAGCAAGAATCCTGCCAGGTCAGTTTAGTGAAAATCCCCCATCCTTGATATCTGATTGAAATCTTCATCTCCCAACCTCAATAACTTATCACCCTGACAACCTGCCTGTTGAGTTGGTTTAGCCAGAATCCACCCATGCCCCTGATGTCTCCTCTTAGTCATTTTCTGTCCACTGCCCCCGCCCCCCGCCCCCCGCCCCCTGCACCCCGCTCCTTGGCTATAAATCCCCACTTATCCTAGTTGCATGTGGAGTTGAGCCTGATCTCTCTCCCACTGCAAAACCCCATTGCAATAGTCTCTAACCCCTCTCCAATAGTCTTCCCTACCATCTTCAACAAGTATCATAAATCATTTTTCTATAACACCAGGATACTTCAAAATTCACACAGAAATAACCAGAGAATGTTCGAAGAGAAAAATCTTCACCCTTATTGCAAACCAAGTTTGGTTGTCATACATATATCTGGAGCTGAGTGAACTTCAATTCAGTGCAGTCCCTGCGGTGTGAATTGGTAAAAATGACCACCGTTGTCAGCAGCTGCTGGAGAGAGCAATTGGAAAATATGTGGCAGTGGGCACTGATGTGTACTTCTGACACCAGCACCAGCGAAAGTCAGAGCTGGAGCGAGGGTGAGATCAAAAGCAATGAGAAGGACAATGAAGGAGTTTAGCACTTTGGCTTGCTCTGGCCTCTACAGCAATTGAGCTCACCAGTCACAGAAACAGGATTTGGAGAATCTTTCTCTGGAAATACTGTCCATGTTAATGCTCTTAGAAACCTCTCAGCTATGGCTCTGGTTCAGCTGACCGCCGGGTCCCCAAAGCTGCTAAACCTGTGAATGGTTGTCTCCTGTTTTTATTATTTCTCTACATTCTGAATCTGGAAGTCTTTCTATAAAAAATCACTGGGAAAGAAACACACATCAATCTATGTCTGAAACCCAGCTTAATCCTACTTAACAAAAAGTCACTAAGACAGTTTCTAATGAGATTAAACATATCCCAGAAATCCCATTCCCAGGTATTTGGCCATATATTGGTCTCCTATAAACTGCTGTTACAAATGAACACACATTTAGTGGCTTAAAATAACCCAGAGTTATTCTCTGGACAGTTCTGTAGGTCAGAAGTTCAGCACAGGTCTCATTGGGCTAAGATCAAGGTTTCGGCAGGGCTGTGTTTCTTTCTGGGGTTCATAGAGGAAAACCTCTTCTCTTGCCTTCTTTAGCTTCTGGAGGATGCCTGTATTCGTTGCCCCTTCTAGTAATGGTAGGTCAAGTCCTTCTCAAGTTGTCATCTCTCTGGCTCTGTATCACAGCCAGACAAAATCCTCCCCTTTTAATAATTTACGTGATTGGATTGAGCTCACCTGGAAATTCCAGGTTAGGGTCCCTATTTTAAGGTCAGCTCATTAGCAACCTTAGTTTCATTGGCAACTTTAATTCCCTTTTGTCACGTTATGTAGCATATTCACAGTTTCCAGGATTAGGGGATGGACATCTTTGGGGTCATAATTTTGCTGCCACAACCCAAGAGAAATGAAAATATATGTCCATGCAAAGACTTGTATTCAGATGTTCATAGTGGCTTTATTTATAATGGCCAATAACTGGAAACACTAAATGCCATAAACTGGTGAATAGATAAATTGTGGCACATCCATACAATAGAATACTACCCAGCAATAAAAAGAAACAGGCGACTGATATGCACAACATGAATAAATCTCAAATGAATTAGGCTGAGTGCAAGAAACTAGGCACATGAGGCTATATGTTGTCTGAATTTATTTGCATAAATTTCTAGATAAAGCAAACTTACAGTGACAAAAAGCAGACCATAGGTTGCCAGGTGGAGGGAAAAGGAACTTACTGAAAAGGCACATGAGAAATTTTTGGAATAATGAGCATGTTTTATATTATATCATGAGTACAGTTGTGGTAACACAATCATATATATTTGTTAAAACTCATCAAATCATACCTTAAGATTGGTGAATTCATTATATATAAATAAATTAAAATAAATAAAATATATAACTATATAAAATACGTAAATTCAATTAAATATATAAACAAAAAATATATAATTAAAAAGTGATTTTAAAAAGCCAATAGGAGGACAATCACAGACTTCCTAGTAAAGATGAGTAAAGAGTCGTGAGGCTCTGGCCAGAGTGGCTCAGTTGGCTGAGCAGCATCCCCTGCAATAAAAGGTGGCAGGGGTCAGGTCCGAGTCAGGGTACACACCTGTTTCAGGTTTGATTCTCTGGTTGGAAAACATACAGGAGGCAACCAATCAAAGTTTCTCTCTCTCTCTCTCTCTCCCTTCCTCTGTCTAAAATCAATTTTTTTAAAAAAAACTCATGAGGTTCATGAAAAATTTCCATAATTCAAAGATGAATACAAAAGAAGAGAACTCTGAAAACTGATTCCCTCTGCAATAAATCTTCTAAAACAAAAATCAAAGTAATATCTGATATTGATTCTCACCTAGAGACATTGCACCTATAAAATTAGAGAAACCATCATAAAAAGGGAGCCATCTAAGACAAGGAAGAACTGGACAGAGGTGTTAAAAAGTCAACGTCATGTCAAATTAAAATCCACAAAAAAGGCACATTTTTTCCCCCACATGAACAAATATATTTGTTCATTGGTTCACTTTGTGATTGTCTGATCCCCCAGGTGGCCCCTGAGCCCCATGAGAACTGGGACCTTATCTTCAGTGCTCACCCTTCTTCCCTTGGACCCAGCACATTTGGCAGGGGATCTACAACACTGGTTGAATCAATGGATTCATCATTTAAAATTAGAAAAAGTAAAATGAGTTATTGCACAAAATGGAACACTACACAATGAAAAAGAAACCAGTCCCTCTGTAATCAGTCAGTGCTGCTACTTGTAAGTAATAGAAAAAGAAAACAGAAGCCATCTCTTTAATGCTTTACAAACAAACCTCTGAGACCCCTTTCAAATACATGTCCAGCACCCTTTGCATGCAACCTACTTCAAGTTGACTAACTTTCTATAACAAAGTTCCCCTTCCTTCCCCTGCTGAGGAAGAGAGGTCTCATCTCCCCCTTGTGAATATCTTCTCACCTGCCTGAGTGTGGTCACAGATCCCGCCTCCCCTGCTTGTCAAAAAGCAATCTTGAGTACGCCTGGCTGGTGTGGTTCAGTTGATTGAGTGTTGTTGCATGAACAGGTCACCAGTTCAATTCCTGGTCAGGGCACATGCCCAGGTTGCAGGCTCCATCCCCAGTGGGGGGCGTGCAGGAGGCAGCTGATCACCGACTCTCATTAATATTTCTACCTCTCTCTCCTCCCTTCCTCTCTAAAATCAATAAAAACATTTTTTAAAAATATCAATCTTAGATAAGTTTTATGTTGCACTCAGGTGTGAAAGAAAACCTAAAACTTTGATGAGTTAGGGAGCTGGTGTGGTGATGGCCTGGCTGCCAGCTTCTGAGCCTCCGTTTCTTCTTTCTTCCTGCAATGCTGCTCTTATACAGAGTGTCTGACTTACATTATTAGACTGTGGTCTTATTTTCCACAAGAGAAGCCATTAAAATAATGCTTATAAAATTTCTTCATAAGGAAAATGCTTATGCTATGACATTAAATTTTTTAAAGCACTACATAAAAAGCACAGAAAAACACTGGGAGAAAAGTAATAACATTGTTAATAATTGTTATTTCTGGATGGTGGAATTTGGTTCATTTTAATTCTTATCTTTATATTTTTTTGGTGTGTTTTTTTTTTAAATTAAAGAAAATGGCAAACAAAATAAGAGAGTTCTAAATAAAGTGTGATCTACAAAGAAATATGGATTCTTTTAACTTTTTTTTTAAATATCAGTCACCAGTTATGTCTAAACGCTGTGACCCAGTCTGGAAGAGGTGTCCACAGATAATACACTTATGCATACAGTGACACATAGAATGCAGTCAGTACCCCAGATAATAAGTACCTCATGGGGCTCTGAAGCAGGAAAACATAACTGTATGTGGGACGTGTTTAAACAGTATTAAGAACTGTACATTTGAGCTATAAGAGAGGATGAGGAATTACATGTATTTACTTGAAATCATTAGTTTGGGGACTGAGACGGGAAGTACAGAAGGACATAGAGTTCAACAAGTGGTTTTCAACTGGGGATGATTTTGCCCCCTGGGAACATTGGCAATACCTTGGAGACATTTTTGGTTCTCACAATTGATGGGTGTGAGCCTGGGGATGCACCGGACAGCGCGACAAGGAATTATCCAGCCAAAATGTCAACAATACTGAGCTCCAGAAACCGAGTCAGACTGATAATCCAACTCGTGTATATATTTACAAAGTGGAAAATTCATTTAGAAGAGTTATAATTTGCAGGATGTATAAAAGTAATGACTTGGCCATGAGATCCCTTGCAGGTAACTGAGTAATCCTGCCAACACTTAGTCTATTCCTGATGATCATATCCTAAAGCATTTTGGAAAACTCAAATTCCCATCCTAACATCAGATTAAAACATGAACGGCTGCTTAGCCCGATGTCTTGGATGTTGGCTGGAAATAACATAGCTAGATACGCAAACACAAACAGTAGAGCAAGATCTGTCCGATTTGCCGCATATATGATATACCTCCTACAACTAAGATTAGGAGGTAAAGAGAGAAAACAGAGCCCATCATTGTCTCCAGTCATTTTCTCGAATATTTATGGTTCCCTGGGAGTCACCTTTTGTTGGGTAGATAGCAGAGTTTGTGCAGCTTGCTGAGTCGGTCATTAAGCGTTTGCCTGAAGATCTGAGTGTTAGCATCAGTGACAGGGTTTCCTAAACATGTCACATTTCCTTTGGCTGTCGCTAAGAATTATTGCTTCTGGGACTCACACTATAATAGCAGCTATTTGTGATATTTTAACCTAATGTACAGCCCCAGAGGAGAAACAACAGAAACAATAAAACATCTGCCAGGGAGTTGCTTGGAGGAAGGGATTCTGGGTGTTACACGGATTCCAAATTAAAGAGTAAAGACTTGGGTGTCCAATACTAAAGGGTCTGCATTCATTAACTCCCCAGTAATGTATGTCTTGATTAGCTCTGCATCCCAAAACGGAATATTTTAACTCACCTACCTGGGCTTTATCTGGTAAAATCAAAGGCAAAGCCAGAAAATGTAAAGAACCTAATTTTGTTTTTCTACCTCTAGGGGTAGGAGGGGGGACTACTAAAATCAAATACAAAGGATTCCCTTTCGTGAGAGTTTACCCTTCTGTGTGGATTCTTGCCACGGCTTGGTTTTTTGTTTTGTGGCAAGAAGGCAGGGTGGCTGGGGAATTGGCCATTTTCTTACTTAATGAGAAACCCTGTGTCAAAACTACCATCAGGATTTCTGTTCTTTTCCTCTCCAGCCTATCAGAGCCGGAGGTTCACAACAGGCTCAGGAGAAATGAGCACCAGCTTTGGAAAGACCAAATCGACTAAACAAAATAAACCGTGTCATTTCATGCTAATTCAAAGCCTCATTCCAACTGCTGTGTGCTGAGGAAGCCAAGAACTGAACTGTAACCCAAACACAAACACACCACACTGCCAGGAAATGGCTAATGCGCCTCCCATTGCATGGAGCTTTCAGAATGTTTTAAGCATTGATGAATACATCGTTTTGGAAAGAGTTCAAACATATGCAGCATTAATTCTACAAATGCATCTTTCTTACAAAAACAATCCCACTTGCCTTGGAATGTGAATGGGGAAATGGGGCCTTGGAGTTGAGGCACAGAGACAGTGGGTGCTTCCTTGTAATTTGCTCACCTACAGTATTGTGCTTAGTCACTGCAGCCTCCGTTAGAGCACCTTGCCCCCCCCGCCCCCACCTTCATTTTTATCTCTCTTTCAGAAAAAGTGCAGCCACATTAGGCTCTTACCCTCTGAGGATGGGAGATACATCGAAAATCTCTTTATGGTGCTCTGCACCAGCCCAAGCTTCAGGGATAAAGGCACACATGTATTCACTTTACAAACTCATTTTTGGAGAGAAGGAAATGCAGTTCCCCTCTCCCATGAAAAGGACCACACAAAGATTGATAATCCCCTTTGTCCCCACTTGTAGGAAGGTGTAGCAAAATCCATAGAGGCCACGGAGCATAGTGAATAGGCATCTGGTACCATCTGCAAAATAAAGCTGCCCCTAAAAGTAGAATTAGCCATACAAGGTCTGGCAGAGAAAAAAAAAGCCTCCATTGAGGCCCAACATTTATCAATGCCAGGGCAGTTTGAAACAATTCAGTTTGAAACCATTTCAAATTGAGCTGAGCCCTGGACTTATTTCAGTCTACACCTAGACTGCTAGAGCTGCTTTCAAAACTCAGATGAAGCCTGGAATTCCTCTCCCAAAAGTGCTCTAACTGGGTATCACCCAAGCCAATGGAAAACCCCAGCCTCTGACTGAACTGAAGGAGCCACCGGGTTGTTAAGGGCTGCTCGTGCGATAGGAAGGTGGTGAGCATTTCAGCCTATGCCATTTATTTACCCGCTTTTTCTCTCTGCTCTAACTCCACCCTTCTGAAGATGGAATTCTGCAAACTGGCTTCCTATCAGGTCCTGACAATGTATGGCAGAGAGCAAAATGGAAGATGGGAGGAAGTCAAAAGGACTTCCTTCCCATTTGTCCTGCTCCTGTCAGGGTCACTCTAGCTGGGAAGGTGGGCTCCGGTGCCCAGCTTCTTGTGACACTCCCAGCCCACCCTCCGCAGGCTCCCTGCCAGTCAGAGCGGCAGAAATCTGAACACCTCCAATGGGCCTAATATTCCAAGCTCCTAGTTTCCGATGATTCCACATCTTTCCTGTATTTTCCCTCAGTTCCAAGGGTGGTAGCTGTTTTGTTATTACCTCAGTGTTCCCTTTTTGCTCTTTCAGCCGTTAACACCAGGGTGATGAATTTAAAAGGTATTGCATCTTCCTGGCTAGATCCTGACCTGCACAGTGAAGCATGGCAGAAGGTGGACTGGAGGGGGAGGAACCTGGGTTTATAGAGAGGTCTAGGTTTTCCACTTGTTGGAGGGTCAATTAAAACTGAGGCTGTAACACTGTGGTGTCCAAGAGTGTAGCCTTTGAAATACAGCTACTGTGACTGGGGAATGAATTGAAATTATTTTTTGGTGTCCAACTTGGTTATTGTAAAACTTTTTAGTATGTTTGGGAAACCTAGGTAAGTAAATCTACTTTCTTCTTTTGTTGTTGTTAATCCTCATTTGAGGATATTTTATCCATTGTTTCTTTTAGAGGGTAGAAGGGAGGGGGAGAGACAGAGGGAGAGAAACATCGATGTGAGAGAGGCACATCGACTGGTTCTTCTTGCACAGGCCCTGAATGGGACTGGGGATCGAGCCTGCAACTGAGGTATGTGCCCTTGACTGAAATCTAGCCTGTGACCTTTCAGGCCTCAGGCTGACACTCTAACCACTGAGCCAAACCAGCTAGGGCAGTAAATATACTTTTTTAACTGTAAGTTTTATGAAATATAAACAGAGATCAGTGATCTCTGATGAAAAGTTGGCATACAAATTGAGATGCATTATAAGCATAAAAGACATGCTGCATTTTAAAGGCTTCATTTTTTAAAATGTAACATCATATTAATGATTTTTATAATGATTATATGTTGAAATAATACTATGTTGGATATATTGGATATATTAAGTTAAATATATTATTAAAATTAATTTCACCTGCTTTTTAAATATTTTTTAAATGTGGCTACCAGAAATTTTAAAACTACATATGTGGCTTACATTCTATGTCTCTCAAACATTTTTTTTAAATCCCCACCCAAGAATATGTTTTCATTGATTTTTAGAGAGAGAAGAAGGGAGAAAGAGAGAGAGAGAGAAACATCGGTTGAGAGAGAAGCATCAATCAGTTCCCTCCCATACGTGTCCTGACTGGGGACCAAACCTGCAAAGTAGGCAGGTGCCATGACCATAAATGAAACCTGCAACCTTTTGGTGCACAGGACGATGCTCCAGCCAACTGAGCCGCCAGACTGGGCCTGTTCTGCATCTCTTGCATACCTCTGCTCTAGGCTCTTACTTCCTTACACCCTCAATATCCAGGTTCTTTATCCAAATACATTATGTTAATTGTCAGTCATGTGCAAGCATGTAACAAAAACCAGCTCTGGATAATTTAATAAAAACTAGTTGGTGGCTACACACAGATCACAATAGTAAGCAGAGGGGAAACCTAAAGTTAGAATAGTAATATTTAAAAAAAAAGTCTGAAGAACACAGCACTAGCCTGATTTTAACATCAAAGAACTGAACCTCTGTACACTTCCTAACCCTTCCCAACACGTTATTGTTTGGCCAGCTGGCAAGCAAAATCACAGGAACACATAAACAGCAAAAGCCAGATAAAAGAATATCCCTCTAAACTCAATCTAACAGTTGCAGATAATTAGCTGATGATGTCTAAGCCATTCAATATGCTTTCAGATTTCACAACAAATCCATCCAGATGATTATAACTCATTCGTTATGGGTCAACGTCCACCAGTCAAATGGAGTCAGGATTCTGAATTTGGAGTTGTGGAGCGAGAAAGATAGTAAGATAGCATCAGCAATTATATCTTACCCTTAAATTGTACATTTCTGCGTATTTCCACAAGACAGGCTTCTTGTTAATGTTTCTTCTCTGATTATAAGAAAACTAGTTTGCATACAGAAGTTTTCTATGTACCCAATAGGTGTCCATTACCATTGTTTAAATTCTGTGAGAGCCTACAGACCAATCAAGTAACATGCAAATACTTATTAAATGTCTACTAGAAACAAAGCACTGGGTGAGGGGACATGGGTGTTGAAGAGATAACAATGCCTTCTTGACAATGAATTTGCAAACAACTTTGACTTTGAAGCACCTAATACAATCTTCTAGTTGATGGATAATTCAACTCCCGCAACTCTCCTCAGGAGTGTTGAGATTCTGCTCAAAGCTGCTTAAACGGAGACAGGTAACTTACCTTGGGAGCCTGTCTACTCCATTTTTGTATGGCTTTGATTTTTAACAAAATCTTTATACTAAATAAAAATATATAGCCTTACAATTTCTACTCACTGTTTCTTTTTGTGTCTTCCTCGACAAATAATAGCCCTTAAATCCCTGTCCTTTTTATTGGCAGCTTTGCCATAGGATGTTTCACGGGGCAGGGAGGAGGGGGGACATTCCATGGTGAAATACACTTAGAAAATAGAGCATATTCTCATCTGGTCTTGAAAATACACTTCTTTTTTTTTTTTCTTAAAGCTCTGAGGATTCCAGCAGTAAGGAAACCTGTCTAACTGCACCGTACCAAGCATTTTCCATATCTGTTGGCCCACAGAAATATGATTTCTCCCAATTCCACCCTATTAACATCACACAGATTTACAGTTCAATGGAAATTTTATCTATTCATTCACCCATTTAATACATATCCATTAAGCATCTATTTTGCTCCAGGCATTGATATTAGCTCGAAGCACTACAGTAGACAAAAAACAGAAATGATTCTTAAGATCCCAGAGCTTAAAGCCTAGTGTGAAAGATGAACAATTAAACAAACAATAACATGAAAGGTTAACATAGGAACCACTGGGGAAGCGCAGCTCCATGGGAACACACTTTGGGTACCACTGCCCTGGGCTGGACAGGCTCAGATCTTTTGATGGCTCTTTTTACATCATAGTTTCCAGACCCTGTGCCTTCCTGGTCATCATTCTTTGCAGATGGTCTAGTTTGTCAATGTCCCTCAGAAAGAGCCCAAAACTAAACATAATACCCCAGGTCCAGCGTCTAACAAGATAATATCCTCCTTTGTTCCAGGCATTGAACCTCTACTAATGCAGCCTACAAAACAAACAGAAAACACTGAAAATAATAATAAAAGACTCGCTTACTGCAATAAAATAAGAGCTGCACCAAGAAGGTCCTTTATGTTAATTATCAGTAAAATGGTAGACCAAAGTGATCAGCAGAGAAGAAAACCCATCTCCATCATGAGAGACTGGATAAGGCTCCAAGACATATTTGGTTAAATCATGATAAGAGAATAGAATTTGGATAAGGAATACCTAAAATGGTCACAGAAACATAGTATCTAGAAGAGACCTTGGAAATTCAAGCTTAACCAGGGGCCCCGATAAGCTGTTTAGGAATATAAAAATAAATTCAAGATTCAGAAGCAAATTTGTTCCCTGGCCGGTGTTGCTCAGTGGTTAGAGCATCAGCCCACGCACCAAAGGGTTGCAAGTTTGATTCCTGGTCAAGGGTATGTACCTGGGTTGCAGGCTTGATCCCCAGTGCCAGTAGGGGCACATGAAGGAGGCAACCAATCAATATGCCTCTCTCACATTGATGTTTCTCTTTCTCTCTCTCCCTCCCTGCCCTCCACCCTCTCTAAAAAAAAATCAATGGGGAAAAAATACATATATATAAATATATCTTCAGGTGAGTATTAACAAAAGAGAAAAAAGAAGCGAATTTATGACATCTGATCATAGATTCAAAGCTTTGCAGTGAAAACAGGTGGCATATCTGAGAATTCATATTTACAGTAGCATTGACTGAAATTTTAGGTGTCCTTAGGAGACCAAAGAGCCTGCCTTCCCTCAAAACAGTGAGCACCAATAGGGCTCCTTATCTCAGCAGTGGTTCAGGCGGGGACAGGAACACTCAGACGTCACTGGAACCAGCATAACTAGAATCTATGCCGAACAGAGATCTTAAACTAACCTTACAGAGGTGACCCTTTTACATATTGAGATGACATCATAATACCATGTCACTGTTCTCAATAAGTAAAAGCTTCCTAGAAAATAAAACCTGAAACAGCCGCAGACAGGGAAAATGGCAGAAGGACTTCCCCACTGCCCTCTGGAGCTCTCAGTGTAACAGGACTGTGCTTGCTAAAATCTCCCCCAGACCTTCCAAAGGAAAGAATAGATCATTCGGCCCATTCTACTTCTCTTTTAGCTCTGGTTAAATGGTAGATGATATTCCAAGCAATAGCTGGGATGTATTTTCATTATTACTATTATCATTCTGGTTTTCACTCCTTCATGCGTCCTGTCTCCCCGGTTAGCATGGATAATTGAGAGCTGGATGTAGTGCACCGCACTGAGATCAGTAGCATTTAATACTAATGTCCTGATTCTATTGCTACCTCCTGACCTCACACTACCTGACTGCACCTGGTAACACTGAAGGACACAAATGTCCTGATATCATAATTGGCCACAACTCATTGGTTACACATGAGAAGCTCTACTCTGTTTACCTTTAATTTGAGTTTCAGAAATTGTTCTATTCATCATCATCAGTGGGGAATTCACAAGGGCAAACCGAAAGCTATCTGTCCAACACCCTGATGAATAAAAATTTTAAACAAGCATCTGGAGAGGCTTTCTGTACCCAGATAAGCCTTTAAAAGTGTGAACACTTCTAGGTAACTGACTGAATTTTTCATATCTAATTCAGTTGTTTGAACACAGCATTAATTTGCATTTCCCTGGTTGGATATGCCAATAATCTAAATTAGCTGTGAAAATGACCAATACAACCAGGTGTGCTTTATTTCCATCCATCTATTTTACAGGCTTAGTAGATGTATACTTGGAAGGATAGAAGGAAGAAAGGAGGAAGGAAGGGAAGGGGGAAGGAAGAGGAAATTGTTGGAGGTTGTGGAACAAAGGAAGATGAAATGGAAGAATGGTGGAAAGGAGACAGAAAGAGAGTCAACAAGCAAAATACATTTCTCACAGTCTAATACATGCATGGTGGGTACTGTGACACTTTCATTAGCTTTTCTATATGTTTGATCATTTAATTGATGAGCTTTTCTATTGAATTATTTTATGTGTGAATCAGTAATGTTATGAATGAATAAAAGAGGAAATGACAGTTACTTTCTTGCAGCTAAAAAACTGAAAAGCTAAGTGTTGGAGTTTTTATCCCCATGCGGTAGGCTGAAAATGGCCCCCAAAGATATCAAGCTCCTAATCCTGGGACCTTATATGGGGGAAAAAAGTCTTTTTCAGATATGAATAAATTAAGGGTCTTGGGGTGAGATTACCCTGGATTATTCAGATAGCCCTTAAATGCAATCATATGTCCTTACAAGAGGGAGATTTGATTGTAGGCAGGAGAGAAGAAGGCAATGTGACCATGGAGGCAGAGATTTGAGTGATGGGGCCACAGGCCAAGGAATGCCAGCAGCCCCTAGAAGCTGGAAGAGGCAAGGAATGGATTCTTCTCTAGAGCCTCCAGAAGGAGCAGGGCTCTGCCAACACTTTGATTTGGGCCCAGTGAAACTGATTTAAGACTTCTGACCTTCAGAACTGTAAGAGAATAAATGTGTTATGTTTTAAGCCACCAAATTTGTGGTAATCTGTTACAGCAGTAATAGAAAACCAATTCACCCCACATTTTTAAAAAAGGAAGCACCCAGTAGCTTCAAAATTAAGCGCAAACTGCCAAGTGTCCCTTGACAAAAGGTTCTTTCCAGAGCCTCAAGACACAGGTCCCACAGTTTCCCTATGCACCCACTTGGTGGGAACAGTTTCCCTATGCACCAAAGACTACTCACCTCTTCCTGGGACAAAAGCTGGTGCAGCCATCAGCAATGAAAATGATAAAGGAGAAGAATATGTAAATACTTAAATTATACAGAATATATTTTCAAAGACTGTCACAAGTCAGGAAAGATAAAATGCCACCTAAAAGTTATAAAATAGTAAAGCTTCAAGAAAGGATAGAGAAATGAAAGAAGTAAGAAAGCAATGTCTATGAATGCATGAACTAAGAAAACATCTGAGACTAATCATGCTCAGGAAAGGGACTGATCGATAATTCTGAAGAAATTTCCAATTTCCTTATGAAATCCTCCCTAAGGGTGAATCAGATTTTCCCTCTTATCTCCTCCACAATGCACTGGAACGTGTAAGTCAGTGACTGCGGGAGAGCCCAATTAAAATGCCCAGTGAAAAGTCAGAAAGCTGTGCATTTCTCCACTGGAGTTTTCAGTAGGAGGAAAAAATGCCTGGATTTGAAACAAATCATTTTACAGAGAAGAAGGGTTATTTCCTGCAATAAATCCCCATCAGGACGAGTTCTCACTGGTGCCAGCGTGGTGATGGATGACGCTCTCTAGGCTGACTGTGTGGATTGGATTTGGATGGGCCACCAAAAGTGCAGATGCTTATCTAAAATTTATCGGAACCAGCCAAATCTCACAGGCCTGGAAAATTACGCTGGCATTCTTTTACGATTATCTCTCCTGAGATTGCTGGCGCTGTAGCCTGGGGATTTGGCTGCATGTCCAGTGAGGATTGATCTTTTTCTTCCCATTTTTTGGCATTCCTGGTGTAGGAAAAATGCACATGTGCACACAGACATACAGAAGAAAGCAAAGTGAAAACTACAGTACATTGCTAAAATTTTAAAACTACTAGCATGTGCGTACAAAGGGCCTACTATGTGCCTGTGGCTCTGGCTCACAAAAAAGTTTATAAATCACTACCAAACACTAAAGGAAGCTCAATTACAAATGGTCAGAAAAAAAAATGATCAGTTCCGGGCATTTGAGAAGTATCCTTCCCAACTGTGCAACTTAAACTGGACTATAATCTAGAGTAAGATTCAGTAGTCGAGGAACCTACTCACTTATACTAAATGAATCACTATTCTTTGATGAAAGCCTACTGTGTGCCAAGCACTATTTGAAAACATGCATTATTTCTTTTATTTCAACGATGCTGTGAAGGTAAGAATTTTTATCTTCATCTTACCCATGAGAAGAGCCAAGGCATGGAAAAGCTACATTTCCCAAACCTACTTCACCAAAAGCAGCAGAATCAGGATTTAAATCCAAGACTCAAAAGAAAAAAAAAAAAAAAAAAAGCTCTTAATTTTCTCCAGGATGCAAAACCAGGGCAGGCAGTTATTCCTGAAAATAAAACATGAGTATAGTGCAGATTTAAAGGAGTCTGAAACCTAAAAAGGAAACTAGTGTTTTGGGGGGGTGTATTTGGTTTTTTTTCTTCTGAAATAATTGTTGTAATCTCCATTCAAGAAGTAGGATCTTTGGAGAAAAATCATCTTTTCTAAAAATATGTTTTTTTTGCTAAATAAATAGTTTATTTTTTTGTGCTGAGGATACAAAGAAAGTCTACCTTTATCACTGTGCTTAGAATGTTTGCTTTGTTTTAGGTTTTGTTGCATCAGGATGTTTTAAGGACATTCTTTGGGCATCTCCAATGTGCTAGGAGTGGAGAATTAATTTTGTAGTATTAAGTTCCTTTCCATTTGCATTCATTTTTTATTACTGCTGTACCAAACTTCTACAAACTTAGTGGCTTAAGACAATATGACTTTGTTATCTCACAGCCCCTGTAGGTGAGATGTCCAGGTTGGCTAGGCTGGTTTCTGTTCAGTCAGGGTATCACAGGTCAAAGCAAGGTGTCAACAGGGACTTGTTGCTTTCTGGATACTCTGGGGACAAATCAGCTTCCAAATTCATTCATAATGTTGGCAGAATTCAGCTCCATGCTGCTACAGGAGAAAGGTCTCCATTTCCTTGCTGCTTGTTGGGAGGAGGGGAGTCTTTCTCAGCTTCTAGAGACTGCCCACACTCCTTGGCTCTTGTCCCTGGTCCTCCATCTTCAAAAGTAAAGTCCTTCTCACACCTCTAACTTCTCTGACATACTCTTTTCTGCATCTCTTCTCCATTACTTCCACTTCAACCACATCTCTCTAACTCTTCTCCTTTCCTTCCTTCTCTGCTTCCCACCCACCATCTTCTTTGACATACAAAAAGCTCTATATAGTAAACTATCCATCTTGATGAGTTTGGAGATAAGTACACACCCCTGAAAACATTACCACAATCTATGCCATAAACCTATCCAACACCTCCAAAAATTCTCACATCTTATAAGCCTCCACTGCCTTTTAAGGCTCGTGTGATTACACTGGCTCCACCCAAATAATCCAGGATAATCTCCCTATTGTAAGATCATCTGAATAGTAACCTTAACTCCGTCAGCAAAGTCCCTTCCTAGCAGTACCTAGGTTAGTGTTTGATTGCATAACCAAGGGTTTGGACTTTTGGGGGGACATACTTAGAATCCTACCACAGCATTTATCAGCTATTTTGTTAATAGTAAGTATTTTACTTTATTGATAACATAAAAATTAATTGTATCAGCAACCTTATGTAATTTTCACTTCTCCCTACTACGCCCTTTCAATCACTATCCTGACTTCAGGAAGATTAAAACCCTTTCTATGAATAAAGGGTTTGAGTTTTGAGAAGGTGGGGGAATCGTCAAAAACAAGTCAATATTATCGAATAAAAAAAATTTTAAGCAGATAATTCTCTAAAGAAAATGAATATTTTCTAGGATATTTCCTTTTGGAGTTAATTATCAAAATAACTCCCTCAATTCTTCATTCAGTGTGCTTATTGAAGACCACTTACGTGTCTCTGCTTGGGAAAAATGCTTGCTGTATTTAAAATTCCTCATTCTAAAACTAGTTTAGTTTTTCACATAGGAGGCAGGAGGATATATTTTTGTTTGAGGGGCTTAATATTTGAATAAGCCCCTTCTGGTCATTTCTTCTAACATCACCACAGATAATGTTGGGGGGAAAATTACTCTGGGAAAAATTTTGCTAAGTTCCAATTAGTTATTAGGTATTGGTGGCCCCTGCTGATATAAAATATAGACTTTGCTCATGTTCACTGTTCTCAGAGTAGAATACACCTCTCCTCACCACCCCCTCCCCTTCTTGCTCAATACACAGGTATTCCTGCAATAATCCCAGTTCACTGCTCTTAAAGGACCTCCCTTCAGCCACTAATCAGTTTAGCATATAATTAAAAGAGCTTTAGAAATCATCAGTCATCTTGCCTAGAGTAAGTAATAATTTATGCCAAGGGAGTCGGGGAGAATGCTGATTTCATTTATTTTTATCTCCTTGGAGGGAAGGTAGGCTGATAAAACCATGTGCAAGATGGTAAATTTTTAGACATACTCATAAAGCTAAATTAAAACAGCAGACCTATCGATGATTTCTGAATATTCTTTAATCTCTCTTTGTTCTATTCGGGGGGGGGAAAGTTTTATGTAAATATAAAGCCTCTCCCTCAACCGGTTGTGGTGATGGTTTAGTTTTTTAATGTTTTTCATCTAACCCAGCATCCTCTTCACTTTTTTTTACATTAGTGAATAAATAGTGTATACATATAGCAGATATTTGAAATTTAGATACATTTAGATTGGGTAGGTGCTGGTTCGCCCACATATTTTCCTTCTAAGAAATAACACTGCAGCCCCACTTTGGAGAAATGAGCTCTCTCAGTACTTAATCATTTGTGCAAGTGCAAGGTGTGGGCTGAGAGATAGGACGCACACGCTTCAGGAGCCCGGAGACGCCAAGGGAAGGTGCGTGCTGAGGGTTATTAATTTGCATTGAGTACACAGGGTGAGTAGGACGGGCCTACCTAATTAAACCATCTCACTAAAGTGGATTCAAATCGGCCTACTTTAGCATTAAAACTAGCTTAACCCTACCTTGATAAGGAGTATGTTGAGATCACTTCTACAGTGTGGAAAATGTAGACATGTCAGTTGTGCAACACTGCTTTTTTAAAAAGAGCTAAGCTAAGATATTTAAATTAAGATGAAATGTATTCTTTCATTCACTGAAACTGAGTTCAATGAGGAAGGAATTGTGCCCTGGGATATTCAAAGATGTGGAAAGAGCAAGTGATCAAGAGTCCAGGTTTCTCCACCGAGGGCTCTTGGACACTCAGATCTCTTCACATCTCTCTTTATATTTTCTCTAAAGTGAAAGTTTGTATCTTACAGGATGTACATGCTTCGAAGGCCTTGCTTCGAACAGGCTGAGGCAGAAGAGGAAGCTTGTTACAGAGGAGCCTCCGCATCATTCTGACATTGGGTTCAGTTTGACCCAGGAACTTGAACAATGCCTTGCCTTGCACTGTGATAGCTCCATTCTCAGGCACTGCCTGGTGATCCCTGGTCTGGCTCACATCATCCTCACTGCTTGCAGTCCCAGCAGAAAGAGCACCTACCTGCCTTCTTTACTAATATACTTATATGTCTCTTTGCATCTCATTACTCTGACATGAACATGTGCTACTCAGTGGACTAATCCCCACATTGAGGAGACTCTGATGCACATCCATGAAATTGGGGGTGACAATGACTCTCCCCCTGGAGAGAGTGGGGCAGAATTGGTTATGTAGAGGAAAAGCAGACTGCTGTTGCGAGAAGAGTGAATGAATGCTGGCTTGCCAAAAAGAAAGGTTTAGGCTAGATCATCTCAATGATTCCTCCAGGACTGCTCTTTGTTCTTTTATTATGGGCTGAACTGTGTGTCCCACACCTTCCCCCCAACCTCCCAAGTTCAGATGTTGAAGCCTTAACCACCAGTACCTCAGAATGTGACTGTATTTGCAGAAGGATCTTTAAAGAGGTAATTAAAATTAAGGTTAAAGGAGGCCATATGGGTGGGCCTTAATCTAATCTGACTGGTGTCCTTACAAGAAGAGATTGTCTTGGATGTCTAGCCTCCAAACTTTGAGAAAACAAATTTCTGTTGTTTAAATGACTCAGCCTATGGTAGTTTTTAATGGCAGCCCTAGCAAATTCATACTTCTTCTGAATAAGACACAACCTTTTCCTTCAACACACACACACACACACAAATATCTAGCTACAAGGTAGTTTTTTGACAAATGCTATGTGAGTGACACATCAGGCCAAGAGAAGGCAAAACTCCTATTTCCAAGTGTTTGTAGTTAGAGCTCAAGCTTCAGGAGAAGGTAAGGCTATATATACAGATTAAAGGAATGGCTCTCAACCTTCTAGGGCTCAAGGCACACTTTCAAGCACCAGACTATTTGGCAGCCCTCATGAAATATTTGAATCGCATTCGTGGTCATCATACTACTTACTTGGGCCCTCCTTTAACACTGGGTCACCATAGTTGACATTTGACCACCCTGCTTCTGAATCTTCTTATATTTGGGAAATCATCTACTTTATAAATGCTAGTAGAGAAGCTGACAATAAAAAGCATTAGCCTTCCCAGCCTTCCTTGCAGCAAGGTGTGGGAAGGGATCCAAGTTCTGCTATCCAGACACACCTGCCTGGACCAAATCTGTAGCTAGTGATGCAAACAAGACAGAACTGGAGGGACCTCTCTGGAAGTGGTGGCAGTTACAGGTGGTAACAGAGGGGTGCTGGGGTCAACAGTGGTGCAGTGCTGGCTGCTTGGAAGGGCCAGATGTCAGCTGGGTCCATGACATAATCTGAAGAATCTGGGCTCTGTCATGACAAGATCAGCCCTGCTGTGTGATTCCAGAAAAACATTCCTGGCTGCTGCACAGACTCCTACCTCAATGCCCAGGTTTCCAGGTGATTGATTGCATGAGCTGCCCCAAATCCTTTCAACAAATTCATTTTTGGTTCAAAATCAACCAGAGTCCTTCTGTGACTGAACTAAAAACAGTGACTGATAACACTATTTAGTTGAGCTCTTTACCTCCTCCAACTGTGCAAAGTTCTCACTTATTCCAGAAAACATCCAACTTTCCATTTGCTTCTATGTATTTTCCTTCTTAACCCAAAAGGACCTCACTCTACACAAAACCACATTAGCCACTTGGCTTGATGTCACTCTGCCATAAAGATATCTATCTTATATTTTACGTACATCTTCACTTAAGCAATATATATATATATATGTATGTAATCTTCATTTGAAACAAAAATATATTTTAAATATATATTTAAGAATTTAAAAATATTTTTTAATATATTTTAAATATTTCTTTCAGTTGTATACCTATGAACCCTATGAGGTGCAGAAGTCCGAAGAAACACTGAGTTAGCACATGGAGAACAGATCTACTCGATTTCTGGGGGAAAAGAAGATACAGCGTATGGCAGTGGTTACCAGTCAGGTGATCATTAGAGTCTTCTGAGAGCTGCTGTTTGTAAATATAATTTTTTTATTTTTCAATTACAGTGTACATTCAATATTATTCTCTTTTAGTTTCCAATGTATAGCATTGTGGTTAGAAAATCATATACTTTACAGAGTGGTCCCCTGCTTTACAGAGTGTTCCCCTGGTGTTTCAAGTACCCACCTGGTGCCCTACATAGTTATTACAGTATTATTGACTATATGCCCTATGCCATAACCTACATCTCCGTGACTATTCTGTGACTACCAATTTGTATCTCTTAATCCCTTCATCTTTTTCACCCAGCCCCCCCAACCCTACTCCCCTTTGACAACTGTCAGTTTGTTTTCTGTATCTATGAGTCTGTTTCTATTTTGTTTGTTTTTTATTTATTTTGTTCTTTAGATTTCACATATAAGTGAAATCATATGGTCTTTGTCTTTCTCTGTCTGACTTGTAAATATGGATTTTAAATATAGATTCCAAGTCCCACCTTAAGAAACTCATTTTGTGCATTTAGGGTACAGGCCAGGAACATAAGGTTTTATAATCCTTCCCCCTGTCAAAAGAGGTTGTACAAATGGTCCAAATAAGAATGGAGGTAAGTTACAAAGGGAGACGATAAAGGACTAAAGGATAACACAACTAACAAAACTTGGGAGAGGTGTGACAGAGTAGGGAACGATGACAAGAGCTTAAATATCTCAACTTTCATGATGAGGAATCAACAGATAATGATGAAAGGCATTAAATCAAGAAATGGGCTGATAGCCAGGCTAGGGGTGGCTCAGAGGTTGAGCGTTGACCTAGGATCCAGGCGATCGGGGTTCGATTCCTGGTCAGGGCACATGCCCGGGTTGCGGGCTCGACCCCAAGTCAGGGGCGTGCAGGAGGCAGCCGATCAATGACTCTCTCATCATTGATGCTTCTCTCTCTCTCTCTCTCTCTCTCTCTTTCTCTCCTTTCCCCTCTCTGAAATCAATAAAGATATATTTTTTTTAAAAAAGAAAATAAAATAAATGGGCTTACAAGCCTTATCACTCAGACTATGGCAGCAACCATTATCATGAAAAATGAAAACGGAAGCGTTTCAAAGTTCTGGCTTAATTAGCCCCCTCCATTCATCGTCACTTCATCCCCATTATGCTCCTTATTTTCTGTAACTCTTCATATTTTCTATCTGATACTATCTTTTTATTTGTTTATTTCCAAAGTTATAATAAGCCCGTTAGTCAAGAATCTCACCTCTCTTGTTCATTGTGTCCCTGCAACTGGAACAGTGCCTGTAGGTGCTTAATAAATGTTTGATGAGGGAGGAGGGAAGGAAGGAAGGAAGGGGTAAAGGTAGAAACCTCTGAGCAATGAAAGAGGAAGAACAGAATTTTATATTTTATTTAATGCTCTTCTGAACCATTTGAACATTTTTTACTATTAAAATGTATTATGTTCTAATAAAATTTTTAAATGCTCTCCTAGTAGTTCTCATGTGGAGCCAGGCTTGGGAACTGGACTAGAGCATGAAAGAAAATACCTATAAAGTTAGAGGAGAATTTAGAATCAGCTATGGATAGGTAGGGAGAGTGTTGCTAATTTTATTAGTAGGTTTTTCTGTTTTAATATTTTTCCAGTCTTTATTTCATTTTGTTTCAGTGCCAGGCCTTTCCCTACATCCTGTGATGAGAACAGCCTTAGAAAGTGGTCCCCAGTCTTTGTGCAGCGCTTCACAGTTATTCATTCCTTGATTGAAAAAACTTCTCCAGATTGTTTCCTCTGGCTCATACCCACTCAGGCTCCTTTTTAAATCCAAACGCTCCTCAGATGGATAACACACATCATGTGATGGGTATTTAGCATGAACTTCTTGCATTAACTACCTTCTCTTTCTGTTTAAAAGCCAAAACACAGAAAAAGAAGATAAATCTCTCTGCAGGACTCCAGCTATGGCTGTTTTGTGTGGTGAATGGCAAATCTAATTGTCTCTTTCCTCATTTGCAATTACACACAGGCTGAAAGTAAATATGGAACTTAAAACTCCACCCTTTTCTCTCTTTCCAGACGCTGATTTTGACAGCAAGGTAGTGAAGCTCTTACAGAATTTGCCTCATATCTGTAGGAGTCCAGTTTGGAGCCACTGTCATGTATTCAAATGTACTGATGGCTCAGCATTTTATTTATTTATTTTTAAGTTTTTATATTTTTTTATTGATTTCAGAAAGAGAAATGTAGAGGGAGATATAGAAACATCAATGATGAGAGAGTCATTGATCGTCTGCCTCCTGCAGGCCCCCCACAGGGGATCCAGCCCACAACCCGGGCATGTGCCCTGACCTGGAATCAAACCGTGACCTCCTGGTTCATAGATCTATGATCAACCACTGAGCCACACCAGCCAGGCATGACTCAGTATTTTGAAAGGAAAAGAAAACAAGTGGCAGCATGCCTTGCTACTAGCCTGCTCTTCCATATGGCCTCTGCTCTGTGAGATGAAAGATGAAGCTTACTGAAAATGATGCATCGCAAAGACTGCCCTCGTGCATTCTCAAAATCACGTCCCTTCTGAACATCAGACCAGGAAGCTTTTCTGCTCACAATACAGATTCAGTCCTCAAGACTCAGTGCAGTCCAAGGCTTCTGAAGCACAGGGGTCTGATCTCAGGACTTACCATACATGTTTCCAGAAGTAACGAGGTCACATCACTTTTAATTATCTGTTTCATCCATTTTCAGGTGAGCCAATTTGTCTTCAACATAAGCTACTTTTTCTCACTTTCTAGTGACAACCGAAAAGATGTGAATCTACACACTACAATGATTTTTTTATTAAACATACCAGAATTCCACATCCAAATAAGGTTTACTCACTTAAATATTTATCTTGGGAAGCCAAACGTTCATTCCACTTATGTACCACATCTCACAACTTTTTCAGAAGTCTTCCTAGGAAATTGTCTCAGGGTCTGGAGTACATTTTTAAAGAATTTCACAACATCAGCCAGTAGCTCTTTAGAAATGTAATTGGCTTAGAGCAGCAATTCTCATAATTTTTGGTCTCTGAATCCTTTGACACATGTAAAAATTATTAAGAGTCCCAAAGGGTTTTTGTTTGTGTGAATTGTTTTATCAATATTTACCATGTTAGAAATTAAAATAGAAATTTAAATTTTTTTTGTTTTTAAATAACAATAGTAAGCCCATCAAATGTTAACATAAATAACATATTTTTAATGAAAATAATCACTACATTTTCTCAAACAAAAACATTTTTTGGGAAATGAAGCATTATTTGACATTTTTTGTATATCACTTTAATGTCTGGCTTGATAGAGCACAGCTGGGTTTTTTTATCTGTTTCTGTTTCCAGTCTGTTGCAATGTCATTTTACTTGAAGTATATGAAGAAAACTCAGACTCTCACACACACATAGTTGTAAGGAACGCTTATTTTAAGAATTTTTTCAGATAATTTTGAAATTCTTCTACGATATTATACCAAAACTCAACAAATGTTAATTTTTAATGGTTAGTTGCAAAGTGAAATAAAAAACCATACCAATAAACTTTTCATATTCTGCTACATTAAAATATATTGGTCTCCCTTGCACTTTGAAAGAATTCTTTATCCATACATAATTCTGTAACATCATGCATTGGTTATTTGGAAAATATTGATTTGCTGAGTTGTGTATATCTTCCAAATATTGACACATTTCATTATACAATAGTATCACGTGCCATAAAATCTCTGGAAAACTCCACTGTACTCTCATGAGAGAATTGGAATTAAAAAGGCAAACAACATCTTAGTATTATTATATGAAATAGGTTTGGCTTCACGGTCGCCCTGGAAAACTCTTTGAACCCTCAGAGTCCCCAGATCAGCTTTGAGAACCATTGACTTAGAGGATGAGCTCCAAGTCTTTCAAAGTCAAGTCTTTAAAGTCATGTCCCCAAATTACATAACATGAAACACACGGTTTAGAAACTTAATAAATTCAGCTACTTAAGCAGTTTTTGTGGAAAAGTGAATTTCAGTGAATTTTTTCTCTTGTTGTCAGGAGTTTTGATTAGCATCAGGTTTCATTGCCTCACATTATATAAGATAATTCATGATACTGGCCCACTTTAGGTGCCGGGATTGCCCAAAATCACACAGCCAGTTAGAAACTGAGCTGGGTCAAAGTCCACAAAACACAACAAAAATATTTTCATTTTCCAAACCCTAGATGGTGACCCATTTACTATAAGCAGTATTTGAAAGGACTGTGTTTAGTCTAAGGAATATGTAGATATCCTGTGGTGTTTATTGAAAAGAAAGATTTTCTATAGCTCTAATACAAATCTTCTTAGCTGTTTTCTCCCTTTAAATTGTGATTTATGATTATAAAATTTAATACCTTTGAATAACTGAGGCAATATAGTCCAATAATCTAATTTTACAAATGATGAAAGTGAAAATTAGAAAATTAAAATTGGAGAACTACTCTGAGGCTGGGCTGAAACCCAAATCCAGGTTGCATGACATCCTACACAGCGTTTTCTGCATAGACGGAGAAGATTCTCAGAAGAAAATGCCTCATCTTACCATCAGCTTTCTTTTTCCCATTTATCACTCAAACCAAATTGGAGATGCACAAAAATGTATTCACTAATTCAGAAACATTTTAGACTTTTTTTCCTTCCAAAAACAAGTGCATCAATTTTAAGTGATACTTTTGTAACCCACCCAGAAGTCACAGGTGACATCTTATTAGCAACAGACAAAGAAATATTGAAATAATTTAGTGAAATGCCTACACATTGGAAACTAACCACAATCAGAAAATTACTATCTATTTTATCTGCCTTGGTGACATTCTTCCAAATGTAATAAACTAAGGTTCAGGGTCTTGAAATGGGCAATAAAAATGATAGTTAAAAAATGACTAAGGATAGGTGGAGTGCCATTAATTAAGCTATAATCCCTTTGAAATCAGTCATTACTGGCAGTTTTTTGCTATGGGCCATTAACACTCTAACTAGCAAGTCATTAATAGTGGTAATAACCAATTCTGAGGGGACTAATGCTCGAATAAACTATATATAATGATTTTTAAGCTTTGTAAAAATCTTCACTCTTTTATGTTAACCTTTGAATATTAAGTTAGTATGGGCAGAATTAGCTAAGAGTATTACTGACTCATTTATTAAAACAAATATTTATCCCTCTCCATCTGTCTATCCCTAGATATTTGTCTATCATATCCTTCATGTTGGAGGACGGTACTCCTGGCACACCAGTATGTTGACGGTTCGGCTAATCTCTTTTCATACAATATCTATAAAGACTTGTAGGGTTTGCAACTGTCCACACTCATTAAGAGCCCAGCATTACCACTGACTTCATCCTTTAAAGTCCAAATCCACTTGAAGTCATTTCTTGTCCAAATTCATCTAGGTCGCTTTGCTGATTTTTTTTTTTTTTCATGTTTGTGACACTGAGTTTCTTCAGTAATGTAGACAACCCCTGTAGCTTGCTCAGGGTGCAGAGGACCACACCCAACACAGACACAGACTCAGGAGAGAGAGTGGATGAAACGTTTCCTGATTACTTGATCTGTAACGGTAGCCCAGAGGTAAACACCTTGGCGCTGACTCCCTCTTGTTTCCCCCAGGCCACTAGGCTCCAGCAGGGATTTGGTGGCAGCTTTTACCATAGTTGAGTGATCATCATAACCTGTTAGCTCTGGATCTGGGGCAGGAGTTGGGGGCAAAGGTGTGGGACCTCTCTGAAATATTTGATTAACATCACAACTTGACTTTTAGATAATTTTAAAAATTATAAAGCAATATTGGGTAAACTTATACCGCCCCCTAAAAGAATGAACCAAATAAGGAAAACTTATGGGGTACATGAAAGGATTCTGGAAAGAAAAGAAGAAGAGGAGTTGGGAGAAGAAAACCAAACTTCTTCAAAAGAACTACAAAATCTTCTTTGCTCAGAAATTGTATTAAACCACAAGAATATTTTATTAAGTGTAAGATTAATGTTATCTACAATATTCAAGGGAATACTGCCTCTGTGAAATTGATAAAATAGATGAGAACAATCCAAGATGAATACCGCCAATTTAAAGCCACTAGTAAAAGAAGTGAAAAGTAAAGTAAGTTCAACACTAGAGAAAATTAACTAATGAATTAGAAGATAAATTTTAAAAGTTTCTTAGATGAAAGACTAAAATGGTAAGACTTATAGACAGATAAAAACTGGAAATTTTTGTACATAACCTACTTTTATAAGTTGAAATTTTTTAAGAATTGGGAATACATGTGATGTATTATAGAACTGAACACCTGAAACCTACATCATTTTATTAATCACTGTCACGCCAATAAGTTCAATGAACAAAACTGGAGAAATATTTACCAAAGAAAATCTGACAAAGGACTAGCAGCCTTAACTTTAAGGAAGTCATAGCAAACAATTAGAAAAAGCTGGCTCCTATAGGTTAGTGGACAGCAAACAATTCAGGAAAGTGACAAACATACAAAGCAATAATTATCTTCATTAACAATCATACATACAAATTAAATTAAAACAAATATTTTCACTATCAAATTAAAAGTAATACAAAAGCCTGTAGTACAAGTAGCAAAAATGCAGAGTCAGGAACAGTCAAAATTGTATCGCGCTGGAGAAATGAAAGGAACCAGCCCACTTTACCTTTTCTCAAAAAGCAACTTGGCAATTTAGAAGTACAGCAATATATTTTGAAATCAAAGGATCTAAAATTCCTATGAGAGCCATACAATGGTCTGGCACTCCTCTGGCTAAGAGGTAGGGTCTATGACCCATTGAATCTGGGTTGGACCTTGTGGCTAATCGACCAGTAAAGTAAGGAAAGGATTGCACTGTGACTTCCATAGCTAAATCACAGAAAGGGTACAACCTCCATCTGGTGCTCTCACTCCTGTGATGCTCAGCCTGGGAACCCAGCCACCAGGCTGTGAGAACACCAAGCAGCCACATGAAAAAGCCATGTTCCAGCTACAGCCTCAGCTGTTTTAGACCCCAGTCAACCATCAGCCTCAACCAGCAGACAAGATGAAGCCAAGTGAAGCAGAGACGAGCTCCCCCTACTGAGGCCTCCCCAAGTTGCAGATTCGTCAGCAAAATAATGTTTTCTTCCAATCTCTACAACTTTAAGCTTTGTTGGTTTATAAGTCTCAGTCCCCAAAAGGGAGTGCTTCCAACAGGGAATACAACATGGTCCCAGTGAACTGAAAGTTAACACTACTACTTAGCCATTCTGGCGTGGTCATTGATCTTTGTTAACAAGGGGAAATTGGGTTATTGCAGCATGCTGTGAACAGGATGGACTATGTCTGGAACTCAGGGATTCTAGGGTACTTCCTGAGTCAGGTTTAAAAGTATGATTACTAGAACTTTACAAACTTCTGAAGGATCACTCCAAATCTTTTGTTCCAAGGCAAAGACCAAAGGGACAATCTCAGTCACCAACTTTACAAACATAGCCAGGAACACAAAGAGCCTAAGCAAGATGGGTACAACCCAGACCACAGAGTCCTAGAAGAGTGATCCCCTCAAATCCAGGAGAAGATCCCTCTCTGCAGCCCTGAGTTCTAAGGAGTCCAGCTGGCCAGGCTGGTGGGAGGAGGGAGAGGAACAAAGAGCCTGTCCTGCCACTAGACACTTCCACATTTCATCAGTTCTGGTTCCAGTGATGGATACTATCCTCCCCAATCATAATAGTTCAGTGTGATTTACAAATTTATCTTATATAGCATCGTGCTCTCATATAAAAATTAGAATACATTTGCCCTCCATTATGAAGATACTGTATTCAAATATTCTGAATATGGTTTCTAAATAGGATTTCATTACTAAAGAGAAACAACTTTTGTTTCTTGCAAGCTTTAAGGACAGAAGCTGAACAAATCTTTCAATAGAAATTCTTCCTCCATTTGAGCACAGAAAGAAAAAAAGAAAAAAAAAGACTTGATTCCCTGATATACCTGAGTGCATCATCTCTAAAACTCAAATGTTATATTACCATCTATTGAAAAACAATATTAATGAAGCCTTATCTCATGAGCTGCAAGAATTTTGAAAGGTCAGTCAAAGCCATAGTTCAATACAAGATCACTTAAAAGTTCAAAGACAATATCATATAACTTAAAAGTCACCCAATATTAAACTGGGTTGTTTCGCTTATTTAAATTCCCTTTAATGAAGATCTTTGTACATCTTCTCAACTATATTAGTCCCTGATTATTATACTCCAAGGATATTAAAATAACAGTCTGTCAAAATCACCAGAAAATAACTTCAAATGCACACTTGGCTATCTTTGTAATACTGAATTGGTAATGTGAAGGATTATTTATAGGTAGGATGCCGCATTTCCTACTTTGCAAATGAGCTTTAAATTAGTAGCCCATTTGAGTGAAATGCTGGAAGGAAAGGAAATACTTGGCTGAATAAATGATCTTTGTCCGAATTTGTTTAAATTCTTTTCATGTACCCTGAAAATTGATCATTCATCTTAAGCTACAAACTCCAGTTTTAAAATAACCAAAATATATAAATAGTATTTAAGCAAAATAACACGTAATACAATTTTTAGTCTTCCCTTGTTTCATGGGTCACCTTGTCCATCAGAGTGCTCTTAATACCGTTTTGTTCATTTATTCTTTAAAATTGTTTTTTAAAACTATGTACCCCCTCATTTGTTTATGTATGTGAAAATAAACATTTTCATAATGTTTTCTGAATATCTTAACTAATTTGTTCTGTTCCTATTTCCATGTGTGCACACGCATAATTGATAGTAACAATTCAATAAATCTAAAAGATCTCTTTCAATAATGATAGAGTAAAACTTCTAAGTGATAAAAAGCATCATATCAGTTTAAGGTCCAGAATTTTCTTTGGCTTAGTTATGCAAATGTAATAATGCATCTAACAATTGATGGTATCTTAGCTTTAATAAAATGAGACTATAATGATTTAATATACACAGAGATCCATTTTGTAAAATTATGTAGATAAACTCTTCCTTTTTATTGTGGTAAAATATACATAACATGAAATTTATCATTTTAGCCATTTTTAAACATACAGCTCAGGGGCATTAAGTACATTCACATTGTTGTGCACCTATCACCACCATCCATCTCCAGGACTTTTTCATCTTCCCAAACTGCAACTTTGTACGCATTAAACAATACCTCCCCATGGCCCCTCCCCTAAACCCTGGTAACCACTGTTCTATTTTCTGTCTCTATAAATTTAATTATTCCAGGTACCTCATATCAATTCAATCACACAATACATGGCCTTTTATGTGTGGCTTATTTCACTATTGGACCAAGCATGCACATATACACATGGGCACACACATGCAAAATGAAAAGAAAAACATATTTCCAAAGACAGTAGAGTCTAAATCCATGTTTACATAGTGCATCCATTGAGACAGGAATTAGCTACACATAACTGAAAACCCAAAGAAATGGCTTTAATAAGGTAGAGATTTATTTCTTTATCATAGTAAAGAAGTCTGGAGGTAGACAGTCCTGAACTGGTATCGTTACGGCTGAGCTCTCTCTGACTCTCCACCTCCCCAATATCGGGCTTTTATCCTTATGGTAACAAGATAGCTGCTTGAGCTTCAGCCACCACATCCAAGGTGCTGGCCACAGGATAATGAAAGGCCCTCCCTTCGAAAGGGGCCCTCTGGGAAATCTCACACTATACTTCCACTTGTATGTCATTGGCCAAAATTGTCACAGATTTCCCTGCCCAAAAAGAAATCATGTTAAACATTACTAAACCAGTTATTTCATCAACACCCCAGGCCCCTTATAAAAATAGGACCCATAGCAATGTATTGTCAAAAGCAGAACTCTTTTATCTGACGGTCATTTTAAGTTACACCTAAGCCTGGCAGAAGAATTGATTTTAAAATTTTTTGACCCAAATTAAATTTTAGTGTTGAGCATTAACACTAACCTTCTCCCATAATCTTTATAATCTGAAAGGAGGCAGTATAATCAAGATTTATCATGCTCTTATACAGGAAAAATCCTCAGTGGTCAGAGAGAAGGTGAGGGGCGGAGAGCTCATTTTAGGTTTTTCACATTTTGTCACTTTCTTTTGTTTGTTTGTTTGCTTGTTTGTTTAAGCTTCAGCCAAGGATATATTTTTAATGATTTTTAGAGAGAGGGGACAAAAGAGAAAGAGAGAGAGAGAAACATTGATTGGTGGCCTCCCCTACATGCCCTGTCTGGGAATGGAACCCACACCTTTTGGTGTACGAGACGACTCTCCAACCAACTGAGCCACCCAGCCAGGGCACATTTTGCCACTTTCTTAATTTTACTTTTCCTTAGACTGTGCATGTCTAATGAGCAGCAGGTGTTTTGTTTTGTTTTTTTTTCTTTATTATGTGGAATACCCAAGGGTAAAACCTGAATAAGCCAATCTGAAATGGCTCATTGTGAAAATCGTAGACTACGATGGCTGAAGCGAGAGAAAAGCAATGGTGAAGCAGTGACTTCTCCAAAATGAGAGACATATTCATTCAGTTAAACCTCCAACTAGAAGTTTTCTACTTCCTGCCAAAAGCAAAAATTACCTATATAATCCCTGCCCCCGACACATCACAGAAAGTAAGATGACAAACTCTTTTCAGGCCTAAAGAGCCCACATCAGGCATTTTCTCAGAACGCTCACTGAAGCAGTTTCCAGCATTTCAGTGTTACATAGATTTGCACAGTAGCAAATTAAGAAATTTGGAAATAAAGTTAATAAACTCCCTATAGTTAAAGTGAACTTTTGACAAATAAATATAGAGTTTCTGAGGATTCTGTGTCCAGACATGAGTGAAATTTGGACCAGCATGGAAAGAGAGGAGGTAACTGGGTGATGATTGAAAAACCCTTGAAGCAGAAGGGAAACACTGGAAGAACTACAACACAGGTATTTTTTTCCCTTAAATCAACGTAACAATGTAAATGCCTAATTATTTAGTAAATTAATTAAAAATAATAATATACCACATTCTATACTTTTACTTTGTTATGTGTAAATCAGTTTATAAGACTATTTAAAATACTGTATGTAACTCATATTTCTTCAGGTCACACAAACCTGGGGAGTAGAAATCCGTTCATATAAACAATATTGTAGTGAAAACAACAGGCTGTAGACAAACGGGCTATCTAATCAACAATACGGAATAGAAAGTCCAGAAACAAACACACATATACAGTGATTTGATTTAAGGCAAAGGTAAAACTGCAGTGCTGTGGGGGAAATGACCCTTTCAATAAATGCTGTAGGACCAATTGGATATTCACATGGGGGAAAAATGTACCTTGACCCCCAACCTCATACCATACGTCCAATTAAGTCCAGATAGATTGCTGATGAGATGTGAAAGGCAAGCAGTAAACATCAAAGAACACTTCCGTGACCTCGAGGCAGGCAAAGATTGCTGAATGAGAATGCAGTTCAGCTTATCAGTTATTTTCTTTTATGGCCAGCGCTTTTTGAAAAGAAAATAACTGATAAACTGAACTGCGTTAAAGTTAAGAACATCCCCGTTCCTCACGGTGCCTTCACAGAACATCATAAGGACACCACGGTCTTCGTAGGATCACAAGAAAATGAAAGACAATCCAAAGAAAGGGAGGCTGTATTCACACCCATCCAACTAAGGATTTGGATCAAGAATGCAGGAAGGACTCCTGCACAGTAGTAATACAAAGGCACATACACAATTAGAAAATAGCTAAAAGCCTTGAACATGCTTTTCGCACAAAAAATATACAAGTAACCAGTAAACATAGAAATGTACAGTGTAAAGAAGATTAAAACCAACCACAGCACGATACCACTCCACACTCATCAAAATGGCTAAAATGAAAAAGATAGAAAATACCAAGTGCTTAGAAGAATAGGAAGTAACCGTAACTCTCATAAGCTGCTAGACTAGGGAAAGCAGATGGGCTCAGTCATGCTGGAAAGCTAGCTGGCAGTACCTGTTAAAGATAATCATACATCTGCTCTATGATACAGCATTTCCACTCCTAGGGAAATACTCAAGAGAAATGTATAAATATATCTACCTAAAAACATGTCCTAAAATATTCATAGCAGTGCTATCATCAAAACTGAAAACTACCCAAATGCCCACCAATGGTACAATGAAGAAATAAGTTAAAGTATATTCAAACAATCAAATACTATACAGCAAGAGACATGATCCAGCATGCAGCAACCTGGGTGAGTTTAACAAACATAATGTTGAGTAGAAAAAGCCAGACATAGAATACAGCATAATTCCATTTATATAAGTTACAAAAACAGATAAAACTATTCTATGCAATTAGAAGTCAAAAGAGTAGTTGCCCTTGACAGAGATAGTGATTGCAAAGAGGCATTAAGGGGTCCAGGATGCTGAATGATCCCTTTCTTCACTGGGTACTGGTTGCACATGCACAGTGTTCAGTTTGTGAATGTTTATCAATCAATCTGCACACTTTATGTATGTATGCTTTTCTCTATGTGTATTATACATATAATGAGTTTTTTAAGAGCCAGTTATGAACTTAGACTCCCTGAGTTCACACTTGCTAGATGATTTGAGCAAATCACTTGATCTTAGATTTCCATGCTGCTAAAATACAAATAAAAGTGGTATCTACGTCACAGAACCATAAAGAATATTAAAACTTTACCATAATATAATAAGCAGGATCCTCAAAAGTCAATTGGGTATAAACATGTCATGTTGAAAGGTTAATCAAAACAAAGGGCAGGGCAAGCCTGTGCCACTCGCCAGCTGGGAGCTCCAGGAATCCAGCTATGCAAGTCTAACTCACCCCAATCCTGGCTGTAGTGTCATCGCTTGATGGCAAACGTTGGCTCTGGTTTGAATATTAATAGAGGGGATTCTAGATTCTATGGATAGCCAGGATTTCCAAGCGAAGAGTTAGTTGGTGCCATTTTGCCATCCACAGAGAAACTAGGATGGGAGAGTCTAGGGCATCTACCTTCCTGCGTCCTAAGCCAAGATCATTTTCCACTTCCCAACTTAGCATGATGCGCTCTTCCATTTTCCCTCTCCCTTTGAAGATAACTGTAAACTACTCTTGTTTGAAAAAAATACAGGCCAGGCAGGGGACAGGAGAGAAAGATCAAGCCCTTAACGGCTGAATTTGCAGTTTGGAGGATGAGAACTTATTAAACACATAAATCGTGTGAATAACAAGCACTTAAGAAACGTTAGCTGTTCTCCCCTCCTGCCTGTTGACCCACCTCCTTAGCAAGACCTCTGAACCTCCTCAAGATTTTTGCCAGCTCTTTCCTGCAGGCCTCAGAGTCCACATGGGATTTTCTACCACACACTGGATCCCATCATCCCCTAAGACATGGGACTAACAAGCAGAAAGACTTTGTGCTGCAGCATCACTGTCCTCAGAGGTCCTCAAAATGCTGCAGCCAGGCTGGCTTCCGAGCCAAAGAAAGCAGGCCTTGCTTCCCCTTTTGGGTTTGAGAAGGAACCAACTAAGCCTTGCCCTGCCTAACAATGTTTTACAGAGGTGTGGGGGGAAAGGGCTCTAAAGTCTCGGGGTACTGGGGGGACTTGTTGTTTTATTATCTTTTCTTTTCTACGTGTACAACCACCCTGTAGTGCAAAACGCCATGAGCACTAGACCACCACACGGCAGGGGGTTCAGCCCCTTCTCTCAGATGACTTACCTGTTTTTTTGTTGTTAATTCTCACCTGAGGATATTTTTTTCATTGATTTTCAGAGAGAGTGGAAAGGAGGAGAGACAGAGACAGAGACAGAGACAGAGACAGAAACAGAAACAGAAACAGAAACAGAAACAGAAACAGAAACAGAAACAGAAACAGAAACAGAAACAGAAACAGAAACATCGTTGTGAGAGAGACACTTCGATTGGTTGTCTCCCCTGACAGAGAGAGAACAAACCTGCAACCCAGGTATATGCCCTTGATCAGGAATCAAATCTGTGACCCTTCTGTGCACAGGCCATTGCCCTCCCACCGAGTCACACTGGCCAGAGCCAGGTAACTTCTATCTTATTATGGAGTCCAGCCAGATTTAGGATAATCTCAGTCCCTACTGCAAACCCACTCCTGGCAAGCTTGTCACTCCAGTCAATTAGACACACCTAGTGGTGCTTGATTCCCAAGAATGAATGCACTTGTTCTCAAGGAGAAATTTCCCCCAAAACATTCCACATTATGTACTGTTGGCTTTATAAAACTCAGAGCTTAAAGAACACATCATACAACTCTAAAGATGGGTGTCTGAATCAGCTAGACCCAATGGAAAAATGGGACGAAAACCCTGGGATCCAGAACAGGGGGCAGTACTCAGCAGCCTTAGGCTTCGATAGGCTTCGATCTCATTCTGCAAGGCCACATCTCCCTGACGCACGGCCCAGGATACACCCAGGCTTCACACAATTCCTAGGGCACCCACTGCAACTCCACCCCTTCTCTCCCACTCAAGAAAACATGCAGGGATGTAAGAAAGTATAAGTGATGTTTAATTATAGATATAACCTTGACAAAGCTCTCAATGCTAAAGCAGTAAAACATTCACCAGCTTTAGTTCCTTCTTATTAAGAAAACATCACTTGCAACCCACTGCGCCACCAGTGGTTTGGATCACTGAGTGTGTCACACTCAGGTGACAGTGAGACCCACTACCTGAACAACATTCAATTCATCAAGATTCATCAGCTTACAAAGGACAGAAGCCCAAATCAAACTAACTTGTGGGGAAAGGGGTGGAATTTGCTAAAAAGTATATGGGAGAAACTCACACGGATGCAGGAAGGGCCGGTAAAGCTAGGCCTCAGAGACAAGTTGAATGCTGCCTGGACTTTGTCTTTGTCTTGCACGTCTGCTTTCTTCTCTCCTGGAGACCAGTTTCCTTCTCTTTGTTGAAAACATGGACACCCAGGCTCCTGTGGCTCTCCCAGCCAGAGAGGGTTCTCTCCCCTTGGTGACCACGTGAAGGACAGTGATTGGCAGAGGTTATCATCAGGTGCCTCTCCCCAAACCAACCAGCAAGGGCCCTCGGGCCTTACCCCCGGATACAGACACCCTTGCGAACCAAGGCCAATGCAAAGAAGGGAAAATTATTTATATGTTACCAACATACATTTCTGTCTGTTTGTGACATAGTTTCTATTCTGATCATTGCATTTACAGAATGCAGGGGGTGAAACTAACAGAATAAGTCACAAAAGAATCCAAAATTAGAACCAAAGAAGCAAAGACCAACCAGTGGTTTTCCCAGTTCAAAGAGCCAGGCGTTAGGCTTAAATCAGAGTTGGATTGAACATCACAGCAGTCTGAAAGTGAGTGAAAGGAAGTTGTTTGTGACAGTCTGATGGCTCCCCATGATAAGGCACTGATCCCCATCTTTAATAATAACCAATAATAAGTACACGGCAAGACTCTTTTCTGCTTCTAATATTATGGGTAAAATTGTGCAGGCCAAATAAAATGCAATTACTGCTTTAGGCAGAATGGATGAAAACCCACAGCTCTTACACATTAAAAAGATTCAGTGGGTGAAAGACCTAAAGAAGAAAGATGTAATAATATTTTTTATGATTATTACTTGCATTGTTATTATTTTGGTTTGGGTTATTATAATTATTATTATGATAATTACTTTTTTATTGATGCTTCTCTTTACGTTTATCTCGAGACAGAAACAATAACTGCCCAGCTCTCCTTGTAAAAGTGCCAAGGGAGTAGTTGGAAGTAATGATGAAAAAGTCTTTTTCTTTTATATTAGTCCTGCTATAAAAGGGGTGGTTACTCTTTGTGAAAAAGGTAGCTTATGTCGCATAAAATAAAGTCCTATTTTTCTCCAATGCTGTTCACTCAAACCTGGAAGTAACTTCTTTCTTATGAAAAGGCATTCCTGAGTGATTATCAATCACATCTTCTGAACTTCCTTTCCTCATATAATATGCAGAGCTAATAAAAGGCGAAGCCCCGTTTCCGCGCCTGGGTCTCCTCTTGCCCGGTGCTCCGTTGGCTCCATTGGCTCCGTTGGCTTCGTTGACTCCGTTGATTAAAGAGCTCACAGAGCAAGGTTTCGCGTGACCCGTGTTTTTCAGGAGGAAGAGAACAAGAATTAATTGATCTTTTGTCCCTGAATAATACTATTTGATGGAAATTTAATAGGAGCTGGTAGATTTCAATATCACCAGGAAGCCACAGAGAACTTGACATTTCAATTTGTTTCTGAATCACTCATATAGGAGAAAAGCCAGGAATATACGTGCGTTAATAAGCTTTCTGACAGAGCAATGAGGAGACGAGAAGGCAAGAAAGAGCTACACGGATCGCTCATCCGTAGGAGACTCAGCAAAAATGAGTTTGAGCTGTATAGAGAGATTTCTTTTCAGTTGTGTTTATGAGCCGGAAATAAATAAGTGTATTACTCTGGGGGATTATTCCACTGAGAACCTAAATTTAAAATAATGCAGATTTGCAAGATTTTAGGCGCCTTGGGAAATTTCCTTAGTGCCCCCCCAACACCTCCCCAGCTGTGGCATCAGTTAGCCACCTGCACCAGGGCTCAGTGCCCCCCCAACCCCCCCCCACCACCAGCCTCCTGCGTCCTTCTGATTAACTCACACCCATCTTCCATAGCACTTTTCTCCTACCAGGTCTCAAGGCCACCTCAACGCCCGACCCCTCTAATTGCAGCAGGAAGCAACCTAAGCAACCCACTCTCTTCAAGGCAGTAGTGACTGAACGTGTTACTCAGGAGTATTTGCGCTCTAAATGGGGGAAGACAATGCTTAATTACCAAGAATGACCTAGTTAAGGATTTTGCTGCGTCATGCAGCCTCCTACCTGACCAGGCATTCCACAGAGCACACCGCCTTCCACAAAGCTGAGTGCCATAGCGTATAGCTCCTAGTCTGAACAAAGAAATCGCCTTTTCCTAATTTACCTTTCAGAGCAGCCAGATAACCCTCCTTAACTAACCCTGATAACTGACTTTTCAGAAAAATTTGCTTCAAGAGTCTTATTAAAGGGTGAGAGTTAAGAAAGTTTTGTAAGAGTATTATGTTTATTTAAAAAAAATTAGTGTGCACACAACTTTTCAAGAAAAGCCATCTCTGCATAAAGAGAGGTTTGCCAAAACATACATGCAAACACCCACACTTGTTATACTCAAAAAGATGAAAAATGGGCAATTCGACCACATCCACTTAAGATGCCTCCATCATGGAAACTAATAAACCATTAATGCCATCCCTGTGCTATGAGGTCTTTACACCGGGGACAGCCCATGTGGAATGTAATTAATCTTCATATATCACCAAGCCCCACTTGCTGCCTAGCAGATGAGCCCTCTGCAACCTTCATGCTTTCCCCACTTTCGTTCATCTGCGGACATTTCCCTTCAGAGAACTGCACAGTTGAGTCTGTACCTTAGGTAACTTTCCTTTCAGCTTCGCCTTTTGCTTGAATTAGTACTAGCCAGGTGTAGTAAGCTGAATAATGCCTGCCCGCCCCCAAGCCCTGTGTCAATATCCTAATCCCCAGACTCTGTGTGTTTCCCTATGTGGCAAAACAATTTTGCAGAGGTGAGGAAATTACAAATCCTGAGATGGAGACGGTCGCCTGGATTATCCAGGTGAGCCCAATGATATAATCATGAGGATCCTTATAAAAGTGAGGCAGAGAGAGGCCCCACCACCAAAGTGGGAAGGGCGATGTGTTGCCAGCAGAGACTGGAGTAAGGTGCTTTGAAGACAGAGGAAGGGGCCATGAGACAAAGACATAGGTGGCCGCTAGGAGCTGAAAAATGCAAGAAAATGAATTCTGTCCCCTGAGTTTCTAGAAAGAGCCAGCCCTGCCAACACCTTGACTTTAGCCCAGTAAAACTGATTTCAAACCTCTGACCTCCAGAACTGTGAAAATAAGTTGGTGTTGTTTTAAGCTGCTAGAGGTGTGGTAATCTCTTACAGCAGCAAGAGATTCATGCCAGGCCTGAATATTCTATTATCCTCTAAGCTTGAAAATGCCCTTAAATTATGAGGATGATCTCAATTCAAATATCTATATTATTTTGGAAGCTTATAAGTAATGCTGGTATTCAGGATAAAAATGAAAATATCCCTTCTCATAATTTTGATAAAAAAGTATTTACTCGCCCTAGCCAGTTTTGCTCAGTGGTTAGAGCATGCACTGCAGGGTCCCAGATTGTAGGCTCTAGCCCCAACCCCAATCAGGGCATGTTCAGGAGGCAACCAATCCGTGTGTCTATCTCACATCAATGTTTCTCTCTCTCTCCCTCCCTTCCACTCTCTCTGAAAAACAATGGAAAAAATGTCCTCTGGTGAGGGTTTTTTTTAAAAAAGTATTTACACAATACTTACTTTGAACTAGGGATTGTACTATTGTAAGAGATAGTTGAATAAGATGCATTGCCCTTAAAGAACCTTTTTTAAATGGTAAGGAAACAAAACATCTATAAAAATAAATGACTTTGAGCATCATATCTGAATCACTTGTGAATCTCCAAAATATTTTCTGGCATATAGTATGTGCTATATGTGTTTTTCTGAGGTACATAAATTAAGCTCATGTGATATAAAACAATAGTGCAAGAGTTGTCATGAAACAGCCTGTGATTATCTCTAAAATTATTGCTATTTTAATTAATAGCTAAGGAAAGGAGAAAGAGAGAGGGAGAGAAGGAAAGAGGAAGGGAGGGATGAGGGAGGCAGGGAGGTGGGGAAAGGAAGAGAGGTCTACCAGCTGGCTTTCCAAACAGGCTGGACTGAAGGTGAGTGGACTTCTCAGTGGAGTGCCTGCAGGTGTACCAAGGTTTGGCCTTTAGTGGTACATGTTCAGACCCTCAGTTTACTCAATGATTATCAGGTTCTAGAAGATCACCAAGTGTGGGGGTTGGATTTAGAGAATCATAAATTTTATACAGAGGTTGCATAACTTCCGAGTCTATACATTTTACTTGATGTTGCTACAAGGGCTACAAGCTGAAAAGTCCAATCACAAAGAAACTAACATCAGGACCCTGTTTGGTTCAGAACTCCAATCATAAAGTTACTAGGCCTAGGGAGCGTGATTAAAGCCAAGGCCAGGGCAGGAAAAGAAGGTAATGATGACAAAATACGTACAAATGATCCAACCACATAGACGTAATAATGAAGGATGGGGGTATGGGAAAGGATACCATCACCTTCCATGTCCAGAAGTAGACGATGTGGCAGAATTGTCACTGAGGGTGTGCAGCTGTGAGATGGTTCTAAAACAAGACATCATGAAAGTAAGGGAGGGGAAAACAGAGGACACAAAGGAGTTGAGGATTTGGACCTAAAGAACCTCACTTATGGGGCGGTTGAGTGTGAGTCACTTGAAAGTTTCCTTTTGACCAAACTTATTCTAAGTCATAATAATAGCTAACTTTCGTTAAGAACTTGCTGTGTACTAAGCATTATTCTGAAGACTGCTATCTCATTCCGTCTCCCCAGCAACCCATTCTGGACCAGTTAACACTTGACTGTCTTAATGAGAAATCCCTAAGGATTATATTCAACTATTGAAACTAAGTAGCAGTCTTTTTTCAATCTTTGACTCTTTGCTCCTGAGTTAGAGGATGTCAGAGTTATCTTTTTATCTCATTTTGAACTGAGGCCCCAATACAATGGAAACCAATGACTCTTACATTCCAAAATGAACTGTTTGATCACCTGTAGGATTTATAAATAAAGGGGTCAAAAAAGTTGCCTGATCCTTCACTGGCTATCTATATCCAGTCTCTAAACGTTTCTGACAAGGCTGAGAATGGAGTTGGGAATTTGTAACTCTTCATATTCATCTTGGGGATTTAGGTGAGATGGTAGAAAGACAAATTGAACTGCACTCAAAATACAAGTAGACAAACAAGAAACATCTTACAGTTTAAAGAGAAACCAACAAGACAAAGGAGAAGAACAAAGACAAATGAGTAGAACACGAAATTTCAGCAGAAATGGCAATTAGACAGCATTAAAAAAAAAACACACACCTTTCAATATGTTGAATATACTCAGAGACATTTAAAAATATTTTGCATCCATAAAACAAGACTGGGTTGTCATAAGGGGGGAAATTAGAAAACAAAAATTAAATGTTGAAAACAAGAAATTATTATCTATTCTTATTATTAGAAAATAATTAACATTTCAAACTGATGTCTTTAATAGCTTAATAAATAGTCTAACTCCAAAAGTCTAGAATACTAGACTCAGGTTAAACTATTAATCAAATGAGGAGCAAAATAAAAATATGCAAAGACACAGAAACGTTCAATGCTCAGGTATTCTTTCTTAAAAAGTTACTTGAGGGTATGGTCCAACAAAATGAAAAATATCCACTCTCTCTCAGATCCAAGAATAAAAAAGGAGGAGAAACACATGCGCACACACACACACACACACACACACACACACACACACGATATATCCAATGCATAAGTGCTGTGAAGGGTTATGTTAGACTGATGGCTGTGCAGCAGGCTAGAGGGCAGCTAGTCCAAATCAGAGCAGGAGATGGGAGAAGAGGATTCCAGGAGGGAAAATATTGAAAAAGAAGAAGTGGGGGGGAGCGGAGGAGGGAGAAGGAGGAGGAAATCACTTTTCGTATGTAGTTAACATAGAGTATGGTTAGGAAGTTGGATGATTTTGGTGATAAGTTGAAGGCATTTGCTTGCTTCTCTCATTTGCAAAAAGAAAGACAATTAGAAACATCAGAAAACCTAAAAGCTACAGAAGCTTATGGTGAAATATAAAGCAAATTAAAATGTGGTATTATTTTAAAGCTCCTGATAGAATGTAAGAGAATTTATTTGCCCTTAATTGTCTTAACATTTTTCTTATAACTGCAGAAATTTGGTTTTATAAAAAGCATACATTTTCTTCCCTGTAGTTCAAATCATTTTTGATCCCATACTGATATTCACATATTATACTAATATAATGGCTTTCATTTATTTTTTGTTTTAGAATAAATTAATCAAGTATAGAAAATATATGTATACAAAACAGAATGTAAATGATAGAACCCTCAATAATAGAAAACAATATATCTTAAAATATCTGAAAGAAGGTAGTATGTGATGAAAAACTATAAAGAAAGGGAAAGGGAAGGAAAATTGAGTGTGATAATTTCCCCCTCGTCTCTCCTGGTGAAAGTTCAATGGTTTTTAAAGTTGATGGATTAAGAAATAAAACTAAAAACAAAAACGATTATGAGAAGGCAGTTCCGTGAAGTGCCATTGTGAGTGGGGGAGGAACGTGAAAGCAGAATGTGGCTTGTTCTTTAAACTCTTCTGAAAGGTTTCAAATTGTTTTTCACAATGTACCTTGTATTGCTTTTAGTCATAAGAGGAGCAATATAGAGAACTTTGGCTAAAAATGAAGACTCCAGAGCCAAAATGTGAGCTCAAATGTCAGCCCTGCCACTTCCTAGCTGTGGGACCTTGGCCAAGGTGGGATCCTGACTACTCTGTGCCCCATTATAAAGTGGAGACAATAACAGAATCTACTTCACAGAGCTGTTATGAAGATTAACTTCTTTCCAGTGTGAACATTTGAAAGCATTAAAAAGTATAAATACAATGTTACCCATATACCCAATGTTCAGTTTTAATATATTTTATTCCACTTTGTTTCATATCATTGGGAATTCTTTTAAAAATGAAATAATACAGATACAGTGAAGGCTCCTGATTGACCCTAGTACACTCCCTCCCTTTTGGAGGTGACAGTCATGGTATGTATCTTTCATATCCTTATTTTAATATTTTTACTACATATACATGAACAAAAATAATACATAGCATTGAATATATATTTATAAATTACATAGATGGTGTTTAACCCTCTAGATCCATTTTCAATTTGTTTTTTTCTTCATGTTTTTGAAGCTTATCCGTGTCACATACACAGATGTAGTTTCAATCATTTTTATTGGCTGTATGATATTCCATCATTTGATTATACCATCATGTGTGTATCCATTGCCTAGTAATGGAAATGATGTTTTCCCAGTATAACCTCTTTCTGTTCTAAAATATTTTTCTAACAGTTGTCATTATGAGCACTTGCAACGTAGGTCCTACTTGATCTCTCTGCCTATTTACTTCCTAGCTACTCTCCCCAGGGCCACCAGTGACTTTTCTTACATAAAACACATGCAACCACTGCTGAAGAACTCGATCATGTCTAAAAATAAAATACAAGCTCTTTAGCTTGCTTTATGATTCCTTTCTGGTTCTGGCCTCCGCCCGATCTCATTTCCTGCCACTCCTCTTACCCCACACGTCAGCCACGGCGCACTAATGCGGCTCCTACAGGCACCATGCTCTCCTCATTTCTAGGCCTTTGGTTCTATGCCTATGTTTCTATTTCCTAGAAATTTTCATTTTCTTCTCCTCTTTACTGCTGCTGATTATTTATATTTATTTATCTATCTATCTATTTTTTTTGCCTAGACTGGAAGCCTTCTCCATCTCCTCCAGGCAGAACTGAGTGCCCTTCCTATTTTCTGTTCCCGTAAGGCACTGTGCATGGCTCTATTAAAATGCTTACACAATGCACTGCCTTTTTTTTTTTTTCCCCAGTGTTTCCCCACCAATCTGCACATTCCTGGGAGGGAAAGACTGCATTCCACTCATCTTCCTCCCCCCAGCATTTACTGCACTGGCGCAGAGTAGAAGCTGAATACATGTTGATTGACAGGATGAACTGATGAGTGGAACTGATTGTCTATAGCCATTGAAAACAATCAAATATTTGTGATAAAGGAAAATGGAGAAAACCTGGCGTCGGGGCTTGAAATTGCTTAGAATGACGATTAGAGGCAGGAAATCGGGTTCAGGAAGGTCCTGTACTGTTCTAACAAAGATTCAGTATGTGCTTTTGCTTTATATCCAGGGATATGATTTAAATGGTGGTATGTCCTAACATGTGCAGTGCTCAGCTAAGCTATAGCAGACTGTAATATACCATGGCAGGAGGCTGATTACAATTATGTTCAATATAATTGCTTTTCATGTGCTACTGTGGTGTGCCCCAAAGCCCCATCTTCATTTCCACTCTGGGACACATGTCATTTTTAGTTTCTCAATCTTCAAAAAACTATTCCATGGCAACAGACTGCGAGCTTCTAGGAAAGGCCTTAAGG
This sequence comes from Miniopterus natalensis, assembly GCF_054644295.1. Taxonomy (NCBI): domain Eukaryota; kingdom Metazoa; phylum Chordata; class Mammalia; order Chiroptera; family Miniopteridae; genus Miniopterus; species Miniopterus natalensis. The sequence goes on along the minus strand of NC_142082.1, from coordinate 148,325,625 downwards.
CACTTGTTCAGGGACTGCTGTGTGCTAATAGGTGTTTCCTAAAATGACATAGAAGCCATGTACTAGATAAGTTGTTCACTATTCATTAATGAAGCTTTTCCAAAAACAAATGTGTCCACGTGTATAATATCAACTGGGCAACAGCTCCAACAGCTTGTTGTTCATCCTGCTCAGGAACAGACTGAGAGAGATGACAGTAGATTTCAGAGCTAATAGTCTAAAACAGTTTTAATAATAATGGCTGGCACTTATGGATGGTGCACCAGGCGTGGGTAAGGAATTCATACACGTTATTTCATACAATCTTGAGCACAAATCTCTAAAGTAAGTATCAATCTCTGTTCTTACAAAGTAAGAAACTGAGACTCGGATGGGTTAAACAGCTTTCTCTGGGTCACATAACTCATAATAATAGAGCTGGGTTTTCACCAGGTTTTTCTGACTCTAACACCTTTATTTTTAGCTGCTATTATGACATTATGTTGGCAGCTGTTTCCACCACAAGAGTTTGCCTCATGTATGGGGCCAAATCCAAGCAAATGTTTTTTCATCTTATCCATTGTTCAATTAGGAAAATTACTGAAGCATGTTTTGGATGCCTGGGCTTCATTTCCTCCTTTCTAACAACACACTGGCTTTCCCATTACTGAAGCCAAAAGATTCTGGATGTTCCTTCCATCTAAGTCTTTCCTCTCAGTGTAGTCAAGGGATGGGCATGAGCAAAGCTCAACTCGATCAACTCCTCTCTGCCAGTTCTCTGAATTACTAAAGGATCTCAAACACTAAAGAAACCACGGAAGTTCATTCATTCTAGGACTCAGGTGGGAAGATCTCTGAACAGATCCCACTAGGGAGACCCAGTAAACCTACTAGGCCTGCACCTCCCGGGCCTGGTTCTTCATTCTTCCTGTCAATCTTACAAGAGCTACATCTCCTTCTAAGGAATTCTATTTTTGCTTAGAATATCCAGAGTTATTTTCTGTGACTTGCAGCCAAATAACTAAATCAATTGAGGTGATCTCCAATTCCTAGGAACAGGCAAATGTGCTGTGTACAAGGAGAGAAGGGGCCATGAAGAGAAAGCCACTGGGTGTCAGGATACGGCAAATGGTAGACAGGAGAGCAAGGAGTAGGAAACCAGTGATCCTTCTCTGGACCCAGGATAGCTAACACAAATGAAACTCTGTCCTCATCAGCTAGAAAATCGTTATAAAATGACCAGTAAAGGGGCTGAACATAGAAGACTGTTAGTGCCAACACCAACATTTTCACAGTAGCCACTCCAAATAATGAGTTCATAGGTGATTTTTATTTTATTCTTATATTTTCTGAATTCTCCAATAATCAATGTTCAATTCGTTTTTTCTGAATTCTTCAAATATTCAATGACAATATATTTTTGGAAATTATATGTCATGTAGCAAGCTGGTTCCAAGATTCTGTAGTTGCTTAGCACATCAGGGTGGCCCAGGACTTGGGGATAATCATTGTGTGGGGAAAGCTCAGTAATACCTACTTGACTAGGAAGTGTTTTCTCACTCACCTTTAAAGAGTAAAAATAAGTTAAACCATAACCTGTATTTCCCCTAATCCCATTTGCAGCCCTCTCCCCAGGGATCTGCTGATAAATTTGGCCAACTTACCCACCCTCATCCGCAACATTTACTCTCCCAATACCTATACAATATGTTATCTTCAAAAAAAGTTTTCATTCAATAGAGAAATTGGGTTTTGCTGTGAACAAATTTCCCTGGGCTTCTACAGCCTTAATTTCTTCAACAAACATTTGGGACTTATAGTGGTCGAAGGAAGTTAACTTCTTTCTGATACGTGGCATAAATACACTGCTCATTGCCCTATTCACATGGCCACTCCAGTGGCCAGAATAAAACAATATTAATTTTTTTCACCAGAAAGAGAAGAGGGATTTATGGTGTGAGCTAAGGAAAGAGGTCCTATTACTTCGTCTCCTGGGCTGCCTGTGTGCAGGTGAACATGGTGGAAGCCTTCTTCTCCGATAAAATGGGAATATTATTTGATGGTCCTACTGTTCGTAGCTCTGTGTCATTTCTAAACAAACCACACCTAGCATGCATGCTTCTCTCTGACACTTTGCTTTTTAGAGAGTGTAACCAGAACATCAAGATACTTGCAAAGCTCCTGAGTACAACAAAACATTTTACAGTTGCCTTACCTACACCTAACTCGATAGACATTCCTTTATATTGACTCATCTTTAAGTCTTTCATCTTCATTAAATTATTCAACAAGAAGATGGTTTGCTTCACTCTCATAAAAATCCATTTGTAATATTTAATTTAGTGCCTATAGAACTGATGTGTGCTTTGCCTTATATTTGGCTATAATGACAAGACTCTCCATTCACACATCACAACCACTCCAATTAGGCATCCAGATAAAGGTGATGCCTCTATGATTCTTCTTTTTCTATCTGAGGTTTTATTGTGATCTTGACACCTCCTATCACAGCATCAACATGCCCTTCAAGCTTCACTCTTGGCCCCTCAATATTGCCTTCTTTCTTTCCAGCACACACTATAGAACATTGTACATCAATATCCAGTAATCTCAAAGGGCTCTCTGTTCTTCGCCCCCAGGTATTCAATTTTAACTGCAGCATATGGCCTTGGATCCCCCGCCTGAGATTGGACAGGGAGATACTGGCCTTTGAGTCAATTTTCTTTAGGTTCAACTGCTTTAATAGGGGAGTAGATTTAACATCCTGGACCAGCACTTTGTATCCCCACTCTGTTCCAGCATCATTGCACTTACATTTTTACAGACTGGGATAAAGCAACGGAACTGACAGAATGTCTTAGAGGTGGCAGCTGTTTGTACTAGATTAGATTTCTCCCAACCTCTGTAACTTGTCAATAAATCTTTCATAAGAATCCTATCAATTTTCTTCCACTTCATCTCAGGTCTTTACAGCTACCTAAACAGTGATGCCTAATTTTTCCTCTCCTATTTCTCTGTTCCAAGAATTAGTTTTTCCCCTCACCATTTGCTTTCTTCTAAATAGTCCAGATTTTTTTAATTGATTTGAGAGAGAGAGAGGGACTTGGTTCTACTTATTTATGCATTTATTAGTTGATTCGTGTATGTGCTCTGACCAGGGATGGAACCCACAACCTTGGTGTATCAGGATGACACTTAAACCAACTAAGCTACCCAGCCAGGGCTAAAGAGTCCAAATTTTCTGTGACAACTACAAGAATAAGACTTCCATGCCTTTGTCTACTCTCCTTTCCTCTTAGTGGAGGGCCAATTCTGGAGCCCAGATGGGAGCTGCTCCCCTAAGCATGCGGAGCATCATTTGGGGCTGCTTATCTCTGATTGTGACATAACTCGCCCAGAGCTGCTGCATCCCTACATGCCCAGGGGATCTGCCAGGCTGCTCCAGTTCACTGCTGATGAGAACACTAGGTTGATTCCTGCCTTGATGTGGCTCCAGCCTTCACTCACTCCTCACAGGCCTTGCTCCTACCCCTGCCAATAATTCTGAATGCTAAACTGCAGCAGGTTGTGGACTGGTTCTCTATCTAATATTCCTTTCCATTCTGCAGACACCAAAAGTTAACTATGAGGCCCTGGGCTAACTGACCTGACAAATCAGAAAAGCAGGAATTCCCAGGCAACTGGTGACACTTTTCAGCAAAATGACTCAGCTCTTTTCTCCCGCGTTCCCTGGTTCCCAAGGAGTGAGGAAGGGTTAGCACCAGACTACTAAGAAATGACCATTGAGTCCATCTTTTCAAAGTACTGGGTTTTTTTTGGAAGCAATAGAGTTGGGATAAAGGTGGAATTTAGCCTGTGTTCATGTTTGCTGTATCAGCCCTGACCCAGAGGCAGGCCCTGGGCTGGGGGAGCTGTGAGCTGGCATGTGAGCTTGGGCCTGCATGCTTAGAGAGGTATAAAGGATGGTGAGAAATCACCTGCATCACACATGCACATTCCGTGTGGGGGAGGACAAAGGAAATGATGTGTCTGGGAAGCTGCTGCGACTTCCAATGAACCGAAGATGCTTTACTGCTGCATCCTGCCTTGTACCCTTCTGTGAAGCCAGGTAAATGTAGTAGTAGATTAAACCCTGTCGCGTCTTGTGCATCTGATTGCCAACTTGGACTTGTGTCGACCACTGTGGAGGAATAATTCACTTACATATTCAGGAAATCATTTTCATGGAAAACAATGAAATATCAGTGACATAAGAACACTCTGGTTATATCTAAATTTTGTTCCTATTGTCCTGCTGAGTTTTCTGCCCAGGCAGCCCACTATCTTGGCCCCACTGCCCATGTCTCCACACTTCAGGGTGAGGCTGTCTGTCAACTTTCTCCACTTTGCTCAGCCAAAGCTAGGTTTTCTCAGCGCTCCTTATGGGACCTGACAAGCCCTGTGTCATTCCTTAGGAGCCAAGGCTCATCTATGTGTCTTCCTCTCCTCCCCTGCCCTTTCCATATGGAGCTCAGTTTCCTCCCCTGTAAAATAAAGAATGATAAAGAAAACAAAGCACAGAACTAGAAATAAATTATTCTGGCAACCTTTTTGATAAAACTTCATTCATACAATTCTTTCAACATTCTAAACTCCAATTTGACATTTGTAAGAGTAAGGGAGGCCTCAGAGGCAGGGACTGTGTATTTTGTTCCTCAGTTTGTATGAATCTAATGCCTAAATTAGCTAGTACCGGGATAGTGGCATGGCAGGAGTGAGGGTGGGAGGCGGGAGAGTGTTTGCTTCTGTTTGGGTGTTTAGTTGAAGCCAGTGAGCCTCTGCTGTCATTATACCAGGAGTCTTTGGGGAAATTCAATAAGATACATGTCTTGTCTATGGTTGGTGGGAGTTTTCTTCAAGACTATCAATATAATGAACAAAAGTCTAATAGAAATGATTCTAGATAGCAGCCCAGCTGGAATTATTGGTCCCAAGCAACATCAGAAAGGTGCCATTTCCCTTCTTGTCAATAGCAAATTAAGCAGCTCCACAGCTGAGCAAATAACATTTGTACCTAAGAAGAAAGAGAAGGAACAGAAGCACTAACCAGAGTTATTTCACCTACTCTGATTCTTTTTTATTTTTTAATCTTCACCCAAGGATATTTTTCCCATTGCTTTTCAGAAAGAATGGAAGGGGAAAAGAGAGAGAGGGAGAGGGAACAAACATCAATGTGTCTCATCAAATGCACCGGGGCCAGGGATAGAGCCTGTAACCGAGGTAACTGCTCTTGACTGGAATCAAAGCTGAGTCCCTTCAGTCTGTGGGCTGATGCTCTAACCACTGAGTCAAACTGGCCAGGGCCACCTACTCTGATTCTTGATTGACGTCTACATTTTTACTAGTTACCCATATAGATCAGAACTGTGCTTTTCAAACTTTTTTTTACCGCAACCAACTAAGAAAAACTTATTTTATATCTTTCTTTGCATTTATTTTCTATGTTTTTCTTTTTTTAAATATTTTTATTGATTTTTTAGAGAGGGAAGAAGGGAGGGGGGAGAAAGAGAAACATTGATGTGAGAGTGAAACTGCACACCCTCTACCAGGAATCAAGCCCACAACCCAGGCATGTGCCCTTACTGGGAATCAAATCGGCAACCTTTGGGTACATGGGATGACTCCCAATCAACTGAGCTACACTGGCCAGGGCCATTTATTTTTTTTTAATGCAGGTTTGGCCCAGTAAATTGATCTCATGAACCCAAAAATAGGTTGTATCCTCCAGTTTTGAAATCATTGGACTAGACCATGTGAGAACTTTCCAGAAACTGCTAAAAGTCAGTAACTATTTTTACCCAGGGTTAGTTTAGATGACTTAATTGATTGACCTCCAGGGAAAGCTCAAGACTCCTACCCTCCCATTCTAATGCTCTACTCTCCCAGAGAGGCAGATCCTTCTCTAGATTGGTCTAATTAATTCCAGGACAAGGCTCTAGGACTCAGTCTAGTGAGTGCAGTGTCCTAATGGATTAAGTGGATGAGTTCAGGGTTATGTAAAAGAGAAACTTCTCCTGGGAAGGTCTGAGACAGTAACAGGGCACCTCCTCACTAAGTGTTTGGAAAACTCTCTCACCAGTTTCCCTCTGCTCTTCTCTATTAGGGGATATTTGGGGTGGTTCTTCCACACATTGGAGTGGCAACATTTAAACTTTGGGATGGAGCAGGAAGAGTAGTTCTTTGGTCTGCTTGGGTTTTGGCCACCAGGTGGGACAGAGTAGGTATTATTTCTTAATGTGGTGTTGGAAGCCGTGAGAGTTCTCAATAATGCTATAAATTACTTTTCTCAATCTGGTGGAATTCTAGTGTGTAAGGAGGTCTTAGCTTCTGAGGTTTCTTGAGTTTTTATCCCACCCTCCACCCCATCCCCAAAAGCTGCCAAGGACAGCATATATATATATATATATATATGTATCAGCCTGGGAAGTCTTCTTATAATTTTCTACTGCCTCATTTTTAGTGAAGAAAGTGGCTGTTTTTGATGAACTTGAATGTGAGGAAAGAAGAACAAAAAGGGATCATTTTACCTTTTAAAATCTGACATCTGTGGGTTCTTTATTTACATGATCAACTATCTAAAAATTAAAGATTTATAAGTAATTATGTTATGCTCTAAGTTACCTCTGTGAAGAGATAACTTATCTAAATATGAGACAGCTTTCCAGACTCAACTGCTATTCAATGTGACCGAAGCCCAAGGCACAAGTGGTTGAATAATCCTGTTTGGTTCTGACTCATCCACTGGAGAAAATGTGAGCTTCCTGAAACCCCCTCATTGCTAAATGGTCAACTCACCACACGGTGCCTGGTTTAGAAAAGATGTCCACCAAATACTTGTTGAATGAATAAAAACAAGATAATAAATAAATAAGAGGTGCTGAGAAGAAAGGAGAGGAGTTGGCTCTAACAAAGTAAGACAATAATCAGGAGGCACAGGAGCCCTGAGGGTCTATTGGACCATGACCCGAAGGCTATTTAAGAGCTGCCACGTCTACTGCTGCTCCTACCTGGGTGGAACCTAGCAGCGCGGAACCAGGGGACTAGCTGGGAATCCTGACAGCCTCCACAGACTTCATAATCCTCTAAGTAACTGCAATAATTGCAAACATTTATGGAATTTTAACAATGTATTGAGCCTAGCTCCAAACACAGAATTAAACTCAGCGTTCCCCACAAAGCAAGTCCCACGAGCTACCAAAACACCATCAAAAAATGACTTTCGACTTAGTATCTCGAGACAAATATGTATATGACCACAAAGGTTAAGATCTCTGCTCCCAATTACTAAAGAGTGCCAGTCTTTTTTATTTTTAATCATCTATTTTATTGCTACTGTGTTGTCAGGGTCATCACCATGGTGCTTAACACATTTTTTATAGTTAATACAGATCTTTATCAAGTGTGAGAAGTGTGTTCATTTCCCCTCTTAATGCCAGGCTCCCTCCATGAATTGTCTCTGACAGTTGAGATGGGATGAATGTGGTGTAGGTTTAATGAGAAGCCACCATCCCGTCTGAAATCCTTTCATTTATGGGCCCATTTGAACATTAATATGATCAAAAGGATTTCAAACAAGCCAGGACGACTATTCGGAGTAAAGCAAGAGTCTATCTAAGAAACTCATGTGAGAAAGAAGGGCTTTTAAAAAGAAATGTAAAAGCCTTTTCTCAAAATTTAAACAGAGTGGCAAATTTTAAACAGCCTCACACGCAACTGTTTGTCCACCAAATAAAGATAAATGATTTAAAAACAGAGCTGCCCATCCAGATTCCCTGGTTTTCTTCACATAGCTCAAAGACCATTTTTGCTAGTAGCAGTACTTTGACAATGGAGCTTCGTGTCACACTCAAAACACAGCATGGTGATTTCAAATTGATAAATCATATGCATGTATTGGTATCTGAATGTATTAAATCACTAAAGGAAGACGGTATTTCAATGCAAGCACATGAGTCCACTTTAGCAAAAAATTGCCAGCAATCAGTACTACACACTAAAGGGAAATGCCAGGGTCAGAAATTTTTTGTCCTTCAAATAAATAAAAGAATTTTACTGAAATAGGCCATGTCTTACTTTTATCTTGACTTCTTGCTGCTTAATGGCTGCTGTCTGTCTTTTAGGTTTTTGCATTTACCCTTTGGAGAAAAGTCTACATTGTTTAACTGGGTGATTTGACTCCAACTGGAACTCATGATATTTTTTTGTGAAGCATTGTTGAAGGAAGGTAAAGGAAGCTAGTTTTTTGTTTTTTTCAATCCTCACGATATTGGATATTTTCAATCCTCACGAAAAATGGATATTTTTCCATTGCTGTTCAGAGAGAGCGGAAGGGCGGGGAGAGAGAGAGAGAGAGAGAGACATGAATGTGAGAGAGACACATCGATTGGTTACATCCCACACACACCCCAACCGGGGCTGGTGATCCAGCCTACAACTGAGGTACATGCCCTTGGCTGGAATCGAACCTAAGACCCTTCAGTCCGTGGGCCGATGATCTAACCACTGAGCAAAACAGGCTAGAGCAGGAAGCTGTTATTTTTATGTCTGCAAGTGGTTTTCCTACTTTTCTGGAAATGTCTTAAATCCTTTGGATGCAAATGGCTCTATGATTTGAGACAATCCTTTCAGTGAAATTTTTGGTTATGCAAAGATAATGCAATGATCTTATTCTGGAATAGAGGTGACAGACTTCGTGTCACTACATGGCTCAAGCTGGTCATTGTGATCAGCATCTTTATAGGAAGCAGCACAGTTTAGTGGTTATATATTCAGATCATGGAGTTAATGATTCAAATCTTAGCTTCGTCCATTTACTGGCTATGTGACCATGTCCCAATTTACTAATTTTTGTGTGCCTCGTTTTTCTCATCTAGATAATAGTCTTCCTCATAGGTCTACCTGAGGATTATATGAGTTGATGCAGAAGAAATTTAGAACAGAACTTAGGTGATGATTTCTACATATGCACTAGTTTATTACTCTCTGTTTACCAAGTTTCATCTCACAGAAAGAACAAGCTCAAAGGCAGGGAGATGAAGAAACATTGTCAATGGGGCAGCAGCCTGGGGCTGAGTCACAGATAGTAGCCCAAACAGCAGCCATGTCTGGTATCCATTTAAATTTTTGTCAACTGCAATCACTTTTGATTAATCTCAAGTATTCAGTTAAATTTCTTTAATTTTGCAGCCTCATCTCAACCACCATTGTGGGAGGAATGACCTTTTAATGAAAGAAGCAAAGACCCAAAGCTGGACCATGAGCTGAGGAGGCAAAAAACAACCCAAAACATCTGAGGGGGCTGGACATATGCCCTGAGGGTTTCCAGGGAGAGCTAGATTGAGGAATCTGGTAAACTGCTTCACAAGCAGGATGGGGACTTGGACCCTGAGGATTTGAGCCTGAAATGGAAGCATGGCTTATTCCATGGACATGGTGGGGATTTACCTTCTTGGCTGCCTAGTCCCATTTCCAGTGTTTGAGGGATTCCTACAAAAAACTTCAAAAGCAGATAGTGCCTTCCCCGCCCCTTAAGTCTAGTGCCAAATTATGTGTGACTTCAGCCAGCCTGACTGTCCCTATCTGTAGCTCTTACTCAGATTGCAAAGAGGCAAGGCAGGAAAGACTAATCCTGGGAGAGGCGCAACCACACACACTGCGGGGAGCGGCTGTGGTGCTGGTGGCCGCAGACCCCTGACCATCAGTTCTGCGATGTGACTTAGGCTATGGTTCTGGCTGCCCAGCCAGAGTATGGTCCTTCCTGCTTTACTGTCTTTGTCCCAAACCTGGTTCCTTTGACTTCCTGTTATTCCTAAGCCCTACCAATGCCCTTCAAAAAAAATGTCCTTGTCTACTTAAGTTAACACAAGTTGCTTTCTCTTGTTTACAACCAAGAATCTTACCTGGCACAATCAGGTCACCTGGATTATACTTTAAACATGATAACTTATTGGGGGCTTCTTTGTAAACAGAAAAATAAAACACCAGGAGTAGAATATTTTGAAAAGGAGAATTTAAATTTGGTTAGAAATTACAGCTTTATGGAGTAAGACAACAGAATTATCCCATCAACTGAATTGCCATGTCATAAATATTTCCCAGGGCTCAACAATTTCCATCCACCAGCCCTTAGCAAGGCCATTGTGATGACATCTCTGATCAGAACATCATTAGCCAAAACTATGGTACAATTTATCAAATCCACAAACACATACAGATTCCTATTAGCTTTGACAGCCCACTGATAGCCATACTCCTATTCAAGTGATGTCCTGTGAGCCCCAGAATCTCTGCCCGAGCAGCCCTCCTGCCACCACTATGCCTCTCAGCTATCCAAGGCTACTTGTCTATGCCAAAGATTGTACTGTAAAACATTTCATAAAGCTGAATTTATTTAAAGAATTGGCCTTTTCACTATTTTCACTATGGAAAACAGGGTCCTCAAGAAATTAAAAATAGAACTACCATGTGATCCAACAATCCCACTTCTAGGTATATAGCCAAAGGAAACAAAATCATTATCTCAAAGAGATATCTGTACTCCCAAGTTCATAACCACATTATTCACAGTAGCCTAGATATGGAAACAACCTAAGTGTCCATTGATGGATGAATGAATAAGAAAATGTGGTCATACAATAGAATACTATTCAGCCTTGGGAAAAAAAAAAGGAAAGCCTGTCATTTTTGACAACATGGACAAACCTGATGGGCATTCTACTAAGTGAAATAAGACAGAAGACAAATGCTGCATGATATCACTTATTTGTGGAATATAAAAAAAAATTTTATTAAGTCAAACTCATAAAAACAGAGAGTAGAAAAGTGGTTACCAGTGGCAGGGGTTGGGGGAAATAGGGAGTGATTGGTAAAAGGTTACAAACTTTCAATTATAAGGTAAATACCACCTGATGATCCAATGTATTTCATGGTGACTATAGTTGATGACACTGTATTGTATCATTGAAATTTGCTAAGAAAGTAGAACCTAAATATTCTCAAAAAAATCAAAATGGTAAATATGTGAGGTGACATGTGTTCATTAATTTGATGGGGGAAATACTTTCACAATATATATGTATATCAAGTCATCACATTATACACTTTAACTGTCTTACAATTTTGTCAATTATCCTTGATAAAGTTAGGAAGGGGAAAATTTTTAAAATTGGCCTTTTTCAAAAAATAATTATATCCCACACTGCTATATACTCCAAGCAATGTCCAATTCTTTATGAAATAATGATAAATAAAAATGGTAATTTGAACAGGATTTGAATATATTATCTGGCAAAGTAAAAAGTTGAAAAGCATTTTTTTTTTCACTAGCCCAAGGAATCCAGAAGAAGACTTGGAGCTGCTGGTTCAGAGAACACCCCCAGCACTCCCCAAGCACTCTGTTTCCTGCCACTGTTCACACTCAGCTGATTCCCCAGCACACGCGAACACTGCAACTTTCATCAAGTAGGGAAAGATCAAGAGACTAATGCAAAGGCAATAATTAGGACCCTAGCCGTGGAGAATCAGAGAACTCAAAGGGAGAGTGTGAATGACCAGAAACGGCCTCTGGTTCCCCTTCAGAGAAATAATCAGAGCATAGGCCGTCTGTGCCCCATAGCACTCTATCATGGGGAATTTTTACTCTGACTTTATTTGTAATAAACTTTTTCCTATTTTCTCTTCATGAGCAGACACACCCACAAAAGCAGCACCAGTTCAGCTCTATTTTAGCTGTACCTCCCAGGCACCTAAGGGGAGACATGTTACGGAAATTAGCTTATCTCAAGATTTCCCTTCCTGGCAGAAGCTAACCAGATTCTGCTGCCTTCCCATTATCCCAAGCAGTGCCTACTATGGTTCAAGATGTTTAAAACTTTATTCTTGTCTTTATGAACACTGGTAGTAGAAAAAATATTTGTTTGCCTGATTTTTGCATTTATTCATTCAACATTAATTAGCCCCCACTATGTGCCATGCACTGTAGTGAAAGAAGCATATAGAACACAAAGTACCTATTCACTAGGGGTTTATAAAGGCTGACTTGATCTCCTTCAGCTGGTACCTGTAGAATCATACTAATATATAATCAATTTAAATAATGAAAAAATTTGTAAATATTTGTCATTCATTACTTCTTCAGAAAAAAATCAAAATTTATTCTAAATACACTGGTTAAAGTTTGAAGGCCCTAGAGAAACTTTTAGGGAGGGTAAACAGAAATGTTATTTGAAGTGTTAGGCTAAGGACAGCATCTTTTTCCAACTTCATATATAACCATGAAAGATATCTGCGGAGAGAGCTGGCAGGTTTGAAACTTAAGGAAAGTAACACTAAAGTGGAATCACAATTTGTGATTATCATCAGGGGAGCAGAAAGGAGGAAGGAGCAGTGGTCAGGGAGAGGAATGAAACATCTACCAAGGATATCTGCTCTTCTGTAATCCCTATATTTAAGCCAAAGAGAAAAGTAGATACACTCTGCCATGGCCAAGAAGGTAGAATCAGGGAGATGGACCAAGCATGGGTGTTTCATTTGAACAGTTCCCGAAGGGGAATGCTTGCCAAGGATCTGCCTCCAAAAGTGACGAGCCTCCCATAACTGGAATTGGTAAACTGAGCCTAGGTGAATGCCAGCAGGGACATTGCTGAAGGGGCTCCTACTCTAGGTTGAGAGGGTAGGCATGGTCTACTTTTTCAGGGATAAAAACTCTAGCAGCAGTGCCTGAAGAGTTAAACCAAATAAATTCACATGTAAAAAAATCTCAATATGGAGCTTTTTATAGTTTTGAATAAAGAGCCAGCTCATTATATATCACCACCAAACAGCAACTCTTCCCAAGGGCTCTGCCTAACAGAGCGTTTCTACTCAAAGGGAGTGCAGGTTGGGGGAGCCATTTATTACAGTGTCATCTCTTTTAGGAGACAAATATTTTTCAGCATTTCTTTAATCACCAGAGACCCTCTTAGAACTAACACCTTAGTTAGGAGCATGTTAACTGAAGCCAGCCAGGGACTCAGGAAGAAATTTCATTTTGTTCACCAGTTTCCCTGTTCATTAGTCCCTTCCTCACCTCACTGAAACTCCTTACCCAATTAGAAGACATTCTGCAACAGGGTTAGTTATTACATGGCTGCCTCTGACAGTTACAAGAATAAAAACAGGAACTTTTTCAAAGGCCTGCTATGTCCCAAAGAGCTCAGCATGGCTTAACTGGTCATTAAATGAAGAGCAACACCAACATGCATTCCCTGCGTAGTAGAATGAGCAGTGATCTGCCACTGCAGACAAGAGATAGAAAATGGATCAGACCATTCAGTACATCCCCGTTTCTCTGTGTGGCTTTTTGTTTTACAAATAACTCTCACTTTATTGTGTCCTAAAATTCTTAAAACAAATCTATGAGTTGTCAAAATAGGTGTTATTGTCTCCATTTTAAGTAAGACATTGAGAGGCTGGTGAGCCCAAGATCGTAGAACTAGGAACACTTGCAACCTTATCCACTGACCTTAAGTAATGAACCAGACCTGCATTTTTTAAAACATTCCAGGATTTATGCATCTGAATGATTATTAAGTCTCCTTCCCAGGGGTCACAGATTGATACTTAGTGACAACTATTTATGCTGTATGAAAAAAATTACATATTTGTAAGCCAGTGGTTCTTCCAAATCTCTAGGATGGTCTTTGAATTGTTCAGTGTTTGCAAATCTTTGTCCACAAAAGCGAATATCCATATTTGTAGCTGGGCAACCTAGGACTAAACAGAGTGCTGTTCAATGTAGTTTAACAATTGGTAAGAAACTAAATGAGTTATCCTGTTCTTATTTCCCTGTTCCATTTGTTTTAAATCACAGACTAAAAAAACACAAATTCTAACAAATACTGCAGTTGTTTTGTTACTTTTCTCTCCACTTAGATTTTCTGCTAACTTCAAGTTCAACACATATGAAATGCAAATTATCTTCCTTCCAAATCTTTGAATATGTCCTCTCCATGAATAAACCCTCTATAACCTTCCAAATCCTTGACACTTTCTTCTCTATAATCCCCCCTCCCCCTCCCATGCTCTCTTGTCCCCACGAAACCATTCATTCTAATATGTAAATATATTTTTTGATATGTATATATCCTTGAAAGATGTTTTCATTCATCTATTCAACAAAACATTATGAAGCACCCCTTTTATCGTCCGGGTACAGTCCTATAAGCTGGTATAGTGGTTGGCTTTGCTACATAACAAACTATCCCAAAATTTAGTGGCTTAAAAATGACCATTTGTTTAGTTCATAACTATGTAAATCAGTATTTTAATCTGGACTCAGCTGAGTGGTTTTCTGCTAGTCCTAGGTGATCTCTGCTGGCTCTGCCATGCTTTGCCAGGTCAGCTGGGGTACTGGCTCTCATATCACTGGTCTTCAGCTGGGACAGCTAATCTCTGCTCCATGGGGTCTCTCATCATCCAGGAGACTAACCTGGGCTTCTTCACATGGCCATCTCAGGGTCCAAAGAACAGCAAGAAAGGCTACATCCCAACGCACAAATACTTTGCAACTCCCTAACTGAATCGCATTTATTCTTTTCCCAGCAGCCAAAGCAAGTCACGTGGCCAAGCCCAGAATCAGTGTGGAAGGGAACCACTCACCCATAGATACAGGGAGGTGTGATCAAATTGGCACCCATGACTGTAAAAAATCTGTTATATTGGAGATTCAAAAATGAACAAACATACAATGTCCCTGCCATCATGAATCTTGTTTCCTCACATCTTCCTTCAGCAGCTGGTATTTTTCTACTTTCTAAGGCTGGCCAAGCAGATAGGTTTTAGTTCTCTGATTAATGGTTAGGGCGAGCATTTCATTGTAGGCTTACTAGTCATTCATATTTTCTCTTCTATGAATTGCCTACTTGTGTCTCTTGCCTATTTTTCACTGTATTTCCTGTGGGGTTTTTCTTTTGCTCAGTCTTGTGTATTAGTTAACAACTGCATACATTTCTAGATGCAGGAAGCTGTGTAATGACCAAAAGGCCCCTTAGCCTGCTAAAGCAGGATCCTCACCATTGTATATTATTTCATTGCACATATATCATGCATAGAGACATATGTATAAATCATATATGAAGAATTTAAAGAATAGCTATAAAGATTCATGCAGCACTGCCTCAGTGAATTCAACACCATTTGTTATTCCTCTCTGATTTGAGATGCCACCATTAGCAGAGACTGTTTTCATTGTATACTTAGATCTATTTCTGGACTTTGTTTTATTTTGTTTTTGAGTATTCTTATCAAGAATGGATATAGAATTTTGTCAAATGCATTTTCAGCATAAGTGAAAGAAGATCATATGATTTTCCCCTCCTGCTGAACCACTTTTTGTATTTTCGGAATAAACTCCACTCGATCATGCTCTCTCATATTAACGTGCTGTGGGACCCTTCTTGCTGATATTTAATGTAGAATTTTGTCTCAATATCTGTGAGTACAGTTGATCCAAGTTTCTGTTTTGTGAGTTATTTGCCAGAATTTGTTATACTTGTTCTTCTATAAGCTGATGCAGTTTAAATAGTTTTGGAATTATCTTCTTTCTAAAAATGAGGTAGACTTCACTGGATGTTTTTCCAAAGGAGAACTATTTGACAACTTTATATCTTCCATAATCTCTCAGAGTCCCAATCCTCTCTGGAGTTATGGTAAGTAAATTATATTTGCCTAGGAATCTCGTTTTTAAAAACATTTTCCAACTTGTTAGCAGAAATTTGAGTGAAGTAATTTTGACTTTTCCTTTTCTTTTTGTGGTTATTTGCCCTATAATAATTGCTAATTTTTCATATTTGCAATTTCTCCCTCTTTTCTTGCTTCAATCAGCTTTCAGTTTATCAAATTTATTGCTTATTTCAAAGAATGAGCTTTGATTTAATTTATTAGTTCTGCTACTTTTTTATTTTCTAACTCATTAATTTATTCTTATATCTTTATTAATTTTTCTGTGCAGTTCATTTATATTGTTCTTTTCAAAAACCTTGAGTTAAATGAAATGCTTAACTCAATTCTGTTTCACTCTGGTTATTTTTTAATGCGAGTATTTAAGGCTGTATCTCCTTTAAGTACTGATTAGCCATGCCCCGCAGCTTCCAATACCCAAACATTTTATTAACATTCTCTGGATGTTCTGCAATTTTGATTTATATCTTGTTTTTGAATCTAAGTGATTAAAAATTTTTCTTAATTTCTAAAAGGCTTTTGTTTTGGGGGTGTTGTTAATTTCTGGTTTTTCTATATTGTGATCAAAGAATGTTTGCACAATTTTGAATTTTTTACTTTATTGTGACTGTCTGTCAATTTGGGGCAGTAGTTCATGGGCATTTGAAAAGAAAATATACTCTATATTTTTATGGTATAGAATTTTACACAAATGTGTTACAGATATAAAACATAATAACAATATTGATATTAATATGTGCATATTAATTAGGCCTGCTTAATTAATATCTCATTAAAATCTCCTGTGTTCTTATATGCTGATCTTTACTTTTAAATGTTTTTAGAATCCTTCTGAGTGGTAGTAATAGAAGTAGTAGTAATTGTGCTAATGGTGGAGGCTAACTTTTGGGGGGGATTTAAAAGCAACATTTATCGTTATTAACATTTACATTTTAAGTGCAAGTTGGGTTTTTTGCTTTTTTTTCCAGCTTTATTGAGATGCAATTGACTTAAAACATTATGCAAGTTTAAGGTATACAACATATTGATTTGATACACTTGCATACACTTGATTTTATACACTTTTATACACATATATAATGATTACCACTGTATCATTAGCTAACACCTCCATCTCATCATATAATTACCATCTATTTTTATGGTGAGAACATTTAAGATCTATTCTCTTAGCAACTTTCAAGTATATAACACAGTAGTATTATTACCTATAATCTCCATGCCACATACATTAGATCCCTCGAAATTATTCATCTTATAACTGGAAGTCTGTGCCCTTCGACCAACATCTCATCTTCCCTAACCCCCAGCCCCTCGTAACCATCACTGGAGGGTCTGTTTCTCTGAGCTCAGCTTTTTTAGATTCTGCTTATCAGTGATATTGTACAGTATCTGTTTTTCTTGGTCTGACTTACTTCACTTAAGCATAATGCCCTCAAGTTTCATCCAAGCTGATGCAAATGGCAGGATTCCCTTCAATGTCACAGTTGAATAATATATACTGTATATTATATATATACTGTATATACCACATCTTTATCTATTCACCTGTTGACAGACACTTAGGTTGTTTTCCTACCTGGCTATTGTGAGAACTGCTGCAAGGACATGGAGGAGGGGGCAGATATTTCTCCAATACCTCTTTCCATTTCCTTTGGCTATATAACCAGAAGTTGGGTTACTGGGCCACATGCTAGGCCTATTCTTAGCTTTCTGAGGAACCCCCACACTGTGTTCCCTAGCGGCTGCACGATTTACATTCCCACCAACAGCGCACCAGGGCTCCCTTTTCTCCGCACCCTCACCAGCGTTTGCTGTCACTTGTCCGTTTGGCAAACAGCCATTCAAACAGGTGGAGGTGAAATCTCATTGCGGCTATGACTTGCGTCTCCCTGGTGATTTCCTCCCGATGCAGGCTGCCTGTTCGTTTGCTGATTATTTATTTTGCTCTGCAGAAGCCTGTTAGCTTGATGTAGTCCACTTATTTATTTTTGCTTTTGTTACTTCTGCTTTCAGTGTCATATCAAAGAAATCACTGCCAAGACCAATTTTCCTTATGTTTTCTTTCACGAGTTTTACAGTTTCAGATATTATGTTTAAGTCTTTAATCCATTTTGAGTTAATTTTGTGAGTGGTATAAGCAAGATGGAAAATTTTAATTTTCTGCATATGTTAGGTGAATACTAACACTTACTGAGTGCTTACAATGTACCAGGTAATGTTCTAAGTTTTTTAACTGGATTATTTCATTCTCCCCTAGTACTGTCCCTGTTAAAACCCTCGTCTTTCACCTAAACTACGACAATAGCCTCCTAATTTGTCTCCCAACTTGTCTATGTCCCACTCAAATTCTTGTTGTCCTCTGAAAACATGTTACTTCAAAATGTGTTTCTGAGGTTACATTCCACCAATTCAAATTCACTAAAGGTAGGGCCCAGGAAACTTCTCCTTTATAAAGCACGGATAATCGTGATGCAGACGACGTCTTAGAACCATTGGCCCACAGGAAAAATCATGACATCTTTTAGATACAGCAAAGTATTCCATTTTTTAAAGAAAAATATATACTTATAATTATCAAACTAGTAAGTTAATATTGGGTAATATTACTTCAGTAACAAGTTAATATTACTTGAATAATATCTAATACAGACATACAGAGTAAATAATGAAAGTCCCCCTTTCACAATTGCCCAACTCTCATTCCCCTCCCTAGAGATGACTAATGTCAATATTTGGTGAGCAAACACTCAGTCCCTTGTTTATTTAGATCTATATATATGCACTTATACACAAATACTATAATATGTTCATATTAAAAGTAAATAAAAGTCTGCTTTGCTCTGTTTAATGGCTGTATCATGTTGCATGTGTGGATCTGTGATAATTTCTTTAATGCCTTTGATATTTAAGTTGTTTCCAATTTTTCACTTATTACAAACAATGCTACAATAAACATTTTTGTGCACATGCCTTGGTTTTTCTTTGCAGTTAATTCATAGAAAATAAACTGCTCAGTTAAAGCATATGTGCATATATCAATTAGGAATCTTTGGACTACAAGTGATAGAAAATTAAGACCAATGTATGTGAAGATGGAATTTATAGGCTGGTTTAAGTCAAACTCCAGGGGAATAACTTGCTTTAGAAAAGGCTTGATCCAATGGATCCCATTGTTCCCCATCTTCCTCTCCTGCCTTCCCCAATATTCACTTCCTCCTGAGGATGATTCATCTCTCAGATTCCAGTTAGTTGCCAATAGCTTCTGGAAAAATGTCTCTTCATTTACAACCAGCAAGAAAGGAGAGAGTGTTTTGGCCCTGAATGCTAAGCCAAACTCCTGAGATTCTTTCTGATTTGATTAGCTTAGGTCATATGTCCACTCCTGCTTCATTAATCATTGTAGCCTGAGAGATAGAATGTCCTCACTGGCTTGAATCATCTGTCACTCCTCTGAAGCTGTAGGTGGAGCCACCTTACCTGGAATGCTTTGATTCCCAAACAGATCACAGATGGTTGGAATGAATGTCCACCAGGGTGAATTATTTATTTGGATAGATCAATGTCAAATTGTCTTCCAAAAATTTATTCTACCACCAACCACATAGGAAAGTGGTTGTTTCTCAGTATCCCCTCCAAAATTTTCTATTACTTATATTTTATTTATATTTATTTAATTTGGTGTTGATGCCCATCTTCTCATGTGTTTATTGGCCATTTCTATTTCTCCTGTAAATTGCCTATTTATAACCTCCGCCCATATTTCTATTTTTGAGTGATTTCTAGAAGCTCTATATACATTCTACACAATAATCGGTCACCCATTAAATATGCTGCAAATGATTTTCTCTGTATGTTACTTGTCTTTTAACTTTATCATGACTTTCAATGTGCAGAGATCATTTTTAATTTTTATGAGGTTATATCTGCCAGTCCTTTTCTTTTATGGCTTTTGATATTTATGTCTTGTTTAAAGAGGCCTTTTCCACCTCCTTATAAAAATGTGCTCCAATATGGTCTCCAAATATTTTTATAATGTCTTTTAGACTCATCTGCTTAACTCATCTGAAGTTTATCTTTATTGATGGTTAAGTTAATAGCTTACTTTTACTTTTTTCTGAATCAATAACTAATTTTCCCAGCACAATTTATTGCGTAAGTGATGCATTCCCCCATGGGTTTGAAATACTACCTTTGTTGTGACCTGCATTTCTACTGATGATTCGTGGATCTGTTCTGGTCTCTCTATCGCACTGATTTCCACTCCAGTCCACCACATTGTTTTGATCATGTCTGTAGCCGATGCTTTTACCGGAGCATTGCTTAGCAATGTCTACAGGACATGCCCCAAACCCAACTCTTTAGAATGAGATATAAGACTCTCTAAGATGTGAGCCTCATTTATTTCTCCAGCCTCCCCACCCATCATCTAGCCCCACGCCTGTTAGATTTTAGTAAAACCAAATGTGGATAATTCTAAACAGACATAATTCTGGAGCACAGCTTTTCCTTTTCCTTTCCTCTTCCTGGCACACCCTGCCCTCCTTCCTTACCTTATTGACTCTCCCTCATCCTTCAGAACTCAGCTCAGATTGCTTACTTACCTTCCCTGAAACCCCAGGTAGGCTTCTTTCCCCTCCTCTTCTGTTCTTGTGCCATCTATTTCTCTTAAACAGAGATAAGCTCTTTATATGTGTCTTCCACACCAGTTCTCCTATTGCAGAGACGATGTTTATTCTTTTTTATACTTTCGGCACATAGTACAGTCCTTGTACGTAGGAAATGCTCAAAAAATATTTGTTGAATTGAGCTATGTTCTTCTTTTTTTCATGTTATTATGAATTATATTCTATAAAAGTACACCTCTATCCATGGAATAAATTAGTCTTCTTGGAGATGAAATTTGCAAGACAAATTTATTTTAAAAATTCATGTCAGCGCTGGCCTGCGTGGCTGAGCTGTTTGAGCATAATTCATCCACCACAAGGTCGCTGGCTCAATTCCTGGTCAGGGCACATGCCCGGGCTGTGGGCTTGATCCCCAGCAGGGGGCGTGCAGGAGGCAGCCGAGCAACGTGTTTCTCTCTCACATCGGTATTTCTCTCTCTCCCTCTCCCTTCCTCTCTCTCTAAAATCAATAAAACATATTTTTTTTAAAAATTCATGTCAGCTCCAAAAAATATCTTATGGTTGAGAAAATTTCCTTGCATCTGCTACAGAAATAGGCCATAAACAGAGCTCCAGCTAAAGTATCTGCTAACTAAAAGCAAATACTTCATTAGATCCATATCATAACTATTATAATTCATTTTGATTTTCGTTAAATTGAATTTACTTCTCCTTCCTACATATTTCTCTTAAAGTTGACTATGTGAAATTCATTGCCTAGAAATTTTGAGAAATTCTAAAATTCAAATCAATCATGGGTTATTTGCTGAGCTTCATATATGTGGTGCAACTATACCAGGAGCTTGGGAAACAAAAATAAGTATCATTGTCTATTAGGGAAAGAAGCCTGTGTGAACAACAAAAGCTATAATGATTTATCAATACTAGACTAAAATTATGTAGAGGATTCGGCGGGCACAAAGAATTCTTTCATTTATTATAGAAGTAGACCAGGAAAGTAGATCGTAATTACTTTAATAATACTCTTAAAAACTAACATTAGCCCTCACGACATCCAATATTCTCTTCTTGCCTAAAATGCATTTTTTAAAGAGTTTTATCATTAAAACTTGAATTAAGCTACATTGATTCTAGGATTCAGGCATGTCTAAAGAACTGGTGGGACAAACCCAGAAAAATGATCTTAGTATAAGAGAACCAAGAGCCTCCTGAGAAAGAAATCCTAAGCAATGAGCATGAAGAAACAAGAAAGTTGTATTCATCCAAGGACCAGAGGTCGAAGTGGGAGGGAAAGAGTGACTTTGAACACAGCAGGGATTCTATTGTTCACATTCCACTGCTGCCTCGCTCCCCTCTGTGCAGATCCGTTACCAATAGTGTGAACCATGGTCCCTTCTGTGTCATTTCAGAACAAGTGTCAATGCTCCTCTCCATCGCTTTCCATCTCCTGCCCCAAGAAGAGGAAGCCTTTTATGACTGGTCGGGTTCTTTGATGCTAACCTATTGTGTGACCCTGAACAAGTTAATTAACTTTTCTATTCTTCACTTTCCTCACATGCAGAATAAGGTTAATAAGAGTAAAAGATCAGTCAGAAAATTTTAAACAGAAAAATTAATCAAAAAGAGATTAAAATATTGCCTTAGCTGGTTTGGCTCAGTGGTTAGAGCATCAGCCCTCAGACTGAAGGGTCCCGGGTTTGATTCCAGCTAAGGGCATGTACCTAGATTGCAGGCTCCATCCTTGGCCCTCGTTGGGGCACGTGCAAGAGGCAACCAATCTATGTCTCTCTCGCATCGATGTTTCTCTCTCACTTTCTCTCCCTCTCTCTTTCTCCCTTCTACTCTCTCTGAAAAATGAATATCTTACATCAATGTTTCTCTTCCTCTCTCTCCCTCTCTTACTCTCTTTCCCTGTCTCTCTCTCCCCTCCACTCTCTCTGAAAAAGCAATGAAAAAATATCCTTGGGTGAGTATTAAAAAAATAGAGATTAAAATATTACCAAGGATTATAAGAGTTAATACATAAAGCACGAAGACAAGACTTAACACATAGTAAGCTCCCAACAAAAGCCCACTGTTATTACTCCCCCTCTCAGCAAATTTCCGCCCCACCCCTTACTTTCTCTTCTCCCTCTCTCACTACTCAAGGTGAAATGGCCCTGGGGGCTTTTTCTGTTTTTCTGCCACCTCTCCTCTCATCCCCAAAGGCTTGGGATGGGTGACCAGCTTAGCTCTGCAATAGGCTTTAGTGGCAACATATTCTCCTCTTCAACTCTCTTGGCTCACGTTGGCTTTAGGCTTCTGAAGCCACTTTGCAGAGGCGGAGGGCATTCTCAGTGGAATCTTGCCTGGCTTTACCTAGGTGCTGTGTCACAAGCCCTCCGTGAGGTTCAGCACCAAAACCACCGGAGGTTTAGAGAAAAGCCCTTTGTCTATTTAATTGCCTTTTGCTTATATTCTTGTACAACAAGTCAGGGAGAGGGAGCTGCTAAAGGGAGGGTCCAAGTGTTTATGAGTCCCCCAGCCTACAATCAGCAAAATCTCTCAACGGTTCTGCTGAAATCATCAATAGGAAGAAAAAATACTCTCACAGTATTTAGAAACAATCCAGTTTCATTTATTATTTCTGATGATAAGAAATATTGGTAGAAGTCTCTTTGTAGCTATCTATTGAATTGCATTTTTAATCCAATTTATGTTTCTCAGCTGTGCCTAATGAACTCCCCGCACTCTACTAGACACTGCAAGTCTGAATACATTGTTTTCTGAACTGGAAGGTAAGCAAAATTTTAGATTAGTTACTTCAAATATTCTATTCCAATGAAAACTCTGGGTTTATGTTGGTTACAACCTATCTCAAGGGTTCTAGTAAAGCTTAGGAGCACAAGTGAAAGTGCCCATCCTAGTGTCTGCTACCAAATGGCTCCAAAGGAGCCCCACGCAGCGAGCAGGCATTGAGAGGACAGGTAGACATGGCTTCTCCAAGTCCAGGACTTTACATTATGAGATAAGACAGAATATTTAAACAAGTAGTAATTACAATACAATATGACATATTGATACATAATACAGTGACTAGAATAGTATCTGAAACACTCAATACTTGTTGAATGAATGAATGAATGACAGTATATTAAATACAAGAAATAAAGTAAAGCGTAGAGTAAGAAGTGAATGACTCTGCTTATATATGGGGAGGATTATAAAGATGACATCTGAGTATAAAGGCCAGAAGCACCCAGGAGAATAAGGGTGAGGTGGAGTGTGATTACTTTAGGGGAGCAAGCACATCCAAAAAGACAGGCTGTAAATAATGTGTTGTGTACAGAAAATGATGTCTCTCAATAACGTTAAAGAGAAAAGTGCAATAGGCACATGATGGAAGTTGAGCTAATGAGACAAGAAGGGGGAGGAGGAAGAGAAGAAGGAGGGAGAGGAGAGCACCCAAGCATTATTTGAGCATTTTTCATATATTATCTCATATAAATGTCATAAAAATCGTATCGGATAAGTATTATTACTAATAATTTCCATTTTACAGATGGAAAAACTGAGGCACAGAAAGGTAAATTAGGTTGTTCAAGGAAAAGAAAATTAGTAAATGGCATGTTTGTCTAGCTTCTGAAATTTCCATGTTCAGCAGGGTCTTTTTATTTTTGCTATTTTAGTTTTTACTGAGGTACAATTGACATATAACATAATTATTTGATACTTGTGTATACTGTGAAATGATCATCACAATACGTTTAGTTAACATCTGTCACCATACACAGTTACAAAATTCTTTTTCTTGTAATGAGAACTTTTAAGATGTACCCTCTTAGCAAGTTTCAAATATGCAATACAGTGTTATTAGCTGAGGTCACTATGCTGTACATTACATCCCCAGGACTTATTTATTTTATAACTGGAAGTGCATACCTCTTTGGACCCCTTCAGCAATGTATTTTTAAAGTTTATTTTTCCAGCATTTTTAGGATGATTTCTCAGAGTATCTTGTCAAATTGCTGGATGTGAATTTATGATCACAGTTTAAAGGCTGGATTGCTGAGTGGATTCGTTGCTGTCTTTCTCATGAATTACTAACTTTCCCTCTCAACTCGTTCCTTCCCATCCATAAGAAACACACTATAATATCTCCTATCTTAGAAGAGAATCTGTTGACCCCTATAGAGAATGTGGTTGGTTCCTCTCCCCAACCCTTTCCTTTCTTGCCGAGTTGGCGGACCCACCTCCAGCTGCTATGGTGACTGCTAGTAGCTCACAGCTGTCCCCGTCCTCAGAGCCTTGCCCTGGGCCAAGCGGGAGCTGCCTTGCCCAAGGGGTTACACACCCCCACTGGGAACGGCTCAGAGAGACGCCTTGAAATAGTCGACTAAACTCACTGCCTCAGGCTCCAACTTTTGTTCTCTCTTGAACCTACACTAATAAAATGTTCATGCCCACCACGCCATCAGAACAGCTCCTGGCCACAAACGACCTCCACAGTCCTACCCCTAAGTGCCAGCGTTCAGTGGCCATCTTAGTCAAATTGGCCGTCTGTGACACGGTAGATAATTCCCTCCTTAGCACACGGTCTTCCCTCTGCTCCCAGGACACCACTGTCCTGTTCTGTACCCTCGCTTGACCTCCTTTGCTCCCTCCTCCTCTGCAGCCTGATCTCTATACCGGGGTGGGCAAAAGGAGAAGGCTCACCGGGGTGATCCCTTGGTCAGTTATGTAAATGTCTAATCAGTTATATAAATGTCTAATCACTATGTTGAAACTAATATTGTATATCAACTGTAGTTGAAAAATAAAAATTATTTTTAAAAAGACCAAAAACAGTAGGTTTACAGTTCCCAGTAGAAGAAACACAGAGCTGATTCTTGTATTATTTATCACTGCATTATTTTCCATAGGGACAACTATAGTCCTACTTTGGCCCACCCGTGTATTTTGGCGTTTCCTCAGGGCTTGGTGCTTCAACCTCTTCTTTATCTATAGGGTGTCCAAAAAAATGTATACACACACTTCGAATAATAATAAAGGCAGTGTTTATTAAAATACATTAAATTTTCAAAATTGAGCTATCAGCTGTTAAAGTGTGTATACATATTTTGGGACACCCTGTATGTTCACTCCTTGGGCGATACCACCCAGTCTCATGGCTGACACTTCCAAACTTACATCTCTAATCCTGACTTCTCTCCAATCCCCGAGTCACATATCCAGCTGCCTATTTAACATTTGCGAACTTACAATTCATGACCCACACTCCGGCCCAGGTATTCTTCCTTTCTCACCCTCCCCTCTTGCTACATCTCAGTAAATGTCAATCTTCCCCTCCAGTTGCCTAGGCCATAAGCCTTGGAGTCATTTTTTATTTCTCTCTTTCTCTTACATTCTACACATAGAATCTGTCAAGAAAGCCAACCAGCTCTGCCTTTAAAGTATATCACATATTAAGCCTTCTCCAGTGTCTATCGCTATTACCCTGGTCCATTACACCATCATATTTGGCCTTAATTATTGAAATAGTATCCTAACTAGTCCCTTCTCTCTACCCCTGTATCTGACAGTTTATTGTCCACAGGGCATCTAGAATGATCTTTGACATTTAGATCTCATCATTCCTATGCTCAAATCCCTCCAATTGCATAGTGTAGTAACTAAGAGCATGGACTCTGAGCAAGTTTGGCTCAAATCCAAGCTCCCCATCCCTTCTCAGCCTTTTGGCTAAGACCAAATGTCAGATCCCAGCTCCCTCACTGTGCCCCCATTCCTCAGGTCTCGCATATGTAAAATGGGTATACTAGTAACACCAACATCTCAGGTTTATTATTAGGGTTAAATGACTTTACATTTATATAGCACTTAGAGCTTGACATTATATGATTATTTGACATATTAAATAATGCCCCAATTTGCTCAGAACAAAAGTGTACATTCTCTCTTCTCCTTCCCCTACTTTACTCTACTCCAGCCAAGTTGGCCTCCTTGCTTTGGAAGGGAGAGCTGAACAATGAACACTCGCAGCCTGCCCCCCTCCACTATTGCCCCAAATACGTACACGGTTCATTCCCTCACTTCCTTCCAGGGCTCTGCTCAAAACCCACCTAATCAATGAAGTTTCCACTGGATATAAATAAAAAAGCAACCCTTCTTATCTGACACTCCTTTTCCTCCTTGCCCTGCTTTATTTTTTCTCTATATTTCTCATCATTTCCTAACACATTATGAATCTCCTTCTTTTTTATTGCCTCCCCTGTCCCACTGAGCATGTCTTTAATGTGGGAGATTCTTTTGGTCTGTTTTGTTCACAGCTATATTCTGAGTGCCTAGAATAGTACCTGCTACATAATAGCATCCAATAAAGATTTACTTACTTAAATAATTAACTAATTAATTAAAAGACAATAAAGAAGCTCTTGAAATACTTCACTGCAAGACGAATGAGATATGAATGAGGCAAGCAGCAATGGGAATTGAAGGGATGAAGCAGCATAATCACAGGGCACAGTAAACAGGGTCAGCAATGCGGGTGGGAAAGAGAAGGAAAGCGGGGAAATGACTCTGACACGCTCTCCAAGGTGAAAGGCAGAGTAAGGCGGTGCGTGAACGCGGAACGGAAAACACACACTGAGGAGCCGGGGGGAGAGCACAGCAAGTCCGCGTTATAAGAAGCAGGCAGACAGCGTGTGGCCGGCAGGCGGTTGGAAACTGGACTTTCTTCACAAGAAAGGTCGGCTCTGGAACTGCGGTTTTGAACGTCACCAGGATAGATTGTCACTCAGCGCCAAGGGGTTGGATGGAGTTGTCCAAGGGAAGGGAGTATGGTCAAGAAAAAGGGAAGAAGACACGACTTGAAGAGCAGCCGCATATTATAGAAGTTCAGATGACAGAGAAACTCAGGAAGGACACTGGCAGGGTGGAAATAAGAACAAGAATGTCTTTTGTTGTTAATCCTCACTGAGGGTATTTTTTTCCATTGATTTTTGGAGAGTGTGGAAAGGAGGGAGGGAGGGAGAGAGAGAGAAACATCGATGTGAGAGAGATACATTGACTGGATGCCTCCCACACTCACGCAGCCAGGGCCCGGGTCGAGCCCGCAACCCAGGGCCCGCCCTTGACAGGGAATCGAGCTGAGACCCTTTGTGGGCGGGCCAGCGCTCTAACCACTGAGCACATCGTCCAGGGCAGAGCAAGAATGTCTTTAAAGTATTGCAATGTGTGGAAAACAACAGCAACTGCTCAAATGATGCAAACTGTATGAACCAGAAGCTTTTTCAATCCCATCAAAAAATTACTAAATTAGAAGCGGCAAGATACAGAATTTTCATACCTTCTAAAAACAATGAGCAAATGGGGCGCTGGTGCCTGTCAGTCTAGAAACAGGGAGATCGTGTGAGCTCCTTCGCTATCTTCCAGGTCAGTTTAGCCCCTCAAGCGTTTTTATGACCCACAGGATTCCTATACATTCCATACAGCCAGTTATACTTTCATTATATCATTACCCTTTGCCTTGGTTTGCAAGACTTGCCTCTCTAATAATGCCCTTCTGGTCTTACAAGGTCTCATTTCATTACCCCTTTCTTGTTCCAGAAATGTAATTATTTTATGGTCACTACTTTCCCACAGTCTTAACTGAAACCTTTTGTTCTCTGTGTGTTATCAGCAACATTTCAGGACTGAACACCTCTTTCTGCCTCCTACACCTATGGACATAAGAAATTATCTTCTCACCTTAAGACGGTCCCCAACAATAAGTAATTCATGATGCCTAACTACTCACATATTTTGTACTTAACGAGCTCTCTTAAACAAGAAGGGAAATGGTAATTATTTATCCTGGGAACCCTGTCAAGGTTACTGTTAAATCACTGCCATGCTGTTAAGCTGGACCAAGAGATTCCTCCCTTTTCCACTATTGATCTTATAGGTGAATTACAATATATATATTCCATTGTGCTATTGGCTAATTCAAGGCCAATGCAATATATATCAAGTGAAATGTACACCTTATTTGTAATATATTGGAGGTGCACAAATTTGAAATTTATAGCAATGTAATATAGATGAATAAATACAATTTCTAATGTAATATTTAGTGTGCATAAATATGCCAACTTGAAAATTACAACCAGCAATGTACAAATTTGGTAAGGAAACCAATAGATGCCAGGCACTGATACTGTTTCTCAGGGAAAGGTTATCTTATGTGGCAATAAATGCACTCTATCCTAACAAGGAAAGTTGTACTGTGCTGAAAAAAGGATCACACCACTTACAATCACTGTGTTTCAATCCCCTGGTTGCTGAGTACACAGGTTGGGTGAAATAGACATAGAAACATATTTACTTCTTTTTTAGAGTTTCCAGATCTCTCCTAAAATTTCCTATCACTTTACCCATTGCAGAGTTAATGGAAATGATGACCCTCTAGCAAGACGGGAAACAGAGCAAGAGTAAGCGTGAGAGGGAGAACACATTATCAATATAAAGAATAAAATCAGGGGCTTTGCTATACCATCCTGCAGACACTATGGATAATATTATGAACAATACTCTGCCAATAACTTTGACCATTTAAATGAAATGTACAAATTCTTTGAGAAACACAATTTCTAAAATCAACCAAGAACAAATGCAGAATCTAAACAGCTTGTTATTTATTTTTAAAAACTGAAGTTGTCATTTAAAACCTCCTCACAAAGAAAATTCAAGATCCATATGGTTTCAGTGGTAAACTCTATAAAATATTTAAGGAAGGAATAATGCTGAATTTGGTAAACTCTATAAAATATTTAAGGAAGGAATAATGCTGAATTTAAACCAACTCTTTCAGAAAATACAAGCGTGAACGCTCCCAATTCATTTTATGAGCTCAGCATGCTGATGTCAACCTGACAAAAGCAATACAAGAAAAACAATATACCTCAGATCACAAGTACGAAATTCCTCAACAATATAGTTACAAATCAAATCTAGCAATAAATAAAAAATAAAATAAAACATGACCAGTAGAGTTGATCCCAATAATGCAAGGTTAGCTCATTGATCAATGTAATTCATTCCATTACTAGAATTTAAAAATTATATGATAGCCTCAATAGATATAGAAAAATTATTTGTTAAAAATTAACACCCATTGATATATAATGATTTAAAAAATGAATGCTTTTCCTCTAAAACAGAAAGAAAAAAAAAGAAAGGATATCTGTTCTCCTAGATTAGAAGGTTCTAGATTGAGAAACTAAGCAAGCAAAGGAAATAAAAATCATAAAGCTTGCAAATAAAAATAGAAAGCTGTGTGTATTATCAGACAACTAGTTTGCATACATAGACAATTCTAAAGAATCCATACACCCTTAGATCTAACAAGTGAACTTTGGAAAATTTCAAGACACAATATCAATATACAAAAATCAATTGTATTTCGATATAAGAGCAACAGATCATTGAAAAATAAAATTTAAGAAACAGTACTGTTAGCAATAATGTCAAAAAAATACATTTAAGAATAAATTTAAATGTGCAATATCTTTTTTTTATCTTTATTGATTTCAGAGAGAGAAAGGGAGAGGGAGAGATAGAAACATCAGTGATGAGAGAGACGTGGGTCGGCCGCCTCCTGCACACCCCCTACTGGGGATCCAGCCCACAACCTGGGCATGTGCCTTGACTGGGAATCAAACTAGTGATCCCTTAGATCATAGGTCGATGCTCAACCACTAAGCCACGCTGGCTGGGCTAAATGTGCACTATCGTTACACTGAAAACTACAAAATATTTCAAAGGGAAATTTTTTAAAATATGTTAATATAGAGATATATCATGTTCTGTGGAGCTAAAAGCATATTTTTAAGATATTGCCTGGTCAGGCGTGGCTCAGCAGTTGAGCATCAACCTAAGATCCAGGCGATCGGGGTTCGATTCCCGGTCAGGCCACATGCCCGGGTTGCGGGCTCGATCAATGACTCTCTCATCATTGATGTTTCTATCTCTCTCTCTCTCCCTCTCCTTTCCTTTCTCTGAAATTAATAAAGATATTTTTTTAAAAGATATTAATTCAATGCAAATCCATCTATATAATCAATGCAATCCCAATCAAAATCCCAGCAGGCTTTTTATAGAAACCAACAAGCTAATTCTAAAATTTATATGAAAATTCACAAAACAGGGTCAAAATTCTCTTGAAAAAAGACTAACACTACCTGATTGCAAGACTTATTATAAAAGTATAGTAATAAAAGAAAACGTTGTACTGTATGAGAATACACAAATAGATCGGTGGAACAAAATAGAGACTCTAGAAATAGACCCACATATATAGAGTCAGTTGATTTTCAACAAGGGTACCAAGGAAATTTAATAGAGAAAGAATATCCCTAGCCAGTGGCTCAGGTGGTTGGCGCATCGTCCCATACAGCGAAAATGTTGTGGGTTTGATTCCTAGTGGGGGCATGTACAGGAGGCAATCGATTGGTGTTTCTCTCTCTCTCTCTCTAAAATGAAAATAAATAACATAACCTCAGGTGAGGATTAAAAAAGAATAGCTTTTTAAACAAATGTAGCTGGAACAACTGAATATAGATTAGATAGATGGAATGACAGATGATAGGTAGGTAGGTAGGTAGGTAGGTAGGTAGGTATGTAGGTAGATAGATAGATGATAGATGATAGATAGATGATAGATGATAGATAGATAGATAGATAGATAGATAGATAGATAGATAGATAGATAGATAGATAGATAGATAGATGATAGATAGATGATAGATAGATAGATAGATAGATAGATAGATAGATAGATAGATAGATAGATAGATAGATAGAGATAGATAGATGATAGATAGATAGATAGATAGATAGATAGATAGATAGATAGATAGATAGATAGATAGATAGATAGATGATAGATAGATAGATAGATAGATAGATAGATAGATAGATAGATAGATGATAGATAGATGATATAGATAGATATACATACATAAATAACATCAACTCTTATCTTCTGCCATACACATAAACTCAAAATGGACCATGGATCTAAACATAAAAGATAAAACTATGAATCTTTTAGAAGAAAATCGTCATAATCTTGGGTTGGGTAAAGATTTCTAAGATAGAACACACACCAAAAAAATATAAATCATAAAAGAAGTAAATGTCAAATTGGACTTCACTAAAATTAAAAACTTTTGCTTTTTGAAAGACACTACTAAGAAAACAAAAAGGCAAGCCACAGGCTTACAGTATAGCTATCTGACAAAGACTGGATCCTGAATATATAAAAGCACTTCTATAAATCAACAATAAAAGGACAAACAACCCAATAAAATATATGGGCAAAAGACTTGATATTTCACAAAAGAACCTACATAAATGGCTGATAGCACATGAAAAGGTCCTCAACATAACTAGTCATTTAGGGAAATTCACATTAAAACCACAGTGATATATCATTTCACACTCTCTCAAAGGCTTAAAACTAGGAAAACTGACAATATCGAGTGTTAATGAGAATGTGCAGCTACTAAAATCCTCTTCCTTTGCTGGTGGGAGTATAAAATGGTACAACCGCTTTGGAAAATATTTGGACAGCTTTTTATAAAGTTAAATACATGCTTCCTGTATGACCTAGCAATTCTGTTCCTACATATTCCACACCCAAGAGAAAGGAAAATATGTGTTCACAAAAAGATGCATGTTCATACAGTCTTCTTTACAACAGTCCCACACTGAAGACACCTCAAATGTCCATCAACAGGTGAAAAATAAACAAAATATTCATAACAGTGGAATACTATTCAGCAATAAAAAGGAACAAATTGCTGGACCACACAAAAATATGGCCAAAGCCCATGACTAAGCAATGCACTCCTAGGAATAGACCCAACAGTGCATATGTTGTTCGTAAATGTGGGTCAAAATGTGGTCCATGCATGTTTATGCCAATATTTATCATAACAGCCAAAACCTGGAATCAACTCAGAGGGACTTCAAGAACAGAATGTGTAAATGCTGACAAATTAGTTTAATGAAAAAGTACAGACTGTTATGTGCAGCAATTGGAATGAATCCCACAGCACAGTATTGATGGAAAGAAGCCTCAGTATGATTCTACTTGGATAAAATTGAAAAACAGGCAAAACTAATGTGGGCTGATTAAAGTTAAAATAGTGGTCCTAACTGGGAGGAGGTCCAGGGGAGGCTTCTGGGTGTTGTGAATGTCCTCTCCCTCAATTGGGTACTGACTCCATGATTGCATTTACTTTTCAACAAGTTGCCAAGCTGTAAACTTATGATTTTTGCACTTTATAATAGGTATGATGTATTTCAACAATAAAAAAAGTAAAATTTTAAAAAACCAAATGATCTTTTACTTTCTTGATTTAACCCCATGTAGAGCATTATAGCAAATATTAGAAGAGCATGGAAGACCCTATTCTCCAGAAATGTACTATGTATAGTTAAACAGCCAAGGCAAACATGCATACATTAAATTAAAATTAATACAGGCATATTAGTTTCCTCTGGATACCATAACAAATTACTAAAATTTGATGGCTTTTAATAATGGAAATTTATACTCCCATAGTTCTGGAGGCCAGAAGGCCAAAATCAAGGGGTTTCAGGGCCACACTCCCTCCAAAGGTTCTAAGGGACGGTCCTTATTTGCCCCTTTCAGGGCGGTTCCTGGTGTTCCTTGGTTTGTGACATCACTCCAATCTCTGCTTCCCTCTTCACATGGCCTTCTTCCCTGTGTCTGTCTCTTTGTGTCTTCCTCTCTTTTTTTAAGGACGAGTCAATAGATTTAGCCCACCCAACCCAGCTGTAACTAATTACATCTATAAAGATACATGTTTTTGTAAATAATAAATAAGGTCACACCCGAGGGTCCAGATGGACATAAATTTAGGGAAGGGACACTACTCAAGGCCATTTTAAATTTAAATTAAGTGCTGAATTGTGTGGCCACAGGAATGCAAAGAAAGATGTGATATTGTAATCTGGAACAGGTAGAGTCAGGGTCACTGGACAGTCAAGCCCTTGAGTTTTGCTATGGAAACAGCAAGATTGAGGTGAGCCGGGCACAGCGTGATCAGGAGAGGTAGGGGGGCGCAGAGGCAGGCCTGTCTGACCCCGAGAGTTGCGGCTGCCAAGTGGAAGAAGAGGTTGAATAGAGTGAAGCCAAGTTACGACAGTCAAAAGCCTGGCAGATGAGTTTTGACTCAATCCAATAGGAAACAGAGGACAACTGTAAATTCTCGAGCAGAGAGGTGACCTGGTAAGAGCAGTGTTTCGGAAGATTATGTTGGCGACGATGTGCTCAGGTAGATGGGAGGCATAAGGGACTGAAGGCTGATGTACTCTGTCTTTCTGTTCTGGGTGAATCTATGATAGCAAGAATATGAAGTTTAATTTTAAAAAGAAAATGCACTACTACCATCACTCTCCTAAATCTTCATAAAATTCCTTGGCTCGTGGAGAGTAGCCCAAGTTAGCATTGTATTTGAAAATGCTAATTGTTACCCAGTTTCAAATTCCTTTCTGGGGGAGAATAGGCTAGAGCTTGCCTCAGTTCCCTGCTACTCAAAATGCAGCATTGGCACCACCGGGAGCCCAGCAGACATGCAGAACCTCAGGCCCCATCCCAGAGCTCTAAACCGAAATCAGCACTTGTCCTCGCTCCCCAGGAGATTCAAATGCCCTTAAACTTCATATTGAAGTCTGAGAGGCACTGCCATGGCAAATTTCTGTTGAATGCCTATAGTTTTTGAAAATATGGATATATAACCGTCGAAACTGTTAAATAACTTGAAAACCAACTATGAACCCCGCACTTCTGTGTGAAGGCTGTCACATCGAGGCACACACAAGTCCCAGAGTGGTGGGCTTGCCCACCCACTTGCCCGTCTCCTGGGGAAGAGCTGTTACACAGATGAAATGGAGCATCTGGATGCCTTGTGAAATGTGTCACTTAGTACATGTAGTTGAAATTGAGACATCTGTTTGTCTCCCCACCTTTCTGTGGACTCTGGCTCTAAAGTGACACTTTTTTTCTCATTTGAAATGTAGCTTCATACAGCAGTGGCTTCATTGACTGGCTGCACAAATATGAGAGGAGGAAGCACTAAATTACTGCAGACAATGACAATCAGCAGATAATCCACTTATCCAGGGCCAAGGATGGACCGCTGGCCTTGGGAACATGGTTCTAACCCAGCTGAGCAATTTCTTCCCTCTGGCACTCCATTCCCCAATTGCAAATGTCCTGGTTACCCCAGGACATGAACAAAGTGGAAAATATTTGCTAAGTGTCCCCTCTGCATCCAGGTTGCTAGGAGAAACTGAGTTTTCAAGGTCACACGGGGGACAGAGCTTCTCACACTTTAACATAGATGCATATCACCTGGAGATCATGTGAAAATACACATGCTTAGTCTATAGATCTAGAGTGAGGGCTGACATTCTGCATCTCTTCTTTTTCTTTTTTTATAACTTTATTGGGTTATAATTGAGAAATGAAAATTATGTTATAATGCACAACTTGATGTTTTGATGTACATATACATTGTGAAATAATCACCACAATCAAGCTAATTAACATATCTACCACCTCATAGTTACCTTTTTCCTGTGTGTGTGTATACAATACAGTGTTGTTAACTATAGTCACATTGCTGCACATCTGATCTAGAGAAATTATTCACCTTGCATAACTGAAATTGTGTAGCTTTGGACCAACATCTCCCCTGGTCCCCCTGCATTTTGAATAGGCTCACAGATGATGCTGATGCTGGCGGTCTAAGGACCACACTTTGAGTAGCAAAGGTACTTGCTTGGCAAGATTATATCAGACGCACAGGAAAAGTAATAGAAAAATGGAATCATGGTAGAAATATCTCTGTGGGTGGGAAGAAATAAAACCAAAGATAATAAGAGGTATAAACAGACCTTGAATAGAAGAACAGAAAAGGTAATTTTTTTTAAAGTTGATAAAAAGAATTTATAAAGATGAAACTATCAAAGGAGTTTTAAATATATTAGAACTGGATTAGTCTAGTAACCTAGAATCTGGTTGGCAAAACCTCTACCAAAGACATCCACAGCTAGCTACTCTTGATGGGGATATTCAAATCCCTGGGCCAGCAGGATGATAGGGAGGAAATATTGACTCTGGCAGGCAAGATCTTCCTCACTGATCCTGGACATCTGGTCACTAAATCTTTCAGAAGAGCAGATTAGAGATGGTGAATTGAAAACCCCTCCAGCAGAGGCACCAATCGTGATTTTTAAATGAGTATGGAAGCCGGCCAATCTCTTGCCATCAGATCTGCAAAAACACATTATACGTTCACTCTTGCAAGGAGAAACAAAAGAAGGAATTTTACCAGACCATATTTTTTAAGACCCTGAAGGGTTACCAGGGCAACAAAAAGAGTGGCATCAAGACATTTATTCCCCCAGAATGCATCATGACTCAACTAGGTCACGCCACTTCCAGTGAGGTAACTTCCATACGGCAACCGGTAATCTCTGCATTGAGCTCAACACAGAAAACAATTACTATGTGTCCTGAAGATGCTCGTGGGGGTGACGACTTTCTAAGCTGGACACTTGGCAGCCATCACAACTGATACCTAGGTTTTTTAATGAAGCAAATAGCTGCACACACTTAGGTAATAATTTTATTTGAGGTTTCATGATGTACCTCCCCCAGGAACTGGGGGCAGACCTAGACTACACTCACGATTTGTCTTCCTGTAACAATGTGGCCCAAAAAAGGCAGGGGGAGGGGTGGACAAGACAACATAAAAATCAAGAATCAATCAACTCAGAGAAATCTCTCAGTGCCATCGTCCTGCCACCTAATGCTGTCACTATTAGGGAAGGCAGGTGAAGGAATTCGTTAGCAACACAATGTAAGCTGTCAGTAAAACTCTATTTTTCCAGTGGGAACGGGGTGTACTTAAATTGAATGCTGAAATGAATTTACGTGCCTTCTTATAGATTCCGATTTTGCCTCCCCTGATTCAACGTGAAGGTTAAAACAGGTCTTGACCTACTTCCCTCAGAGGAGTAAACGATCCTGCGTGTGACTTCCTGTTTGTGCCCCATGCGACCCCATGGCGACGCATCAGTGCCTGGGCCTGTCAGTGGGGGCCTGCTCCCCTGCCCTGACCCCCCACTTGCAGTTCCCATGGTGGGACTTTGATGGTGGGAAGAAACAAAAGGAGGGGTGAGCCACACACTGTACACTCTCCCCTCGTCTGCTGCATACTGGCAGAGACAGCAGGTACGGCCACCAGGGCAATCGGCCACCCTGCCTCCCGACATTCCCATACACCCAGCTCGTGATTCAGACATGAACTGATTAGGAGGCATGGCCCCAAAATACAAAAATATACATAGTAGCACCTGGTGTGGAAAGCGGGGAGCATCAGGAAGTACAGCGATAGTAGAAAAATGTGGAGACGGAGACCAAGCTCTCCTCTCTAGGGGCAGACCCAGTTCTGTCACTCGGCACCTTTGAACACAGAGCATTGCGTGTGACCTCTCTGAGCTTCTGTTTTCTCCTTCGCAGAGGTGATGATGCCAATCACAAGTACTTAGGATCAAATGAATGAATGTTAAAGCAGTTAACACATGGCCCCTGCTCTGTGAAGTTTTTAAAAGGCGTCCAGTGCAGGAAACAAAAGTGGAAGGATGTTTACAATTAGAATCAGCCACTGTCCACTTGTTTTGTTTGTTTTTAAGCCACCTTTGTCTTAAGATTTTCTTCTTTAAAAGACAAAGTCCAAACCTTTTCTCTGATATTCTTTCTATATCCCTTTGAGGCTGTTCTTAATAATGATTTAGGTCCTGTATCTAAGGCTGTTATAATTTTTCCTAGATCCTTCAACATTTTGTTTGAGAATATTAGCAACCCTGGCATCTCTGTGAACATATTTGATGGATTAAATTAACAGTTGTTGCCAGCCGTTAGATGCCCTCTTACCTAATATATGAATTTAACTACTTCTAAACTGATGAGGATTTTTAAAATTTCTTCATCATTTCCCAAAAGTGGGGCATCAGTCCTGTTTTCCCTGCCACAGCCTCGCAGGCGGTGAATCATTGTCCCCCCACCTCCTCCAAGCCCAGAGATGGCACTGAACAGATTGCGAGGCTGCTCTGGGGGAGGAAGCCGGCGAGTCGCAGTCTTGTCGCTCAAGGAGGATCCGGAGGCAGTGCCTGCCAGCAGCACACCAGACTGGCTCGGCTCAGCCAGCGACAGAAGCCCCGCAGCAGGCCTCCAGTGTCCAACACGTGGCGTCCCTCAGGCCGGCCTGTTCACCACACATGCCCCCATCCCCAGGCCCCATCTGGCCGTCTCCGCAACAGCTTCGCTGACTTCATGCTCCATGGCTGGGGCCTTCCTTCCATGGGCCCTGGGACCTTATTTAGACCCATTTCTTCCCACCAAGGAGTTAATCATATGTGTTTTCAACAATACAACCATCTGGGCATCTGATGCCAGTCACCAAGTAAACCAAGTAATTAGTGGGAAATGTTGCAGCATATCCAGGAATATTTAATAAATATTTTTTTATTATTTTTTTGTTTAAAATATTACAGATGTCCCTTTTTCTCCCCAATGACCTGTTCCACCCCATCCCACCCCCCTCCCGAGTCCCTCTCCCCACCATTGTCCGTGTCCTTGGCTTGTGCATATATGCATATAAATTCTTTGATTACTCCCTCCCCCTCCACCCACCCACCCTCCTCCATCCCTCTGACATTCGTCAGTCTGATCCATGCTTCCATGTCATTGAATCTATTCTGTTCATCAGTTGATTAAGTTCTTTAGATTCCACATATAAGTAAGATCATGTGATGTTTGTCTTTCTCTGCCTGGCTTATTTCCCTCAGCATAATTTTCTCCAGGTCCATCCAAACTGTCCCAAAGGGTACGAAATCCTCCCTTCTTTACAGCTGCGTAGTATTCCACGGTGTGAATGTCCCACAGCTTTTTTATCCACTCATCTACTGATGGGCACTGGGGCTGTTTCCAGATCTTGACTATTGTAAACTGCGCTGTTATGAACATCAGGGTGTGTATATTCGTTCTGATTAGTGTTTCAGGATTCTTAGGATACATTCCTATGAGTGGAATCACTGGGTCAAAAGGCAGCTCCATTGTTAATTTTTTGAGGATCCTCCTTACTGTTTTCCATAGTGGCTGCACCAGTCTGCATTCCCGCCAGCAGTGCACCAGGGCTCCCCTTTCTCCACACCCTCGCCAGCACTTGTTTGTTGATTTGTTGATAAAGCCATTCTGGCAGGTGTAAAGTGATACCTCATTGTGGTTTTAATTTGCATCTCTCTGATGATTAGGATGTTGAGCATTTTCTCATGTGTCTCTTGGCCACCCGTATGTCCTCTTTGGAGAAGTGTCTATTCAGGTCCTTTGCCCATTTCTTAATTGGGTTGTTTGTCTTCCTCTTGCTGAGCAGTATGAGTTCTTTGTACACTTTGGAAATTAGCCCCTTATAAGATACATCCTTGGCAAATACGTTTTCCCAGACCGTGGGATTCCTTTGTATTTTGAGGCTCTTTTCTTTTGCTGTGCAGAAGCTTTTTAGTTTGATGTAGTCTCATATGTTTATTTTTTCTTTTGTTTCCCTTGCCCTAGGAGATGTATCAGTGAAAATTCCACTACGTGGGATGTCTGTGACTTTACTTCCTATGTTTTCTTCCAGGATTTTTATGGTTTCATGACTTACATTTAAGTCTTTTATCCATTTTGAGTTTATTTTTGTGAATGGTGAAAGTTGGTGGTCTAGTTTCATTTTTTTGCATGTATCTTTTCATTTTTTTGCATGTATCTAATAAATATTTCTTGAACGGATAAATGAGGTTCAGCAGCTCCAGTTTGCTCATTCCCCAAAAGAATAATAGAGAAACTTCTTGTACTTCTCTGGGCCCCTCTCCAATGTCCTTCACAAGCCTGCACACTCCTATCCACATACCGAGTGTTAGCCATTCCCTAGTGTCCAATCTTTGGGGCACTGCCCTTCTCAAGTCCCCACTCCTCTTCGCAATCCCATCCATTACTTCTGCTCATCATCTGTATTCCAATAATTGCCAATATTTATTTCTACTCCACAGCACTTCCCTCAACAGATAATCAAACTCCCTAATGGTCATTTCCACCACATTGATGGGCATCTCAAACTGCCCTCATTCAATACTGAGCTCATCATTTGATCTCTAATGAGTGCTTCCCACCTTTATAGTCTATCTCAGTAGGTGGTCTCACCATCTACTCCAAAAATCTGGAAATATTTCTCAACTTCACTAACTCCTGCTGATTTCATTTCCCAAGTAGTATTTGAATCTGGTCCTCTCTTTCTTTCCAGTTTACCCAGCCCTGCCTCTTGCCCTCATCATTTCCATGCTGGAGTATTGCATTTGCCTCCTAACTAGACTCCCTGTCTCCTGGCTTCAAGCCCACAAAGAAGTCATAGTGACCTATGTCAACACAAACTTGACTCTGTCATCTCCTTGCTTGAAACCTTCAAAAGCCTTCTTTCTCTTCACTTAACTGTACAGCTCACACCGGGGACTTCATGTGCCAAGCTCCACACAGCACACCTCCCTGGACTATCAGTTTTCCTCAGGAGTTGGCAGGGCAAACTTCGTTTCTATATGACAGTGAGCACCATTGTGTAATAGAGCACAATGCAAAATCTGCCTTAAGCTTAACTATAACATTTGGACACTGAAAGTTCAGTCTCAATGGCCCCTACCTGTGCGGTAACATAACTCCCTTCCCCTACAAATTTTTTATTTCTTGTCATTTTCAAGGAATGTCTCCCATATATTCCATAGGAGCCAGGAGTTTTGTATGTTTTCTTCACTACCATTACCCAGAGTCTAGAATAGGATCTGGCACATAGGAAGTACTCAATAAACATTTATTGAATAAATAAAAGAGCCCACAAACCAGTCAACCACAGGGCTAGAGGGCTCAGTTCTTTCTCATTGGCTGGGTTCCCACTTACCCACCTCTGAAGCCTGCCCAGGCACTCGGGGAAATTTCCTAGCTCTCACCCGCCATCTAGGTTATACCATTGTCCATGCCAAAGGGCTTGACTCAGCGTGAATCTGGGTTCCAGGCAGGTAGGGGAAATGGCCACCTAAGCTCTAAAACAGTCTGTGTGCCTGGAGACCCAAATACCCTTGAGGTTCCACCAGTTCTTGGCCCTTGGCCCCTTTTCTCTATAGGGGACTCAAAATCAATCCACGGGACCCGGTAGATTCCATCTCAAACTTCCTCTCTCCGTAAGTAGTTATAAAATAAGCACACATGCATACTAATGAGAGCAAACACCTTGAAGGAAGCAAGTAACCAAATGGGCCTTAGTATGAGTACAAGAAATTCCATGATTCGGACAAGTCCCTCTGCAATTTGGAGAGTTTATCTGAAAAACTCCTAGTTACCCTCTAGACCTCAGAGTAAAAGTTCCCTCTTTGGGGAAGCATTTGATCAGTGCCTGTCCTTCACCACTCCCATCCAAAGCTGCAAACACCCTCAACAGTTAACACCTACCTTTGTCACGACCAGGCAGCTGCAGGTTAGCGACGCTTGAAGCTAACACAATTTCCACAACTTTCTCTAAACAAAATAATGCAAAATTACAAACACAAAATGAGATGAAAAGTGAATATTATTTATGAGAAAAATCACGTTGAACCCCAACATTTTGAAAAGTCAAAAAATACAATCTATCTAAAAAAAGAAAAAATAACATTGTATTTAGTTAATTAACTGCCTGATACCTTTAAAATACCTTTCCTATGCATTTTCTAACTTGTTGGTTGCATACTCTTTATTATCTCTTCTTATGACAATGATATTTAATATCATTTTCCATAAAGAAAGAAGAAATATAATTCAGTCTTTTTGTTGCCACAGTTGATCAATGTATTATTTTTTATAGTTGGACTTCATAAAACCTGGTAAATTATTTACAGACACTCTCTGTATTGTCACAAACAGAGAATTTCTGATCAATTCTATTTCACATGATTCCCATCTAAAAAAACAACATATGGTGTGTTTATAATGCATATGACAGATCTTCCTAGATATCAATGAAAATCAAAACCTTTGCTTATAGTTTTACACATTGAATGACTAGAAGAAGTTTCCACAGAATGGTTTCTGGCTGCATTTATTTCAGATCTTGATTTTTTCCACCCTCAATCTTTTTGTACCAGGACTGAGGACCATATTCATACCATCTTACAAACTCTGTCCCTCATGTCACAATGTCAGGCAAGTTGACATTTCTACACAATGATGATTAGCAATAGCTTAACTATACAAGAAAGTGACTGAAAAACACATAGATATAACCCACAAAACCCAAGCAAAATGTATCCTTAACTCGATTTCCTCTCATACAAATCCCCAAAATGCCTGCTACTAGTCTTATGCTGCATAACACAAGGAAAAGAGAGATGCAGGTAAAGTCAGAGAGGATGCACTTCTACCTGAGTGCAGTTAAAAGAGCCAATATTTGCAAATTTTACAAAAACACAGGACCACATGAACACATGGCTAGGGCTTTGGGACACGCCCAGCAAGGGAGAGTTCTGAGCTCAAGCGTCATTAACTTCATAGAAAATCCAGGTCTAACCACTGCACTTCTCAGATTGCATATTAATTAATTAATTATGTGTCTGTTTTTCTCTCCAGACTCTAAACTTCTTACAAATAGGATTAGGTCCTATTCATCTCTCCACCCCCTCCCCTTACTTAACACCATCTGACATATCATACATACTCGATACATGTGTGTTACCTGAGCTGAACTGAGAGCGCAGAGGAGCTAGAACATGTACGGTGCCCATTTATGTCTTTTTAGGCAGTAAGTCCTTCCCTGCCATAGGAAGAAAAGCATGTTGGTGTCAATCAGATGTTTTGCATTTAGTGAAAGGTGATTGATTGATCAAGCACAAGTTTAACAAGGAGAAAACTGTGCATTGACTAAAATATCATGGGAGAACTGTGAATTTCAAGCTGCATTACCAGTAAGCAGGATTTGCCCTTTTGGCCAAAGTGCTGAAGAGTTTGCCAGGCTAGCAAAAGGACCTGTGCCTAAGCTAAAGACAACGAGTGAAGAAAGGAATCACAGGGCAGTCGTAAAGATTTGGTGAATGCTTTCCTTACACTGCCAGACTATTTACTGATTTGGCAGGTATTTGGTGAGTTCCTGCTGTATGCCAAGCACTGTATGCAAGGGCATAAGGACTGCAACATGAGTCAGATGGGACAGGTCCCTGTCACATGGAGCAGAGGCTGATGGAGGAGGCAGAGTTTAATTGAATTATCGCACTAATAGCAGGATAATTACAGAGATAAGTGCGGAGAAGGAAAGAAGCCAGGTTCCGTGAGAGCATAAATGAAGGGGCTTGACTTGAGTTGGTTAAAGAAAGCTTCCCTAAGAAACAAATACTTGAGCTGAGGCTTGAAGATGAAAAATAATTAAGTAGTTGAAGAGGATCAGCATGAAGAGGGGAATCCAGACAGGGGAACAGAATGTGCAAAACTGCCATGGTGAGTAGGAACTGGAGGCTACCGATTGCCCTTCCTAAACTACTCTCTACCCTTCTCTACCCTGCTCTGTACCCCAAAAGGTTAACTTCCATGCATCAGTCTGGTCCTTTGCCCTCTGGATTCTGCTAACTTTTAGTCAATTGTATGGGGAAGTTATTCTCATTTTCTCTCCCTGCTGGGCTGTGGGTTGGCAATCACTGTCATCATCTTTCTAAGAGCACAGCTCCTGTGGGGTAGCCTCACCCCATAGCTACAGCTAAGGCCATCTCAAGAACCTGTAATCATGCCTTCCTCTTGTACCATCAGGGACTGGCATTCTCGGCAATAGCTCTGAGATGTTTCATCATCTCTTGTTGGTTTCCCTGCTTATAACTTAGCCAATAGTCTCTCATAGAAGCTCCTCAATTGCACAGTTTGGCTGTACCAGCTAGTTCCTGCTGGGAATGTGATACACTAAGTATGAGAAACTGAAAGAAGATGGTTGTCACGTGAAACGAGTAGAGTGGCGCAAGGCATGGCTGGAGGTTTCCTGAGGAGCCAGACTCTCTGGGACCTCCTAAGCAATTTTGTGAATTTGGATTTTTATTGTAAGAGCAGTGGACAAACATTAAAGAGTTTTAAGCAAAAGGGACATAAGAGGGTTTGTTGTTTTTGTCTACGCTGAACTAAAGTGGGTAGAGAAATAAGTGGGAAGTGAGGAGGTGGAGATGACCAGGATCACCATTATTCATAAGAAGTTTGGCTTTGAAGGAAGGAAAGCTCTAGGGTAGTAGTCAGAGAAGGGGTGAAGGACTGATGGAGAATCTTATTAAAAGGTAAAAGAGAATGGGAATGTTCCAGGTAGGAAAATGCAATTCAATGTGCATGGAAGAGATAGATCATTTGCATAAGGCCAAGAAAAATCACAGATAATGGCACTGGCCATAAATAGAAAGAGCAGCCCCTGTTCCAGTATCACAGGGGGTGATGAATGTAAATATAAGCCCTTTCAATTGCATAAGTGTTAAGTAGCAGAAAATCGATAGTAGTGCTTTTCATATGTTGATATGAACTTTCTTTGTAAGACAGATGGAAAGGCCACTCATCATTGAAAGTCAGAGAAAATGTTGAAATGATGTTGGAGGAGATCAGAGGTTTGGTAACAATGGCAATGGTTTAAAATATTTGCTTTTAAGAGTGGAAGTGCAACTTGGACCAGAAGATTGTAGTGAGAGTGCCAAGCAGTTTTCGAACACTTTTGAGTTTGATTATGAACATGGATATCCCTCTCCCCAACTCTACTGTAGGCCTGCTCAGTCCAAGAGATTTAAGTGGAACTGCCCTGGACCTTGACCCTGGAGTAGACTTGAGTTCTTGGTCCAAGGATGAGCATGTGCTCTAAGCTAGGCTAATCAGAGTTCAGACTAAAACTTTTACCACCATTATCAGGAAGGATGATCTTTCCCTCTCACTGCTATTATGAGTACAAAGATCATGCAAGCTTAGTTAAGGCTGCTGGA
The DNA here is from genome assembly GCF_054644295.1 of Miniopterus natalensis. Lineage (NCBI taxonomy): Eukaryota > Metazoa > Chordata > Mammalia > Chiroptera > Miniopteridae > Miniopterus > Miniopterus natalensis. Next base: position 148,281,163 of record NC_142082.1, on the reverse strand, counting down.
TGTCACCTTGTCATCAAGCTGTAGACAAAAGCAGAGCCCTGTGATATTGTCTGGTCATCTAGATCCAGCAGTGCCTCCAGCTTGACCAACCCTTTAACTTTCCACTTAAATAAGCCAATAAATTTCCATTTTTGCTTAAGTTGGCTTAAGTTGCATTTTGTCTAACTTATACATTAATGACACAGTAATCATACATGTATATTCCTACCAGTCTCTCATCTTGCTTTCTCTAGAAATGCCTCACTGCTTGAATGTAGGCATGGGAAGATGTAGGTGGCTACCAGGGTTTGCGTAGGGGAATGATTTTGCCAGGAAAAGTGCAACAACAAAGAAAAGGCACAAGAGAGTCAGCATAAACCTCATGGCCAATTTTCTTCCCCTTAATCTATATGCCAAATCTCATGTACCTAAGGCTAGGATTGCAGTTGGATGACAATTATATTCGAGGCTAAATCCCCGTTGAGAAAATTCTAATCTGGTCACCCCCTCACACCCCCACCACTCCCAACTCCACTATCATCGGCCAAGGCAAGGAGATTCTTGGCAATATTACATTCACTGCAGACAAGGCTACTTCTAGAAAGACCTGCTACTGATATTAAAGAAGAAAGAATAGAAAAGGGAACCAAAGGGAGAGGGGGATAATTAAAGAATGCAAAATAAGTCTAAAAATAGTAAAAAGAGCTCAGCCTGTTTTGTTTCCAGGCATACCAGAATTGATGAAATCAAGACAAAGTGTGAAAGTTCATTTTTCCAACTGCATAGTTTTCATAGCTTCTTATCAGAAAGCAGAGAAAAGTGCTGTAGGTCCATGAATCATCTCCACTTGTGCCTGGCAGGAAACTTGTAATAATTTATACATTCCATCTGGATGCAACTTAAAAGACTAATTACCAGTGATACCAACTAATACATAGCAAGATTAATAGATGAGAATCTTCAAAATGAGGCCAACAGGAGCCCCAAACTCAGCGTGACTACAGACAAAAAGTTTTCCTACGACATGAGCAGATGGTATTTAGAGTTTCCAGTTTGATACAAGTGAAAGGCAGTCCCTTTGTTGAGTAAGTTATTTAAACTTCACTCTAAGATCAATAATTTAATTTAAATGTCACTTGTACCTCTGCATGATCACCTTTACCTTTTGAAACTAAGAACATAAAATAGTTTCTGAAAGAAGGAAAGGCCATCTAGTCTACCCTAGTTACCACTTATGGTTAATTATTATTAATATTAATAATTTTACATAAAAGCACACAAACCTTGAGGCTTCAAACTCCTTCAGTAGACATTATACATCAGGTAAGTCTTGCCAAGCCACAAAACTGGGCAAGTAATTAGCTAGTAAATCCCACTGGGAGGGAAAAAAGCATTTAATCAAAATAAAAGTTGAGCTTCTGTATGGTATGTAATGACCTTTTCCTGAAAGACCATATATTTCCTAGTTCCATTTTCATACAAGATCCATTCCCACTGCCCTTTGAAGTCAAAGTCACCTCTGTACACAGAGGATACAAATGGAAACTTGGAAGCAAACCGAGATCAAGTTTTGTCCTAACTAGCTTTATGAGCATTATCTGTCCTTGAGAAACATAGCTATAGTCATTTTAAAATCATAAATAATTTGTCTTATAAGTGCCCTTTTTTACAATTAGGCTTTGCTTTATTGTGTCTGTTATAACTTATTTTGAGAATATTTCTGTAGAGTAGATAACAGCAAAATGTTCGTCTGCCTTATACCAAAGATAGAAAATTTCTGTGACTTGACTGATGTAATACTATTAGTAATCAGGCTTTGTATAATCTTAGTGCATTATTCAAACCACTGAGTCAGCTGTCCTCAAATTTTTTTGCTCCACATGCACTTTTTCTTTTTAATCCACAATATCCATGCTTTTATAGCTAGTATTCCCCTAGTAGCAGACACACAAAAATTCTAAAATTCATCACATTTGTTATATCCTTGCAAAAACTATTTAGGGCATGTAATGAAAACCAGACAATGTTCTCATCCATAAAATGGAAATAACAATCTTATGAGATAACACGGAGAGAGCGCATAGCCTATCGTGTTTCATAAAGAGTATCAATTATCACTAACACAGTTTTGTTGCTCCCCCATGCCCCTGCCTTCCTTTGGCCCACTTTTCCATATTTCCCCTCACCGGGCCGAGTCATTCTGTCTTACTCTTACTGATTGCGTACCTCCCAGCAACCCAGAGGGTGATTATCCCATGATGATTTTTATTGACTTTCCTCTTTTTTTTTTAATGAGGTCCCACCTCATCTTGCTTTAGCTCACTAATTATTGTCCAGTCTCTTGTGTTTGTAAAGAATCTCCAAAGGTCTTTTAAGACGCTGATCTCAAAGGACACTTGGCCTGTGTCACGATTTTCATACACCTGCCTTCAGGCTGCACCCCCTGTAAAACTGGATAGTTTCACCCCTTCCCAACCTACCCCACCCCCCTGTATAATTTGCAACACTTACTAACTGCCCTCTCAACTTGTGCTTCTCTTAGCTCAATAATCTATACACTTGGAGGCAGGTGAAAATTCATCTCACGTAAGTAGGTTTTATACCTTCCCAGCAGCAGCACTGCCTCGGCCCTGGGCCTCCTGTTTAAAATGGAAAAGGGAGGGGGGCCGACGGCTGAATCAAACGGAGGCAGCATCTAAGCCCAGCTCTGATTACAAGTGTCAAGTTCTTTCTGAAATATTTCCGAGGAGTGAGAGAACAAGCAGATTTATAGGGTACATACTTCACTGGTTTTTATTTTGGTGGTGCGTGTAGATGAGAAAAGATTAAAAGCCCAAACAAATGTCTAAATCACTGTGCACACCCCTGCAGTACATTTCCCGGCCACTGGCACCATGGACAGCACTCTGCAGGGGAAAGGAGTTCTTCCCAGGAAAGGGAAGGGAAAAAAGATCCCAAAGAATTAGGAGGGAAGTTCCAAATTGTCAAAACTGTATTTCACGAGAAACAGTGACTCAATTTTTCATAGGAGTTTTCTTTGAAGTCTTAAGTACCAAAAACTAATTCAAGGGGTTGGGTGTGGTGTATTTCAAGGTGTGATTTATGTTGAAGATTTAAGGGCCTGGGGTGTTATTTCTTCCAGAAATATGAGTCTAGAGGAAGAATAGGATGGTGATTAGAGGACAGCTTTGAATCTCGTGGTTCTGAATTCAAATCTCAGCTCAACACTTTCTAACGAAGTGAAATCAGACAAGCCTCTAGGCATCACGTCTGATACGTAACTTCTCAAGCCTCTCTATGCACCATCTATGAAACGGAGGGATTAACACTTTGCTCTTAGATTTACATAGTGCACCATATACAGTATTATTTGCAATCATTAAGCTACTTGATAGCAATTCTTATATAAAATTTACTTTTTAAAGGAAAATTGCTGTCATAAACAAAGAAACGGAGGCCTACAATTTGAGTTTCTATATTACTGAGAGTAATATTTAGGGCAGAGGAGCTTCCCAGGCTTTTCAAATGACACCCAACAAGAAGTAGCTACTTTTCCCACCCACATCCAGCCTTCCTTCTATGTCTGTATCTGAATCAGTGCCACTCACCCCTGGTATCCAACACCTCAGCACTTTCTTTCCAACTGATGATAGTCCTGACTTTGATACTAGTTTCTATTTCAATGCTTAAGTACTGGAGCTCATTGCATATGCAGCCACCTTTTATAGACCAAAGGATCCAGCATTCGGTATGCAAAGGAAAGATGCTTATTTCCAGGGGCTGGGGGTATGGTGTAATAGTAAGGGTCAGATTACACGTGTGATCAGTTTTGGCCTTTTGCATGTCAATTAACATATCATATTTGGATGTTTTATTGATGGCAAAATCCTATAGAGGGATGTTATTATGTTCATATTTTAATGTCTTAGGGGTCAGCATCCCTGCACACAGATATCCACTGGCATATATTCAAATGCGGAATGGTTACTTTATCATTTTAAATGATTTAAGCCAATGAAAGGACACTCCATTTGTTTGCTCAATAGTCAGTTGAAATGGAACCGGTTAGCTGAGTGCAGCTCCCTTGAAAGCATCTCCCCTTCTAGTGCCAATTACAGAATATGAAAGGTAGACTCCGCACAGCTTGCTCAGGATAATAAATCACTAAATTGGAAGCTTCGGTTACCTCGCTGATTTTGATAAGAAAATTAATAGAATTAGCAGCTTATCTGCTCAACCAGGAGATTCACATTATGAAAAAGAAGAGAAGGAAAGAAAAAAGAATGAAAAATAAAAGGGGAAAAAAATCCATTTCTATGGCCAGGGCTGCCTGTATTTCTTCCTGGTGACAGAGAGACAGTCTGGATAGTTTCTTTCGGCCCCCTGTGGCGATAAAGCTCTGCTCAAAACAATGCAAGAAGCACTACCAAGGACTGTCTACTTGTTTTGTTTCCGTGCATAATTAAAGCTCGACAAAGCCAACCCCGGATCAGATGTTCTATGAGGCTGCATGAAGCAAAATCCAGCATCGGTCCTACTACTGATAAACAAAAATCCTAAGCAGTCCCAAACTGAAAAGTGGCGAGACTGAGATTATGTTCAGAAAGAGGCTTTCCTGCCTGCGTCTTCTAGGAGAGGGGGTATTATAGTGCTGCTTTTTGTCTAGGGAAGGATAATTGCTTGCAATAAAGCCGCTGCTCTGCAAACAGAATGAAAAGACAAGAGTCATTTGTTTAAAAAGATCCTTAGTAGCCTTCTCGTGCTCCTTTTTTTCCTTAAATATATATATGAAAATCTGTAATTATTTCTTTGGAGAACATTTTTCAGCAGCTGTAAATGGTAATGAGTCAATCACTGTGCGCGCCTTTTCTTTCCTCCAGCAGCTGCAGACCTACCCATTCAAAGCAATTAATTGATATTCGTAAAGTGCTTTGAAATGGAGAAGTGGAGCCTCATAAGCGCTAAATATTGTTTTGTTTTTTTAAGAGAAAGAGGAAGGGAGAGGGAGAGAGAAAGATCCATGTAAGAGAGAAACATCGATCGATTGCCTCCCATACACACCCCTGCATGGCCGGGTATGTGCTCTGACCAGAATCGAACTGGCGACCTCTCAGTGCAAGGAACGACGCTCCAACCAACTGAGCCACACCAGCCAGTGCTAAATATAGTTCTTATTGCTGCTGCATTAGGAATTAGGCAAGCAGCCTCCCCTCAGACAAGCCTCAGGAGAACAGCCGTAATTCTAAATGTCTAAAACCATCACCTAAAACTCCAAGACACCTAAAAAAGATTCAGATTAACAGACCTTTTTAAGATTCATCAGAGGTTAATTACTAAAGACAACACTGAAAATAATGTATCAAGTGTTGAGCAAAGTAAAGCTTTGGCTCTCTGCTACATTTATCATTTTTACACATTTATACCTGTGTGTTAACTTGCACCACATTTTTTCTTAAAACACGCTTTTCAAGCAATATATGTTTGAGAAGATAATGCTTGTTTGTACAACCTGACTAAGTTAAGACTTTCATAGATCATCAGGCCAATTTAGAGAAGGTTTAGCATTGTGTTATTGTTTTGGGGGTGGAAAATCACCCTACTAAACCAAAAGAATCTCTAGATTATCTCAGGTGTTTCTTATTTTTTAACAATATATTGATTTCAGAAAATGCTTGAGCATGAATTATTGGTATAATGTTCAGCAGATTTCACTGTTTGCATTCCATATTTCAATTTTTTAAAATCTTTACTGATATATACACCTCTGCTATCTGCATTATTGACAGTGTTGGTCATAAGAAGGGTTGGTCTGTTGACAGTATATGTTTCAAAGCACAAAATAAAAGAGAATTTTTATAAAGATATCTCACAGAGATAGCTACAATTGAAATATTAGTTCTTGGGGCAATAACTCTAGAGATGAAGTCATAAACCTGCTGGCATCCATTGCTGTTAAAAAGAGCTATGGGGAACAAAGCTCTGTCCCAATCATAGACCAAGCACATGGATTGGTTCTCTTTTCCCTGATCCTGAAAAGCAGCAGCTTGCTTAAAAATCCTCTCTTGCTAAACTATTAATTGTTGACCATTCAACACCATTTCTTTACTGAGAAATGAAGAAAATTACAGATGGTTAGCACCACCCAGCAATGCTTACACACACATTTTGAAACCAAAGATAGATATTTGTGAATCAAACAATGAAACTAGTGAGCATGCAGACATAACTCTGCAGGGGGGAAGGTGCATCACAGAATACTCCTTGAAAGCCATATATAGGGTGTCCCAAAAAAGTGTTTACACACTTTGAATAATTATAAAGGAAGTGTTTATTAAAATACATTTTACTTTCAAAATTCAGTTATCAGCTGTTAAAGTGTATATACATTTTTGGGACACCCTATAAAAGGCAGTCCATTAGTTTTGATGCCATTAAAACAAAACTTGCAATCCATGCAGTTTGTTTTTAAAACCTGTACCCAAACTTGGCACTCACAATTTTTAAAAGATCATTTTTTCAAAATGGATGGCTTCAATAAAGACTTTGAACACTAGGGAATTTAAGGGTTTAAACAAAACTTTCCCATTATCAATTGAATTGTCCAAATAAAACTACCAAGTTTTGTAAAATTAAAGCAAGGACATGTGGGCTCCTTTTTCCTGTCATCCTAGCTGTCCCAAGTTTGTCAAAAAGGGCCAAACAACTTCTTTCTAATAGTGCAGGAGTAGCCAAAAATTGCCAATGAATGACCCCTCTGAACTGTGCACAGGATAAAGGGGAAAATAGAAGGAAATAATGTTAGAGCTCCTCCATTCCAAATTACTTAGGAAACCTACTGTAGCTCCCTAGAACAAGAGCTCTGTACCTGAGGATATACTTTTAGAATATTTATGTCCTTTCTCTTAACATACTTTAAACCAGTGTCTCTCCTGCAAAGGGATGGTTTTATTTAAAGTGCTTAACCTAAACAATTTTTTTTTAATATATCTTTATTGATTTCAGAGAGAGGAAAGGAGAGGGAGAGAGAGATAGAAACATCAATGATGAGAGTGTCATTCTTCGGCTGCAGCCCACAACCCGGGCATGTGCCCTGACCGGGAATCGAACCCCGATCGCCTGGATCCTAAGTCAATGCTCAACCGCTGAGCCACGCCCAGCTGGGCAACCTAAACAGTTTTAACAGCTCCCTCTTCTATGGATTCATGGGACAGAAATGAGAATTGCTAACCAAGCACTTCTCCAATTGGAGCTGGGTTTTAGTTTAGACTGATGGAAATCAAGTCACATGATCATGTAACCAAAAAAAATGGGATTTGAGAGAAAGGATAGAGAACTAATTTTATTGCAAAATTAATTTGGGTCCAGGCACTTTACAATGATAATAGAATGTAATCCTCACAGTTATTCAAGAGAAGTGTCATTGTCTGCATTTAAAAAGTGAGACATCTCAATAATATTGTTATAACTATGTATAACTATGTATGGTGTCACATGGATAGTAGACACATTGGAGTGATCACCTCATAAGTTATATAAATGTCTAATCACTATATTGTACACCTAATATATATTTTTTAAAATTTTAGAAAAATAAACTCATAGATAGAGAACAGATTGGTGGTTGTCAGAGGCAGGGTAGGGGGTGGGCAAAATGCGTAAAGGGGTTCAAAGGTGAAAACTTCCAGTTATACAATAAATAAGTCACAGGGATGTAATGTACAGCATGGTGGCTATAGTTAATAATACTACATTGCATATTTGAAAGTTGTTAAGAGGGTAGATATGAAAGTTCTTATCATAAGAAAAGTCAGGTGATAGACTTGTGGTGACATTTTGCAATATATACAAATATGGAATCATTATATCACACATGTGAAACTAATATAATGTTATATGTCAAATGTACTTCAATTTTAAAAGATTATCATCTCAAAATCTAAATAAAATAAGAAAATAAAAATTGAGACATCTGAGGTTCCCCAGATTAAGAATTTTGCTCAAGAGAGCACAGAGATGGCCCTGAAATTTGGATTTAGGATGATGTAATTCCAAAGTGCATGCACTCCCACCATGCCATGGAGTCTCCGTGCCTGCTACAAACCAAACTACTATTTAAGTTAATTTCCCATAGAAATAGCTGCAAAATAAGAGACATCCATGTACTGTTGTGGTTAAGGGACAATGCCCTTATGTCATGATTTCCTTAATAAACAATATTGAATTTATTTTTAACTAATAAAGAAACAGCAAGTAGCTTAGTGGCATCGCCCAGGTGTCTGACTAGTCACCTGAAATATTTTCCCAACTAGCACCAAATGAATTTGACCTCAAGAATAGTTTTTATCCATTCCTGGATGAGCACACTTTCAAGACTTAGCACATTTGTTCTGCACTAATAATAAAATTGGATTATACCTATTTCACATACGAAATAAAAATCTAATCCCTCATAAAGCACAATCTAATAAGTCCTTTTTTTAACCATGAATCAGCTAATCTGCTGACCAAGAACTCTCACAAATGCCTACTGAATACTACTCCTTACTTCATAATTTACTCCCTGCCTCTGTTCATTTCCCACAGATGAACTCAAATCACACATGAAGCATGTTGAGTCTGTGCTCATAAATTTCAGTTGACCTATAATTTGTGATACCAGAAAGTCAATACAGCAGAGCTAGATTCTTCTTTCATAAACTCAAAAATTTTCCAGGTTCACTAAAACAAATGAACAAACACCTGTTCTCGAAACGTGCCTCTGTCTTACATGAATTGCTGTGTCTACAGTGAAAAGGCTTGGGAAAAACTTGGTGAGCAATATACATTGCCTCAAAATCCCTTTAAAATAGATCTAAATAAGAACAAAGATGAGATAATCCTGCTAAATCCTCTGGAAATTGTGAACGGTTTAATTTTGAATTGTGACTCTCAGCCCAGAATCTCTTTAACCACAGAGATAATAAAGACTGTCTTCTATGCTCTTCCACTATCAGGCAATGACATGTTTTTAACACAGGACTGCTTGACCCTGGCAGGGCTGTTCTTACATATGGATGAAGAGTTTTCCACTCACAACTTTATTTGAGTGCCATTGTTATAAGTTGACTTGTGTCCCCAGAATTCATATATTGAAGTCCTAACCCCTGGTACTTCAGAATGTGGCCTTATTTGGAAATAGGGCCTTTACAGAGCTAATCAAGTTAAAATTAGGTCATCACAGTAACTTCCAATATGACTGGTGTCCTTATAAAAAGAGGAAATTTGGACATGGATACAGGCACACAAAGAGAAAAAACAATGTGAAGAAACACAGGGAGGGGATGGCCATATGATCAGTGTGATGTATCTTCAAGGCAAGAAATGCCAAGGATTGCTAGCAAACACCAGAAGCTAGATGAGGCAAGGAAGGATTCTTCCCTAGGCTGTTGGAAAGAGCATGACCTTGTGGTTTTGAGCCACTAAGTCTTGGGTACTTTGTTGTAGCAGCCGTAGGAAGCTAATACAGCCACCATTATGGCTCCATTTCTTCAATGCCTGTCTCTCCTGGGAAAAGAAAGCATTGTTCCAGGGGCTGAAAACTAATTCCAACCCACACACCAATTCTGATCAATGGTTAGGGACTCCTGGAGTGCTGTGTTGAGAAAGGTTCTCAGGTCAAACCCAGGATCAACAAACACAAAGTCCATCACGACTGCTTAGTTCAGGTAGAGGAGGATGCATGTGGACGTTAAGCCGCACATTTGCCATGACTACATTAAACGTCTACCAGTTCAGTCATCAATACTAAGGTATAAATTATATTCTCAGAATCTTTCCAATATAGACCAGATGAGAGTAGAATTTGAGGGAGATTGTTTAAAAGTAGGTTTAGAGAAATAGATATTGCCCCAAGAGAGTAGACCCCGGGAAAAGCCCCATATAGCGTGGGATTGCATGAAGACTCTGGAATTCCAGAGATCTGGAAAGCCTGTTCAGAAGAAAGGAGAAAGGACAGTCTCTTTTACCAACGTCACACTTTTGTCCAGAGAGCCCTGCTGCTTATCTCTATCAGGCTATCTGTTTCTCATTAATAGAGCCAGAAGCATTAGATTTCTATCCAATGGCAATGACCTATCATTACAGAACCCAAGGCAATAGCCTTCCTATTAATTAGTTTCCTATTAATTATTGCACAGTACAGTAATTAATATCATTGGGACATTGGAGCCAGAAAATAGAAGACCTGTGTTTATAAGGAGACAATTACATAAAAGGTTATATTTCAAATCAGAGAGAGTGGATATTCAATAAACAGTGTTAAGTCAATTTGCTAATCACCTAGAAAAAATTAAATCAGATCCTTACCTTAACTCAATATAAAACAACAAATCTGCCCAGCCAGCATGGCTCAGTGGTTGAGCATTTACCTAGAATCCAGGAGAATGCATTTCGATTACTGGGGGCGTGCAGGAGGCAGCCGATCAATGGCTCTCTCATCACTGATGTTTCTATCTCTCTCTCTTCCTCTCCCTTCCTCTCTCTGAAATCAATAAAAACATATTTTAAAAACACAAATCTGGTTCTATTAATAGTCTAAATATTAAAAAAATACAATTGTAAAAATATAGGTAAAACTATCCAACGATATTTTTATAATCTTGGGTTTGGAAGGTCTTCCTAAACAGGACTCACAAGCCTACAGGAAATAGACTGAAAGAGTCAACCAATAGCAAAATTAAATACTTCTAGGATTAAAACAATACTACAAAAAATGTTGAGTAGAAAAGTAGGAAAAATAGTAAATGTTTACATCTAAATGAACATTGATTCTGAAAACAATTATCATAAAAGAAAAATAATATCTTGTTACAGTTCAAATTATATGCAGCATTACCACATGATAATAATAGCAGACAAGAAATTTAAAAGTTATTATAACTGTTCCTTTTGTTCAAAAAATTAAGTACAGACATGGAAAATATTTAAAGACAGACTGAAGTTTAGAGATGAAAACTAGAGGAACACGCCCTGGATGGGATCAATAGCACATTATATAAGATAGGATAGAAGAGTAGTCAACTTGGATACAACCTGATAGAAACATTCCAAAATGAAACACACAGAGAAAAAATTCCAAAGAGAAAGAAAGAAAAGAGCACCTGTGTTCTGTGGGACAACTTCAAGAAGACTAATAAATATGTAACTGGGGTCCCAAAAATAAATGAAAGGGAGAAAAAGGGAAGAAAAAATATTTGAAAAAATAACGATCAAATATTTTCTTAATTTGTTGACAATTTTAAATCCATAGATCCAAGAAGCTTAAAGACACATGCATAAGAAACAGGAAGAAAACTATGCTGAAGCACATTGTAATCAAATCCCTTAATACCAGTGATAAAGAACAAATTTTAATATCACCTCACACCTTTCAGAATGGCTATCACCAATAAATCAACAAACAACAAGTGTGGGTAATAATGTAGAGAAAAGAGACCCTTCAGGCACTGTTGGTGGGAATGCAGATTGGTGCAGCCACTGTGGAAAATAGGATGGAGGTTCCTCAAAAAGTTAAAAGTGGAACTGTCTTATGACCCAGTGATTCTAATTCTGGGTACATAGCTGAAGAAACCCAAAACACTGATTGAAAAGAATATATGCACCCCTATGTTCATGGCAGCATTATTTACAACAGCCAAGCTATGGAAGCATCTTAAGTGCCAGTAGATAGACAACTGAATAAAGAAGATGTGGTACACGTATAGAATAAAATGTTACTTGGACATAAAAAAGAATGAAATTCTACCATTTGCAACAACATGGATGGACCTAGAGGGTATTATGCTAAGTAAAATAAGTCAAACAGAGAAAGACCAGTACCATATGATCTCATTTATATGTGGAATCTAAAAACCAGAATAAAAAAAAAACAAACAAAACAGAAACAGACTCCCAAATACAGAGAACAAACTGGTGGTTGCCAGAGGGGAGAGGTTTGGGGGACTGAATGAAAGAGATAAAGGGATTAAGAAGTACAAATTGGTGGTCACAAAATAGCCATGGGGAGATAAGGTACAGCATAGGGAACATAGTCAATAATGTAATAATTATGTATAGTGCCAGGTGGGTACTAGACCCATCAGTAGAGATCACTTTGTAAGTTATATAAATGTCAAACCACTATTCTGTACACTTGAAATTAATATAACATTGAATGTCAACTGTAACTGAAAAGTTTAAAAAAGAAAAAAATAGTGAAATAAAAACTAAATAAAAGCAGCCAGATTTTAAAAGACATGTTACATACAGAAAACAAACAAAAAAAAGAACTACAGCAGATTTCTCACTGCAAACAGTGCAAGCAAGAAAACAATGGAGCAACAGCTTTAGAGTACTAAAAGAAAGAAAGTTATTAACTTAGAATTCTATATCAAGTGAAAATAGCTTTCAAAAAGTAAGGCAAAGTAAGCTTTTACAAACACAAAATCACTGAATAAACTTACCATGAGCAGACCTACATTACAAGATTTGCTAAAGGATGTGCTTTAGGCAGAAGGTAAATGATATCAGATGGGAATATGGATCTACATAGACAAGAACACTGAAAGAGATGCCTATATTAGGAAATACATAACAATTTTTATGATTTGTATCTCTTTCAAGGATAACTTGTGACTCCTAACAGTTAAGGAGTTCCTTTTGGGGTGATGAAAATTGTCTGAAATAGATAGTGGTGAGGGTTACACAACTATATGAATACGCTAAAAACCACTGAATTTGTACAACTTAAAATGGTGAGTTTTATGATATGTCAATTATAACTCAATAGAAACAATAAATATTTTTCATAATTAATTAAATAAAAATAGCAGTATACATAGTAGGATTTATAATATATGTAAAAGAATAATAATAGATGTTCATAGATAATAGATAATAATAGATGTTAATTCTCCTTCAAATTGATCTACAGATTCAATGCATTCCCATTAAAAATTCCAACAGGATATTTTTATAGAAATTGACAAGCAGATTTAAAATTCATATGAAATGCAAAGGACCTAGAAGAATCAAAACATCTTTGAAAAGTAAGAACAAAGTTGAAGGACTACATACCCACCAAAATACAAAAATGTTAAAGATTAAAAGTACCCACTATTGACAAGGAGATAGAGTGACGGAAACGCTGTGGCACTTTTTGGAGTGTTCACTGCGTGCCCTCTGACACAACGAGTCCACTCCCAGCTACACACCAATAGGAATACATGCAAGTGTGCACTCAGAGGCATGGTCAAACATGTTCAAAGCAGCACTAATCATAATAACTAAAAACAGGAAACACCCAAATGTTCATCAGCAGTAGACTAGATAAACTGTGATAGAATCATACAATGGATTTCTAAGCACCAAAGATAAATGGCATGGATAAATCTCAAACATCATTTTGACTGAAAGGGATCAGGTATGCCTTATATATAATTCTATAAAATCCAAAATTAGGCAAAACTTATTCATGGTGTTTATAGATGCCTACTAAGATGGAAAAGTATAGGAAGAAGCAAGGAATTACCACAAAGAGCAGGAGGATATCTGTTATCTTTAGGAAGAAAGGGAAAGAATGGGCACCCAAGGGAACTTCTAGGTGCTCGCAATGCTCCCTTTCTTGACTTAGGTAATGGTTACATGGCATTCATTTTATAACAATTCACTAATTTTTTATATTTTATTTTAAGCACATCTTCACAAGTGAGGTATATTTCAAAACAGAAATGCTTAGAGGGAAAAAAATCCCTTTTTTTTTTTTATGGTGGAATTTGGGTTGTGGCTATATGTTGAATCTGCTCTCTTTGTTCCAAATAGACTAACACTTTACTCTACATAAATCTACACTATGTGAGTTATTTTAAAACATCGTGTATTAATTTGGATTAAAACCAATAATTTACAAAACAGAGAAATGAAAGATTCTGGGATTTCTGGAAGTGAGTGAGAGCAAGTTAAATGAATGGAAATTTAATCAAAAAGGAAGCAAGAGCTCCTATTCTCAGCCAGCTTAAAATCTTTAGGAGAGTGGTAGTAAAGAATAAACAATTCCTGTGCCTGTGTCTTTACTCAATCAAAAGCACTTAAGCTCTTTCCAGGAGTATAATGTAAATATGAGTAAGGGAATTGATTTTTTATCAAACATACAAGAATAAATCAGATGAGTTCTACTTCCTTCAAGGTATTCATCTCAAAAAGTTAGACACTTTTCCCAATGAAGTTTTATTAATGCAAACATTTTGGCATGCCTCTCGGAGAATTGCTTTCAGAACCTGTGGCGCTCTTTTAATAACCTCAGGATGGTAAATGCACCCTTTGAGAATAAACTGAGAAAGTTATTTGGATCCATGCTTGATAAATAACATAAGTAAACACGTTCAGAGTGTATTGATTTGATCCAAAAATTGAAATATGACTGTAAAAAAAATGGAAGTAGTCTCAAAAGAAATTTTCAAAGAAAAGTTCCTTCCATAAAATAGTTTGAGCAATGACAGCATTATTGAAATAAGTGTTTTGATTCTTAGTAACAACTTTGGAGGCAAGTATATATTCCATTCAATTCTTCAACAAATGTTTGTTGGGTCCTTCTGTGTTCCACAGCCTCCAGGGATACAGCAGGGAACAAAAATGGACAAATCAATCCCTGCCCTCGTGTAGCTTATTTGAACATAGGTTATTAACAATTCACCACAAATTAATAGTAATGCTTTTGCTTTCTGACCTTGTGTATTTAATGATTATAATGAACATATCTGCATCATCTTTACAGTATTTTTAGTGTTATAAGTCATCAGGTTTAGTATTATAGGTCCTTAGGCAGATCAGGATTTAAATCTTGTCCAACACATGCTGTATGCATGCAGATGATAAATACCCAAACCACTTTTCCAGTGAAAAACCAAGAGTCACTTCTATTTCACTGCAGAGCTTTCAGTAAAGAAATGGAGTTGATACCAAAGCAATATATGTTGATTTGTTTTGGTTTGACGAGAATAATTATAAAAATTCACTAATGCATTCATAAAAATAAAGATATGGTCAGTTCAACTGAGCCTAGTAGGAAAGATTTGGTCAAGTAGGTGCCCTGATTGTGTCACAATCACATGGAGAGGATTCTCCAAGGTGCCCAAGGAAGGCAGCATCGCACTAGGCTGGTAGCTTACAGCTCAGCACCTGAAATCCCCAAGGACAACGGGAAACATCATGTCAGCATGTGAAAATTAGTCGCTACACACCCCAGGCTCTGTGAAGGAAGTTGGCATGCTAATCAAAATCTCAGAATTGAGGCTTCAGAATTTGGGGAGTCCCTTCCCCTCCCCACAGTGGCCACCACCAGCATCTCATCAGCCTAATCCTAACTCATCAAAAATCTTCTGTTCCATTTTTTAAGTGAATGAGAAAAGCTCTGCTGAACAATCAAACACCGAGGCCCCAACCTCTCTGCAAAGAGGCGCAGAGTTTTGTCAATGTTATTAGTGGTGCATTTTAATAAAATCTGCAGTGAGGAGGAAATCAGTAAGAATGCTCTCTCCTGGCATCAGAGGTGGGTGCTTGTCAGGCCCACGCCCCCCACAGCCAAGGCAGGTGGAGGAGTGGAGGGCATGCACAGTCATGATAGATAGATGATGATGATAGATGATAGGTGATAGATAGATGATAGATAGATAGATAGATGATAGATAGATGATAGATAGATAGATAGATAGATAGATAGATAGATAGATAGATGATAGACAGACAGATAGATAGATAGATAGATAGATAGATAGATAGATAGATAGATGATAGATAGATATAGATGATAGATGATAGATAGATAGATAGATAGATAGATAGATAGATAGATGATAGATAGATGATAGATAGATAGATGATAGATAGATAGATAGATAGATAGATAGATAGATAGATAGATAGATAGATAGATAGATAGATAGATAGATGATAGATGATAGATAGATGATAGATAGATAGATAGATAGATAGATAGATAGATAGATAGATAGATGATAGATAGATAGATAGATAGATAGATAGATAGATAGATAGATAGATGATAGATAGATATAGATGATAGATGATAGATAGATAGATAGATAGATAGATAGATAGATAGATAGATAGATAGATGATAGATAGATGATAGATAGATAGATGATAGATAGATAGATAGATAGATAGATAGATAGATAGATAGATAGATAGATAGATAGATAGATAGATGATAGATGATAGATAGATAGATAGATAGATAGATAGATAGATAGATAGATAGATGATAGATAGATAGATAGATAGATATGATAGATGATAGATTTGATAGATGATAGATAGATAGATAGATGATAGATTTAATAGATAGATAGATAGATAGATAGATGATAGATAGATAGATAGATAGATAGATAGATAGATAGATAGATGATAGATAGATAGATAGATGATAGATAATAGATAGACAGATGATGATAGATGATGATAGATAGATATAGATAGATGATAGATAGATAGATATGATAGATGATAGATAGATAGATAGATGATAGATAGATAGATAGATAGATAGATAGATAGATGATAGATAGATAGATAATAGATAGATAGATGATGATAGATGAGATAGATAGATAGATAGATAGATAGATAGATAGATAGATAGATATTTAGATAGATAGATAGATAGATAGATAGATAGATAGATAGATGATAGATAGATAGATAGATAGATAGATAGATAGATAGATAGATAATAGATAGATAGATGATGATAGATGAGATGATAGATAGATGATAGATAGATAGATGATAGATAGATAGATAGATAGATAGATAGATAGATAGATAGATAGATAGATGAAAAATATATACAGAAAGAATTTGGAATTGATTTTTAAATGTATATGCAGTAGTTTGGGAAGGGAATGCTTTTTCATGTCCTTTGATTTATTTAATTTAACTAATTGTTTTATAATTACAAATGTTATTTTTAATTTAATTTACTTGTTAAAAACTAAAAATGCTTTTTCTCTGGAGGTAGAAAATTAAAGGAAGGGCAGCCTTATATGGGAGCCTATCACAATCCCACGAGCTTCCCCTCCTCAGAAGCTCTCCCCTGGCCTTCCAGGAGTCAGGGGACCACTTCCCCAGCTTGCTGCTTCCCACCTGCCCCCTGGGGCCATCCACTCCCACTCTAACCTCCAACTGAGCCCCAGAATTGTAGCAGGTAAGGCCTGGAGTGGGGAGGCCTCTATTAGAAGAGTTTTTGCTGAGTCTTGTCAGTAGATAATAGACACACACACACACACACACACACACACACACACTGCTAGTCCCTTAAAAGCAGAAATCCTATCTTTCCGTTAGGAACCATTTTTCTTGATATCCTCTCCAATTCATAGAACAGTAGATACTCTATAGTGTTGAGTGAATTAAATGATTAATGAATGATAAAAGAATGAGTGAAGATGAAAGATTAAAAATATGCAACTTATTCCATTTAACAAATATTATTAAGCACCAATACTATGCATATGTCAGGCATTGTGCTAGGAGCAGCCCTTGATATTAAGGAATTCCTAGTTCATTGGGGAACACAGACCAGTAATGTCAGAGTACTGGGTTAAGTCCCCTGGATGCATCAGAACACAGAAGGAAGGGGCCAGAAAGACCAGGGTAGAGGGGAAAGAAGGGGAGGGGGAGACCATAAACTAAGCTCCATTTCTACAGCGTAAAGAGTAAGCAGGGTGATGCGAAATGAGGATCAGTAAAAGAGTTCTGCTTCCAGTTAGGCTGCAGAAGGTCACAAGACAGAGAGGGATGAGCCCTTTCCAGGCAGAAAGGGGGTAGCTGCTTTCGTCTCTGGGAGCAGGGCAGGCAAAGGCACTACCTGCTATAGGCTGGGGACTCGGTGAGGTTAATAGGAAAAACTGGACTGTTAACAGCCATGCCTAAGCTGGCATGTTTATTGGAACCACCAAGGTCCCAAAAGACACGTGGCCCATCCATTCCTCTGCACAGGGCTTTCACGGGATCCGAGGCTGGGGAGCACTGAGCACCTACAACCAGACAGAGACACCTCCATCCAGAGGCATGGAAAGCTGGGGCAAAGCTGGATGGAGAGGGAAAGTGTCGCAAACTCTTAGGGGCTTAGGTCCCAAGCCTACTGGAGGTAGGAGCCAGAGCCCACTGGCAAAACTTTGAGAAGTGCTGGTAAACTGAAACTTATGGGAGTGTGCAGCCCATCTCAGCTCTGGAGTCCACCAAAGGCATCACCCCTCACCCTAGTGAAACAGTAGAAAGGGCCAGTGCTCTTCTGGGCAAGTGTTACCTATTTCAGTCTCTTCCACTTATGCCCAATGGCCAACATATAATTTCAAAAAAAATAGGAGTCAATCAGAAAATGTGACCCACAATTTTTTAAAGTATATTTATATTCATTTCAGAGAGAAAAGGGGAGAGGGAGAGAGAGAAACATCAATGATGAGAGTCATTGATCGGCTGCCTCCTACACGCCCCCTGCTGGGGATGGAGCCCAAAACCCGGGCATGTGCCCTGACCAGAATCGAACCGCGATCTCCTGGATCCTAGGTTGATGCTCAACCACTAAGCCATGCTGTTTGGGCACAATCTTTTTTAAGTAGGGATATTCATACCTCTATGTGACAGAGACGCTCTCCTTTGACTAAGCTTGAGTCAGGCTCCCCTTAGCCCTCTTTTTGACTAGGCCTCACCCTTGGGCTCTGTCCTTGGCCTGCTGAGTCCAATTTTAGCAAGAATCCTCTGAGTCAGTTTAGTGAACATTGCCATTCTCAATACCTTGTTACCCTGGCCGCCTTCAGCAAAAATCCCACCAAGGTGATTTAATCAGAATTCCCCCTTGCCCCGATGTCCTCCGGGTGATTATCCATCCACAGACTCCCACCCTGATCCTTGTTATAAATCTCCACCTGTCCTTGCTGAATTTAGAGTTGAGCGCAGTCTCTCTCCCCTGAATAAACTCTGCCTTACCATCTTTAACAAGTGTCAGAATAATATTTTTAACTTATCACAGGGTTAACGTGATGATTACATGAGTTGGTAAATGTAATGTACCTAAGACAGTGCTTGGCCCAAGAAAAATACGAGACAGGGCTGGCCAACTTTATCAGGGCACAACCTAGTCAGTTGTGCAGGCCCCTCACTAAGGGCCCTGAGCTTGGTTTAACACTCTGCTGTCACATGTTGAAATTCTTGATAGTTTTTGAATAAGAGCTCTATATTTTCATTTTGTATTGGGCAGATAGGTTATATTACTAGTTCTGACATGATATGGGTGTTTGCTACTCCCTCGGCTCACCCATAACTTGCTTAGAAAGAATTCTTCTGATGCTCCCATCCAACATCCAGTGGGTTTCTCTCTCTCTGAGCATGTATCTTAGTTCGCAATTTTGCTTTTACTGTGTGATGATTTAAATAACGTTTATCTCCTTACTAGTAAATAAGCTCCATGGAGGCAGGGACTATGGCTGTGTTCTTCACATTATATTCCATCCATAAGTGTCTGAAAGCAAAGCTGAGAAAATTTTTTAGACTTTTTAACATTTATTAAACAAAAATCCTCTTTTTCTCTCTCTTCCATACTCTATAGCAAAAAGAAAAAGAAAAAACCTAGTTATTGATCAAATTGTTACCTATGTTGGATTATATCACATACTGCGAATCATCTCTTTTTTTCTGGAAAGTTGAGAAATTAAACCAAATAAACATTATTATATTGTTTTTTGTGAGGATTATTAATCCACCAGATAAACAGATCTTAGTCTTTCTGAGCACTTCCTAGCATGTTTAACATTTGGTAGAGTTATCCTAACTAAATTCGGACAAGACCCTTAACTTCCCTGGGTTTTAGTTTTCTCACCTCTAAAGTGAGCTGTTGGACCATGTGCTCTTGGTCCCCACTGGTGTGTCAGTGCACTATAGTGAGTCTATAATAAAGAAAACATAATGTGAACTCCAGAAATGGGATACTTTGAAAAGAAGGAAAGAGTTTTCAAATGTGAAAACAATTTAGCGTTTTGGATGCTACCAGAACAAATGCTTTAAGATTAAAGGAAAAGTCACAATTTCATTACCAATTATGCAGGAATCTATCAGTCATTTTTATGTTTGGAAATAACATAAAAGTACTCTTGTTATAGTAACTGGTACCTAAAGATAAAATTCCCGTTAGCAAACAAAAATGCAAATATGGTAAATCTTTGAATTATCCACTGACAACTTGATTTAACAAAATAAGTACACAGTCAGGCTTTCAATTTGGATAAGGGTAAGTGAAGACAAATCTGCCAGTGGCTCAAATTTTTATGTATAAAAATATAGACAGGGAAGAAAGAATATAAATTGTCTAGCAAAACGAATAAATAAAATTTGGCCATGAAAATGTAGAGGAAAGGGAGATATTTAGAAACCAGTAACAGGAAGGCTGGTAAAAATAGCAAGATTGCCTTTTGTATGAAATTCTCTACAATCTCAAAGCTCTAGATAAAAAGAAGATAGAGAAATAGAGAGATAAAGAGAGAGATATAAAAAATAACACAAGGCTGTTTAAAATAGTAAAAACTTAGAGACAACCAAAATATCTAACATTAAGGAACTGGATAAATGTATACACAAACCATTAAAATAATTACTTTGATCTACATTATTAACATGTAAAGACATCACATACTAATCACACAACTGGGGTATCTTCACTCGAAAACAGCGAGTTTATGTAAACATTGAATTTACAACATGTACCTTTCACTGTATTTAATTTTACTTCAAAAAAGAAAACAAAAAACACATTCAATGTCTGTTTGATATTCATGTTGAAGTATTTATGGCTTAAGTCATTAATATCTGCAACTTTAAAATGCTTCGAAAAGTAAAGTGAATTGATGAACAAGCAAAAAGGTGATAGAAAGATAACATTAGACAAAATATAATAAAATTTTAATTGTGAGAAAAAACTTTACATAGTAATAGCCCAGTTTGGTTATATGTATTTTTAAAACTATATATATGATCCAACTTTTCTCACAAGTCTATAAAAATTGAAATTATGGGAATGGGGTGAAGAGAGACTTAAAAACTAGACCAAAATGTCAAGTGAGTTTATCTCTGAGAATGAATATTTCTCCATGTTTTCTGTATGTTTATACTATATGTGTATATTACTTTCATAATTAGGGAAATGAAACTGTGGCAGAGACTACCAGCTGCTTCCATATCCAGTCACCCCTTCCTTGCTTAAAAATTCTCTAGAAATGTATGAAGGACTAAGGAAAGCCAATGATATAAAAATAGTTTTCAGTGGCTCTGGGTAAAGAAAGATGTGTGATGAGGGGTGTTTCAGTCACATCACGCGGCAGCCGCTTGAGGTGGTCCTTGGGTCCCCCTGTGATGGAAAAGATCCTCCTCGCCAAACTCAGCTCCCTCCTCTTCTCCCTCCTCCCCATCCTCCGTCTCCCGCATCACTGAGGACTGTTTCACGGTTCTGAAGGCCACTTCCTCCCCATCAGCGTTGACCAGGACAGCCACCAGAGTTTTAGATGGCTCATTACTGGGCAACCAGCAGAGCCTTCAGCAGCCTCCCATTCACTTCGATGTGGCCTGTGACTAAGTTCCGACTGAGACACAGTGGAAATGCTGTGTGGTACTTCCAGCAGGGAGCACACTTCTCTGAGAACGGAAGCCGCGCATGGCATAAGGGAAGGAAGGATCTGGGCCTCTGACAATGCGGACCAACCACCCGCTTCTAGGATTCTTCTACAAAGGAAAAAAATAACGTGAAAATGGCTTGATTTATGCCATTATTTTTCAGGTCTTTGTGGCTCACAGTGAAATGTATTCCTAACTCTTTTAATTTTTTTTATTTTTTTTTAAAGAAATCTTTTTATTGATTTCAGAGAGAGGAAAGGAGAGGGAGAGAGAGAGATAGAAACATCAATGATGAGAGAGTCATTGATCAAGCCCGCAACCCGGGCATGTGTCCTGACCGGGAATCGAACCCCGATCGCCTGGATCCTAGGTCAATGCTCAACCACTGAGCCATGCCCGGCCGGGCTATCCCTAACTCTTTTAAAAGCATCCATTTTGAAAAAGAAAAAAGGACATCAATGCTCATTGCAATCCAAATTTTTTAACATTTAGGGTTGTTGAGGTAGAGGAAGATCCAGACTGGTTGAGACATCTCAGCTACTGAGGTAAGGCTGGGGCCCACAGTGTGAAGGGCCTGGGTACCTGGGGAAAGGACCTGGAGCTTCAAAAAAAGAAAGGGGGGGAGGCTACAAATACTTAACCACTTTTACAATTTTGCCCAAGGCCCTCTTTTTCACTAAATCCCACCTCAACCTCTGTGATAAATATCAAACTGTGTACCAAGATCTCATGGTACACACACAATACAGATGATGTGTTATAGAATTGTACACCTGAAACCTATATGATTTTATTAACCAATGTCACCCCAATAAATTCCTTTTTTTTTTTAATATATCTTTATTGATTTCAGGGAGAGGAAAGGAGAGTGAGAGAGAGAGATAGAAACATCAATGATGAGAGAGTCATTGATCGAGCCCACAACCCAGGCATGTGCCCTGACCAGGAATCGAACCCTGATCGCCTGGATCCTAGGTCGACGCTCAACTGCTGAGCCATGCCTGGCAGGGCCCAATAAATTCAATTTAGAAAAACTCAAAAAAAAAAAAAAAACCCTCGTGGTACAATAAAGGCGAGGCATGAAATAGTAGGCAGTAGTACTGAATAAGAGAGAAAAAGACACGCCGTAAAGAAACTACAAAAAGAAAGTTTTCATCAGTTAAAAGGATTTTCAACTTCAACAATAGAAAATCTTGTAATCTGCCTGGCCGGGAGCAGCTCAGTGATTGAGCACTGACCTAGGATCCAAGCGATCAAGGTTGGATTCCTGCTCAAGGCACGTGTCCCGGTTGCGGGCTCCCCAGGAGGGGGCGTGCAGGAGGCAGCCCATCAATGACTCTCTCATCATTGATGTTTCTATCTCTCTCCCTCTCTCTTCCTCTCTCTGAAATCAATAAAGATATATTTTAAAATATATATAGATATATAGTAATCTGATTTAGAGGAGGAAATGTTAAAAGTACCATTTGAGGGCCTGGCTAAGGGACTCCTGTAATCCTCACACCTACTCTAAAAATGGCATCAGAAGACTCTTGAAGTTTGTGCACGCTCGCGCACACACACACACACACACACACACACACACACAGCATTTCCCCAGGGATTTGCTGTCCCACTGGGAAGTCCCCCAGTGCTTTACTGCGTGTAAAGTATGTGTATGTGGCAGGGGTAAGAATCAAGTCCAGGCATCAAATAAAATCAATGTTGCTAATTTCAGCAGCTTCTATTAGTATTAGCGGTCTCCCAAGAATGGAGCAAAGAGAATGAAAGCATGGATCACGCTGTTGGAGTGTCCTGTAGATCTAGCTGAAGAGACCCCAGCCAAAGATAGAAAGCGGTGACCAGGAATAGGATTAGGGCCTGGGTAAACCTAATCCTATTGAGAGGCACGAGATAAAGCCTAACAAGGAAGCCACCTGGGGAGTCTTAAGTGAGAGAACAGGACATCAGACAGGTAAAGGCTTGACTATAGTTAACCTCACAGACACATGGACCCCTCTAACAAGAGCTGTGGCTATGATGCTGACTGGTGTGTTAGCTTGGAGGAACAGTTTAGAAAAAGCTACTGATCACTAGTTGGCTGCCAATCAGAGACAAAGCATTACAAGTAATGTTACATTTATATTTCATCTGAACAGTATCAGGGTTTACATCACTTTAGGGCAGAAGTTCTAAACTCTAAGGAATCTACCATATTTAAGGTCCCATAGTCAATTAGTTTGAAAAACACTGAGGAAAATGAAACATTTTACTAAAAGACTTCTCAGAGCCGTTACTATAATAATGCGTACTGAGATGATAGAGGAGGGTATAATCCAATCCATTTTATCACAGGACGCGCTTTAGTGAGGAGCACATCAATAGATAAAGGTTTCACAATTCAAACTTGGTGAAATACTCATTTAGAGTGTAAGAAAAAACACAAACTTTCTTCAGGTCTCACTCTGTGTAATAAATAATAATAATTAATTTGTTATAAGTACTTGAAGATGCTTGTGCTTTGCAAACACCTAAACCACAGGACCTCCCAGAAGAAAAAGTACAAAGCTCATGTCCTTATCAGAAAGTTGCAGGACCATCTTGTTTGGGGGAAGCTCTTAGTCAAAGATATAGGAACATCCTACATTGAATAATAGATTTTATTCATGTGTAATGAGTGGACAGTAAAGACTTCTAAGAGACAAACATCAGAAGCATTTTACCATGCTAGTCCATTTCTCTATGACACTTTTCCCCAGATACCTGAGGGGCTCACTCTCACCTCATTTAAGTCCCTTCTCAAATGACATCTCCTTGGAGAGGACTTTCCAGTAACTCTCTAGCCACTTGCCTTGTTTTATGTACTGTAGCACTTATCCACCTGCATATTACATATTTATTTGTTTGTCTATTGTCTGTTACTGCACTAGAATGTGGGCCCACCAAGCCCAGTGATTTTATATATTCACCTCTGTACGATGAGTGACTAGAACAGTGCCCCTGTCACATAGGCCTTCAAAAATGTGTGTTGATAGATAACAAGATATCCCACACTGGTTTCTCAAGTCCTCTCCTAGTGATGGTTTCCCCTGAAATATTTCATCTATCCAAGCATTTAATATTCTTACCTCTATTCTCAGTTAGAAAGAGATGAAAAAGAGCCAATGGTCGAGCTCTCTAAACTTCTCAGAATTATGGTTACGGTTGGACCTTTTATTCTTCACCTAATTGGCAGTGCCAACATCCAGTGCCAATATCATCCTTTTATTTGGGGGCAATGAAAAGATTATTCTTTTCTTTCATTCTCTTCCTCTCCCCCTCCCCCCCCCCCCATTCCAAGCAGCAAGCAAGCAAAACTTCTCGTGACATAGAGCAAATACAAAAGCTGCAGAATACCATAATATTGTTACCTCTTGATGTATGTACGTCCTCTTGAGGGAACAAAACCACCCAATCGCTGCAAATTCAATCTTTCCTCATAATGATTTGTCTAGGGGACAGTTTTTTTCATGGATGAAGAGTATGTTACATGGCAAACGACTGAAAGTTTCTTAGGCAAGACTGTTCAAAATAGTATGTTTCTCAGCACCAGCTGGAACCATCCAAAGTGTCTGTACAGGGAAACTTCTGATAGATTGATGCTTTGAAAGGGCACATAACAAAGACAGAAAAAAGGGCAAGTGAGAAGTATCTGTAAGATTAAGACAGGAAAGTTAAATAGCACAGTGAGCCAAAGCTTAGGAGAAAATAGTAAGACAATACAAAGGTTAACCATGTTCGATAAATCAATAAAAATGAAAGGAATAAGCCGAGTTCTTGAGAAAGACTGTTTAATAGTAATGTATGACTAAGAAAGAAGAGAATTCAAGTCCTTGACAGCCTCATCTTCACCAAAAAGAAAGACATACAGATTGAAAAGGAACAAATGTGGGTAAGAGGAAATTGAACAGCTAAGTAAATTACAGTGCCTCCATCTTTAGCATATTAGGCGGCCACTAAAAATTATGTTCATGAAGAGTTCCTAATGGCATGGAAGAAAGAAGAAAACATGGAATAAAATTAAGTGGGGGAGAAAGCTGGATAGAAAATTGAATCGCAAATCATCTTGATTTATGAAAAAATAAAATCAGAGAAAAACCACCAGATGGCTATATGCCTCTGATTGGTCAGATTATGGGTATTTTTTTCTCTGTGTGTTATATTTTTATGAGCCTTCAAGCAATGAACATTTGTTACTTTTATAATCAGAAAACAGAAGTAGAAAAGTAAAAAAGAAACACAAAAATAGGAGCCCAAGACACACGAGGCTATTACAAAGCAGCTCCAAGGCACTCTGAAATAAGGCCAGAATCCCAGAACCAGGAGTTGCAATTGAGGAATCAGCGTCGCTAATACCTGAGGACCCATAAACATTAAGTAAGAGGCCAGAAGGCTCTGGTTTTCAAAATTATGGGTATCTTAAACCGTCGGGCACAAAGTCTCAGAAAAACTCTTGACTTGATAGCTTTGAAAACCTAGAAGAGGTGTTAGAAAGGGAGTGAACTTTAGCTTCCTTCTGTTACCATTCCCCTAGATGCGCGCTTCGCCTTGCAAACGATTCCGGAGACCTGATAGGAACAAGAGGCGGGGCCCACACGGCCGCCAGCCCTGTGGTCGGTGGGTCCCTACACAATCTGCTTCTAACTGATGGCATCTGGGAGCTGGGACGCAAGGTCACTGTTTTTGTCTGGAGCCAGCTTTTTCTCCCTGAACTCTCCCCTGCCCTCACGGCATCCTGCAGTCTCCCTCTACCGGCCTTTTCCATTCTCCAAGTGTTCTCCCGCCAGCCCATACCCTCTGTCCGTCCCTTCCAAAGCTCTCTGCGGCCGTGGGCCACTGGGAGCCAGCCCTGACAGCATGCGAGGACATTTCCCATGCATGCTTCTCATAACCAGTCCTCCGTAACCAAGGGGCTAATGATTTAACATTTGAGAACCTCCCTTAGAAGGTTCATAAAGTCCATTCACATATTAAAAGTTTTAAAAATGCCCACAATAAAGAAACATGTTTAAATTTGATGCTGTTTTAGGAAATCTTTTTTTTAAAAAAAACAACCTTGCTAAATCCAATAAATTAATGACCTTGGAGTACATTTTGGCAAGAGTTACATTAGAAGTTTCCTCCCCAGTGACCCTTATGGCCTTTGCAGCTCCCAGGATTTATTTAACATCTTAATATTGAAATTGGGACAAGGGCCTTGAGGGCATCAGGCTGCAGCCCCTGCCTCACCTCATGATGGGAATTCAGCCTGCCCAGTGGGAATGGATCCGTCCTATTGCAACCAATAGCCTGGGGCGCTGAGCCTCTAACTTCATTCCTTCTGACTTTGTCTCCCAGCTATGTTCTGCTTCTCACATACCTCGTAGTATCCACCGAAGACCACTCTGCATAAACGCTCAGACAACCAGCAGATATTAGCAAAGAGGCAATCAGTCAAACAGTCTGTTTTCCAGGCATGCTCCCTTTCTTTTCCAGCTGTTTTTTAGAAGGGATCTTGACATCTTTTTTGTTTTCTTGATAAGTAACTCATATCTCAGCTCACTCATCACTTCTTCAGGAACATCTCCATGGTCATATCACAGTCCCCATCTCATCCCCACAAGAGGTACCGTCCCTCTTAAAGTACCACATACCTCTCTACCAAGCACCTATCCCACAGACCATTTTATGCTTATTTGTATGAACATATCATTAATGTCTGTCTCTGCCACTAATACTAATACACAATAAATTACTATGTTCCACATAGTATGTTAAATGTTTCACCTTTATTTTTCCCCACCTAATCCTGACCACAAACCTTTAAGCATAAAGGTTTGGAGGTGCAATTATTACCTCCATTTTATCAGTGAAGAGACTGGGGCATAAAGTGGCCAAGGAACTTGACCAGGATTACATAGCTAATAAGGGACAGGCTGGAATTTGAATCTAAGCATTCTAATTCCAGGACCCTCACTCTTAATCACCGGGCTCTATTTTCGGAGCACTAGACACCAAGTTCATGAAGAAATGGCTCGTATCTGACTTTGCTCATGTGGAATACAGAAGTGCCTAGCACATATGATCTTTCACTATATTTTTGAATGAATAAATGAATAGATAAATAAACATAATTCAAGTATAAAATTCAAAAATCTACACCGTATAAAGCTGTCCATAATCCTACCAATAACCCTCCTAAAGAAATCTGTTTTCAGCCATTTTCCAAAGCAAAATTTCAGTGAGCAGTGTCACGAAGTACATTAGGTATGTGACTGATTCCATGAATTTTTGAGACTTCACAAGATTATTTCCCCTCAGAACATCATCCTACAGTGGTACACTGTTTTCTCACATCACCTCTGCTTCCACCCCACCACAAATACTCCCATTGTGCTCAATATTAACAGATGATGGATAGACAGATGTTTATCACCAAAGCAATAAACAACATTGTTCATAATACCTATGATCAAGAAGGTGCACCAAGGGCTGGATAAGAGCACAGCTACGCAGAATCAAAGCCGAATAAGTATAGAACCCAGAAAGGAATAATTAATAAATATTAAAACTGGAGAGAGGACCATAGCAGCACGCCACAGAGCGCTGTCCCTGTTTCTGGCCTGTTCAATGTATCTAGTAACCATTTCAGTGAAAACAGAAAGTGTGTTGATCATTTCTGAAGATATCACTAAACTGGGAGAGATAGATAATATTTCAGATGACAAAATCAGTCTTTAAAATTATTCCAATAGTAGGAATAATGACAGAAACATCAAGATTAAATTTAGCAGGATTTAATATAAAATCTGAATTTAAGTTTAAAATTCAATAATATAAATTTAGAATTGGGGCCCTATTTTCTTGATAGCTTATGAAAACAAAGCCTCTATGGAGCCAAAAAATGATTAAAGGAAAAGGAACTCTCTCTCTTTTTGACATCTCTTTGTGTATTTTTTTATTATGAATGAATATATTCTCACTGTAACATTTTAAAAATATAGGAGGAATACATATATATAAATATAATAAACCATGCTGGTCTCTTTTCAACCCTCTCTCTCCCTCCAACTCCCCTCCTCCGGAGTAACCAGTGCGATCAGTTCAGGTGTCTGTTCATAGAATCATTATTTGCAGTTTCATATGAAAACCAAGCAGTTCAAATGCCATGACAAATCCTTCCTTGACCTTCTGCCCTCAAAATGAGTCAGGGAAGTTTCTCTTGCATATCATAGCACCAGTACCATCCTCTATCCTTGACTTAAACATGATGTATGACTCTATTTACTTATCTGTCTTATCCATTGAACTGTTTGTTCTTTGAGGACAAGAAACCTTTAATTTAACTGGATATATGCATGGAGTCTACATAGCATGTTTAATAATGTTTGTCAAACTGAATGGAAGTGAAGTTAAAGATTTTGTTCAGTGAAGCCAAAGTCAGAGATTTAAGCAACTGTTGTTCCAAGTGGAACCAAATGCTTGTGAATTAATCATCTTTAAAATCAAAGAGTTTTTAGTCACAGTGTTTCTTACTTTGTGAGGGACTTCGGCTCTCCATGATCAATTCCTCTTAACTCCAAAAGTTTAATCCCCTATAAATCGTTGTTCCACTTAAAACAATATTCTTTGTGTTTTTCAAAGAGCTACAAGAGAGAATCAAAAACCTCATATCCTCTCCTTCTGCGGTATGGCTCTTCTCCATCATGATGCCCCCTGGCTCTTTCAAGATTCTGAGAGACTAGAAATTAGATCTCTCGTTACAAAAAGAGTAAATTGTCTAGATTTTACTTACCCTAAATGGTATAAACAATTTCCTCTCTTCCTCAGTGAAGAGGGTGAATATAGTGACATCGATCGGCTGCCTCCTGCACGCCCCCTACCGGGAATCAAACTGGTGCGCGGGACGATTCCCAGACAACTGAACCACAACAGCCAGGCGGTCGAAAATTTTTTATATACAATTCATTGATTGATTTCAGAGAAAGAAGGGAAGGGAAAGAGAGACACAGAGAGAGAAGAGAGAGAAAGAGAAAGAGATCAATTTGTTGTTCCACTTATTTCTGCATTCATTGGTTGATTCTTGTGTGTGCCCTGATGAGGGATTGAACCTGCAACATTGGTGTGTCAGGATGACGCTCTAACCAACTGAGCTACCGGGCCAGGGCCCAGTCAGTTTCGTTTTAACATTATTCTTATATCTGCTGAAAAATAAGCATGCTTTTATACTTACCAAATTCCTAAATGTTGATCATTTTATTTTTCTAATAATAGTATTTCATAAGAAACTGGACTTTTATAAAAATGTTAAGCTGAAACATGGTCTTTTTTTTTTATGGGTAAAGAAGAACCAGTTTATATTTAATTTTGATCAAATTTTTTATTTGTTCTACTCTTTTACTTACTTCTTCTAGATCTATTGTTCCCATTAAGTTGTCATAATATCCTATTAACTGCATGAAAAAGAATTCTGTATGGTAGTGAGAATGGAAGGAAAGCATTTCCTTTCATTATTATCATGAGAAATATATATATATATTTTGGCATAAGATTTTTTCTTTTTCTTGTGGACCTTTAGTTTGCTTTCTTTCAGGATTTTCGTAATTATTCCACCATTATGTATCAGCTTTCCCTTAAGGTCAAATTGCATTGCTTTGAGGTTATCGTCAATCTTTAGTATTATTTTAAAATTATTGGGTATTGCCCAGCTGGAGTGGCTCAGAGGTTGAGCATCGACCTAGGGTCCAGGAGATTGAGGTTCGATTCCCGGTCAGTGCACATGCCCGGGTTTCAGGCTCGATCCCCAGTCGGGGGCGTGCAGGAGGCAGCCGATCAATGACTCTCTCATCATTGATGTTTCTATCTCTCTCTCTCCCTCTCCCTTCCTCTCTCTGAAATCAATATATATTTTTTAAAAAATTAAATTATTGGGTATCTAATTAGGGAAGGGGCTTTTTATAAATATACATTTCCAAACTGTACCACTGAATGGCCGAATACCTGCTGCTCACTC
Source organism: Miniopterus natalensis (assembly GCF_054644295.1). Classification (NCBI taxonomy): domain Eukaryota; kingdom Metazoa; phylum Chordata; class Mammalia; order Chiroptera; family Miniopteridae; genus Miniopterus; species Miniopterus natalensis. Next base: position 148,250,475 of record NC_142082.1, on the reverse strand, counting down.
CTCAATCTTTTCTCTCGGGCGCTCCCAGAAACAGCTTTCACTGAACAGAGAACACTGTGCTGTGCTGCAGAGATGAAAGCAGGACGCCATGTGTGATGCCCCAACTGAAATCACAGAAGGCAGGATTCACACTGCTAATTGTTGCTTAGCAATCAAATGTGCAAAACATGCTAATGGAGCAGTGACATCAGGCACCAGAGGTGTCTAGCGATGCTGGCAGTAAATCAGGAAGCCAGGAAGCCAAGAGGATCAGCAAGGAAAGGAATTCCACCCCTTAAGCACTGGGGAGGGGTTCTGCCCAGCTTCCTACCCACTACTCAGCTGAAAAAACAGAAAGTCCCTTATCCATTAGATACTCCTGCTGTGGTACTTGAATATTGCATAGAAATAGATACTCAGGGGCTCATATTATCCTAAAGGAGTCTCTGGTGGATTTGTGCATATCTACCAGAAGAGATATTGTTTTCTTTTTCTTTTTCTTTTTAAACAAAAATATTCTCAGGGAGGATAAATGTTCAGATCCCAGTTCGGATGTTTGCTGAGGGGGTAGAATGGGCCTGGCAGCTTCTATCTTAGTCACCATCATCCCTGAGCTTTGTGGGTGACAGTTAGGCCTCCAGGATGAAGGCTGTGTCTGAACAATCAGAACAAAGAGCCCATAGTGTATGGGAACAGACCGATACGGGGTCCTAACCTGAGAACTGACTCCAGTTTTTCCTTGTTGGGTTTTTTGTTTGTTTGTTTTATTTTGTTCAAATTTCATTTCTTTCTAAGGGGGTTTCTGAGATAAAATGTTCCAAGTTGCCTTAAAAAGGAATTTGAGTTTACCTATTATCTATCTCCAGTCTCTCAGGTGACATTTAAATGAACAGAATACTGGTCAGACAGGGGTATTTGGGGATTGAATAAATAGAACCTTGATTCATAGTAAATCAATTTTAAGGAGAAATCATGCCAAAAAAAAAAAAAAAAAAAGGCAAAAAGTACTTTTAGAGAGAGATAAAGACTCCTATATACCACCGCATGACTGCTGAGCAACAGAATGTTGGTAAGCAAAGCCACAATTTGTCTTTCCTTGGTCTCTCCCTCTCAAGAAATCTTTACTGGGAATATATACAGGTCCTGCTCTTTGCTAAGCGCTTTGGGCTATACAAATATTTTCACACATGGTCCCTAACTTGTTACCAGTGTAGTAAAGATAATATGCATAAGCCAATGAGGGACATACAGAGACTATAATGTAAAAGTTTAAGATCTGCACATTGAAAATTAATCCATGTGTTTTGCAGAGTGACCTAGCTTCCTTTAACCTGCTGTTCTCTATATTGGTGGATAGAAAAATCCAGATGCTTAACACTCAACAGACACTTTTTAAAAACTTTTTAATTGAAGTATAACTTACTGTAAAGTGCACAAGTTTTAATGGTATATAGCTCAGCAGTAAATGTTTCACTTACATAGTACATACCCGTATAACTACCACACAGACCAAATATTAAAATTTCCAACACTCCATAATGTTCCCTCAATTTATCCTGCCCCAAAGGTAACCATCATTCTGATTCCTACCACAATAGGTTAGTTTTGCCTGTTTTTGAACTTCATAGAAATGAAGACATAGAGTAGTCTACTCTTGGATGTCTGACTTTTTTCACTCAACTTTTCATCTGCGAGATTCTTCCATATTACATGTAGCCATTGATATTTTTCACTGCAGTGTACTATTGCATTGTGTAATTATACCATAGTTTAGTTATCTATTTGCCCCTGTGGGACATTTGACATTTTTTTCCAGGTTTTAACTAATATGAATAAAGATGCTATAAACATTCTCGTACATTTATTTTGGTGGACATGAGCACACAGCTATGTCATACATAAACCAAGGAGTAGAACTGCTAAGTAGGTATATGTTTAGCTTTAGCAGATACGACCAGCTTTTCGAGTGGTTGTACCAAACCAACACCCACCAGGGATGGAGTTCTGCATGCTCTATACACTTGCCAACACTAGGTATTGTTATTGTTTTTATTGTACTGTGGCTTCAGTTTGAAATTTCTTAATGACCAGTGATGTTGAGCACCTTTTCATATGTTCACTGACTATCTGAATATCTTCTTTTGTAATAAAGCTCCAACAGATATATTTGAGAAGGGTTGAGGTTTCAAATGAACAGGATGCAGTACTGCTGATTTTGCAGGCCTCAGAGAATCTATGTAAGTCCTGATTAGCAAATGACACTGGGGCTGTGACTTTTGTAAAAGGGGCAACCTCCGAGTGAGCTGCCTGACACTGGAGCTATTTAGGCAGAGACTAGACAAACGGAAAATTTGTAGAAGAAAGTAAGTATCAGCTGCAAGGTGAGACTAAATTAACTTAACTGTCTCTTCCAACACTGGTAACTTCCACAGGGATTTAATTGGTAAGTCAGTAAGAGCTGGAAGGAAGACTGCCAAGTCAAAAGACAAAGCTTTTAATTTCTGAGTATCTATTGTGCACCGAGGGCTGTACTAAGCCTTTACATACTTTAATTCATTTAATTCTTACAATAATTATATAAGATACTGTAAGGAAAAATTCCAGTTTCCTTCTCTCTCCACACAGCATTCACACTTCTGGTCACCAAATGGGGGGGGGGGGGGTTCACCACAATGACCAATTCTCAGACACCAGCTGGGGGGTCCTAGAATTCAATCCAGCTCTGATACTATCTACCACCAGGAGTTAGCATCAGACCCCACAGTTAAGGGCTCAGTCCCACAAGACTGCCTCCACTTCAGATGCTAGTGGCAAGTCCCAAATTACCACCTGTACTTCTGGCCAACAGGCTATAAATCAGGGTTCCCAGAACCACCTCGTTGGGTCCTATATTTTTCTAATGGCTCATAGAATTAAGGGAAACACTTATGTTTACCGGTTTGCTGTAAAGGATATAATAAAAGATAAAATGAATAGCCAGACAAAGAAATGCATAAGGTGAGGCCCAGAAGGGTCCTGAGTACAGGAGCTCCCATACCTTTGGAGTTGAAATGCACAACCCTTGCAGCACATGGATGTGTTCGCCAATCAGAAGCTCTCAGAACCCTGTCTTTTAGGATTTTTATGGAGGCTTCATACTTAGGCTCGGATTAATAAAATCACTGGCCACCTGATTAACTCAGCCTCCAGGCCCCATTCACTCCCCAGGGGTGGGGCTGAAAGTTCCACCCTCTAATCATAGGGTTGTTTCTCCTGACAACTAGCCCTCACCCTAAGGCTATCTAGGGGCCTTCAGCCACCAGTCATTTCATTACCATACAAAAAAAACACTTTACCTTGGAGATTCCAAGAGTTTTAGGAGCTGTGTGCCAGGAAACAGGGGCAGAGACCTAATATTACTTATTATGTCACAGGTAGATATTATCTGTATTACTTATCTATTGTTGTAGAGCAATATTACTATGCACTTAGCAGCCTAAACTGACAATACATATTTTCTCCTGTTTTATGGTCAGGAGTCTTAGCTAGGTCTTCTGCAATCTATGTGTGGGTCTGGACTGGGTTGTCATCTGAGGCTTGACAGGGAAGGATCAATTTCCAGGATCACATGATTGCTGCCAGCCTCGGTTCCTTGCAGGCTGTTGGATAGAGGGCTTCGGTTTCTGGTTGTCTGTCAGCCACTGTGAGTTCCTTGCCACAGGGCCCTCTCCATATGGCAGCTGCCCACATGGCAGCTTGTTCTTCAAAGCCAGCAAGGAAGAGTGTTTCCCAGCAAGGCAGCTGTTCCAATCATATGCAACATCATCATATATATGTAATTATGTATAATCTGCAACCTTGGTTGTATTCTATTAATTAGGAGCAAGTCGCAGGCCACACCCACAGGGAGAGGATCACACATGGGTGGGAACACCAGGACCAGGTAACATGAGAGCCACCATAAAAGCCTATCTACTGCGCTACAGTTATTCTCACTTTACAGGTGAAAAATAAACTAAGAAAGGTCAAATAAACTGCCAGTCAACAGGTAAACCAGGCTTTGAACGTAAGTGTAACTGAATCCAGATTTTGCCTTCTTAACAACCATTTGCCAGGGAAAGGTTCAAAGAGGAGGTGGGATTAGAGCAGGAATTGCTGATTCTGAATAAGCTAAGAGATGAGATGGGGGACCAGCGCAAGAAAGGAGGCAGGAAAGGAACGGTGTGTTATAGGAGAGTGCGGAAATGGTCCAATTACAAAAAAATTTATTTGAGTGAATGATAGGGGGCAGGAGTGGGGAAGGCTCGCTACCAGCCGAAGTCTAGGAAGCCAGAGATGCATCAGTCTAATGCAGTATTCACCAAAGGTTTATTGCAGGTTTTTAAGCAGAAGTTTTTAAATTACTAAGATGAATCAAGTAACACCACCTCACTGTAATCAATATATCTGAAGCTTTAAATTAGAACAGTTAGAAGAATAAATCTCAATCTTAACCAAAGTAGATATCCATCTCTACTTGGCAATGCCTTTTTTAATGGGGCTGTAAATGATTTAAACAAATAAATGTTGACTATTAAGCTTAAAATATTTCTCAAGAAGCATCTTCGGTTAGATGTAAATGGAAGAAAGACCTTGCCATAAAAAGAACAACTCTGTTTAGGAGGCTTTTACCACCCTCCCCAAGTCATAAATCCTAGAAGAGGGCCACCAGGGAAATCAGTTACCTTCTAAGCACTGGAGCGCTCGGCCCTCCAACCCCTAGCACAGCCAACCAGACACAGGCCAGTCCGACCCTCTAGAATTCACATCATATGGGAGAGAGGAAAAACTTGAGGTTTGGGAAAAGAAGGCTGTTTAACAGAATCAATGGAAATTACAAAATGAAGTGTTTCTTCTGTCCCAACACTCACGCGACTTGCTTTCACTCCTTACTTTCACTTCTCCTAAATTAACAACTATCACGATAACATTTGGTACACTGAGATGAGATGATTGTTTATCTGTCCACTAACAATCCCGAGTGTGGGCTTCGAGGCCGGCTGCCTGGGTTGGAACCCTCACTCCTCCACCTGCAAACTGTGTGACCCTGAACAAGCTACTTCATGTCCTCCAGCCTCAGTTTCCTCCCATCTAAATGGGGGAGTAAAAGGAGATAACACATTTAAAAGGGTGTAGTATACGGAATGCAATGTGGTGGAGTCGTCATAGAACATTCATGATTACATCATTAGTCCACAGCCTAATGATTTGGTAATAAAAGCACAATGAATTTTGTTGAATAAAAAATCCAATCTCCTGCCCAGCCGGGTGTGGCTCAGTGGTTGAGCATCAACCTAGGATCCAGGAGATCCGGGTTCAATTCCCGGTCAGGGCACATGCCAATCAATGACTCTCTCATCATTGATGTTTCTATCTCTCTCTCTTCCTCTCTCTGAAATCAATAAAGATTTTTTTTTTTTAATCCAATATCCTGAAATATTTTCCAACCTTGCGGTTTTCCTACAAGGGCACATGTACCTCCAGGGCACACAGCCACAGTGTAAATGATCATAGGGCTTCTTCTTGAAGCTGCTATTTTACTGGAAGATTTAGGGGACAGAGAAAAAACTTAACTCATAAGTAACTTTTTAATTATCTTTATATTAAATTCATAAGAAACATTTTTGTGTTTGGATATATACTAATAATACTGATATAAATATCTATGAGTTTACTTTTAAGCCCACAGTTTAGAAGTCAAATGTATGGATTTAAAAGTTATAATACATAATTTTTATATTAAGTATCTGGAGGAAAGATTCCATTCAAAACAAAGCTTGACACATTAATTTTTTTAATTACATTCATCTTTTTTTATCTGGTGGTAAAATACTAGTGTCACCGTTTTATCAAAAGAAATCTTACCACAGGTCATAAGCAATTTTTAAATTACATAAAAACCTGTTTTCTTCACTAGAGAAAGAATTGGTGGGGCAGAAGAGTCAGGCAGATGATCCTGAGGACCACAATACTTAGCCTACAGAGAAATCGATTAGACAACTTATGAAAACTCTCAGAACTTTGATTTTAGGGATCTGACCTACTTCACAAAGATGTTGATAAATTTAAATCAGACATGCATGTCAAGTGATACATAGGAACCTAAAATTATAGCTCCACTTCTCAGTTATAATTCTCTACTCCCCACTTCAGTGATCACCTCTTCCTACAAATGACAGCCTCACGTCCCACCACCCATCAATCAGCATGTTTTGCCTTTTTATAGAATCTGAGTTTTCTCTCCCTTTTTTTACTTTCATATTTAATATGTAAGTTTTTAAAATTGCACATAAGCTATAGACTAGGGGGAAATGTTTGCAAAACAAATATTTGACAAATTACTGTGAAAGAAAATAACTCCCAAAATTCAATGATAAAAAGAGGACCTAATAAAAGATGGGCAACAGATTTGAACAGACACTTCAAAAAAAAAGAAGATACATGAATTATCAAGTACATGGAAAAGTGTACATCATTAATCATCAAAGAAATGCAAATTTAAATCATAATAAAGTACTCTACACACCCGCCAAAACTGTTAAAATTTTAAAAATTGACAATATCAAATGTTGGCAAGGATATGGAGTCAACAGAACTCTCATCCCCTATGAGACAGTAATTCCACTCCTAGGATTTCACCCAAGAGAAACAAAGCATTTGTTAACAGAAAAACTTTTCTATATCCCGATAGGGGTCTGCATTGTATAGAGGTTTATATTTGTCAAAACTCATTAAGTATATACTTAAGAGCTGTGCACTTCTTAGTACAGCAAAACACAGTAAATAAATATTGCAGACTATGGACTGATGTCTGCAGTTTACTTTGAAATGTGTCAAAATTTAAGATGGATTAAGGGAAAAGAAGAGGAAAAATAACCAAGTAGATATATGTTAAGGGAATAGAGTAAAATGTTAATGTCGAATCTAGGCAGTGGGCATATGGGTATTCACTGTAAAATTAGTTGTTTTCATAATAAAATATTGGAAAATTTGTTTTGAATAATGCAAAACTGAATTGTAAAAATTCAATGGTGAGAAAAAATTCACAGTAGTTGCTAAAGAAATTCCATGAAGGGCACAATTTTTTAAAATCATAGGCACACATACATAGTCTTTTAATTACAATAGTGTCACAAAGCATTTATAGTATTGTCTGATATATAACTATTTTCCTAGAAAAATACTATGAGCAGTTTTTAAAAGTTATAGTGATTATGAAATAAAAGTATAATTAAAAGAATATTAGCACAAGATCTTAATCACAGAAACTGTGTGATAGGTTCTTTTATCACCAAAAATATTCTTTAAGAAGGAGAGGATCAGGACTGAGTGGAAGCTGCACTGACACTTTCCCAGGACCAATCTGGAGTTACAACTAAAACATGGAAAAACCATCCTGAAAACCAATTGAAGACGAGCTGGAGAAAACCCTCATAACCAAGGAGGAAAAGTGGAGACCACACAGAAACTGGTAGGAAGTGCGGACGCGGGAAGGCCTGGCTGGGTTCCCACAGGCAGCAGCTGAAGGTCTCAAGGAATATCTCAGCTGTGGGGGGTTCCCACTGAGGACTCTGGAGCCTAAACCTCAGGCTGGGCTTCCCAGCCTAGAGAATCAGAACTGAGAAAGGTGCCCACATAACATCAGGCTGTGAAAAGCGGCTGGGTTTCTGTCTGCCAGGGACAGGCAGCTGGAACTACAGGCACCCTCTTAAAAAGCCAACACACAACGTTTTGTGTGCAGCCACTCACCTTGGGCTCCGGCAGAGGCGGAGTGGAGTAGACTGGAGCTGTGTGAGGAGAGTCTGGGGTTGTGGGCTCTGGAGAGTGAGATCAAGGGATGCCTGTCTGAATTCCTGTGCCATGTCATTCCCCCAGATTGTGGAGGACAGCTCTCTTGGGCTGTGAATTTTCAGCTTTTGCCTGAGGAGAAAAGCAATTGCCCCACTCTGCTGGAAAGCCTCTCACCCAGCCCAAAGGAGTTTCTACAGCCTGAGGCTTGTTAAGAGACTGATAACAACCAGACCCCCCACCCTGTGGAGCTTCTACAGCCTGAGGCTCATTAAGAGAATCAGATTAATCAGTCTGTAGGCAGAGGCAGACCTCAGGGTGCTTTGAGTCTTTGCCTGATATGCTTCAAGACCTGGGCCTTAGAAAAGCAGACTTTGGTGTGCATCTTGGTCCTTTCCAAATGCACCCAGCCCCAACAGTGGAGACCTCAAGCCTAGGGTTGTTGATAGCCCCAAACAGGGTGCTCAGGGCCAGTCACAAACTGCATCTGACATTGGCTTGTACCAGAGACCCTCCTAAAAGACTAAGAGTCCTATAAGATCTACCTAGCACTTAAAAACAAACCCAAAAAAGTAGCCAAAATGGGGAGACCAAAAAACAAGCCCCAAATGAAAGAATTAGAGAAGTCTCCAGAAAAAGAGCTAAATGAAATGGAGATAAACAATCTCTCAGATATAGAGTTCAGAATACTGATTGTAAGGATGCTCCAAGGCATGAAAAAAGATATGGAAACTATGAAAAATGACCAGTCAGAAATGAAGACATGACATAGCAGAAATAAAGAATACATTAGAAGGAATAAACAGCAGATTAGAGGAAGGTGAGGATCAGATCAGTGAATTAGAAGACAGGGTAGAAAAAATCACTCAATCAGAGACCCAAAAACAAAAAACAATTAAAAAACAGGAGGACAGTCTAAGGGAGCAGTGGGACAGCATGAAATATAACAATATTCATATTATAGGAGTGCCAGAGAAGGTCGAAAGTAAGCAGGGGTTAGAGAACATGTTTGATGAAATAATGGCAGAAAACTTCCCTAACCTGGTCAAGGAAAAAGTCACAGAAGTTCAGGAGGCACAGAGAGTCCCAAGCAAGAAGAATCCAAAGAGGCCCACGCCCAGGCATCATAATTAAAATGCCAAGAATTTAAGACAAAGAATCTTAAAGAAAGCTAGAGAAAAGCAACCTGTTACCTACAAAGGAGCCCCCATAAGGCTGTCAGCTGACTTCTCATAAGAAACTCTACAGAAGGGAATGGCATGAAGTATTCAAGGTAATGTAAAACAAGGATCTGAAACCAAGACTACTCTATCCAACAAGATTATCAATCAAGATAGATGGTGAAATAAAGAGCTTCCCAGACAAAAAAGACTAAAAGACTTTATCACTACAAAACCATCATTACAGGAAATATTAAAGGGACTGCTATAATTAGAAGTAGAAATAAAGAGAATGAGAAACATAGGCATAAAGAAACAAAATGGCAGTAGATAAGTATCTTTCAATAATAACCTTAAATGTAAATGGATTAAATGCCCCAATAAAAAGATATAGGGTGGCTGAATGGATAAGAAAACATGACCCAAATATATGCTCTCTACAAGAGATCCACCTCAGAACAAAAGACACACAGGATGAGAGTGAAGGGATGGAAAAAAATTTTCCATGCAAATGGAAAAGAAAAAAAAAGCTAGGGTAGCAATACTCATATCAGACAAAATAGACTTCAAAATGAAGACCATAATGAAAGACAAGAAACATCATGACATAATACTAAAGGGAACAATCCAACAAGAGGATATAACCCTGATAAACATATATACACCCAATATATGAGCACCTAAATTTATAAAAAAACTTCTAGAAGACTGTAAGAAAGAGATCAACAGCAATACAGTCATAATAAGGGTCTTTAACACCCCACTGACTTCACTGGATAGGTCTTTCAGACAAAAAATCAACAAGGAAACAGTGACCCTAAATGACACACTAGATCAGATGGATTTAATTGACATTTACAGAACATTCTACTCCAAAGCTGCAGAATATACATTCTTCTCAAGTGCACATGGAACATTCTCAAAGACAGACCACATGTTAGGACAGAAAACAAGTCGCTACAAGTTCAAGAAGATTAAAATCATATCAAGCATCTTCTCGGACCACAATGGCATGAAATTGGAAATCAACTACAATAAAAACACTGAAAAACATTTGAACACATGGAGGTTGAAAAGCATGTTTTTAAACAATGAATGGGTTACCAAAGAGATCAAGAAAGAAATCAAAAATTTCCTGGAAACAAATGAAAATGAACACATAACTCCAAATCGATGGGACACAATGAAAGCAGTCCTGAGAGGGAAGTTCATAGCACTACAAGCCTACCTCAAAAAACAAAACTTCTAATAGACTCTCTAACCCTCAACGAAAAACTTAGAAAGAGAACAAGAAAAGCGCAGAGTAAGTAGAAGGAAAGAAATAATAAAGATCAGAGCAGAAATAAATGACATAGAGACTAAAAAAACAATATGAAAGATCAATGAAACCAAGAGCTGGTTCTTTGAAAAAGTAAACAAGATTGATGAACCTTTAGCCAGACTCATCAAGAAACAAAGAGAGAGGACCCAAATAAACAAAATCAGAGATGAAAGAGGTAAAGTAACAACTGACCCAACAGAAATACAAAAGACTGTAAGAAAATACTATGTGCAACTATATGCCACCAAGTGGGCCAACCTGGATGAAATGGATAAATTCCTAGAAAAATACAACCTTCCAAAACTCAATCAGGAAGAGTCAGAAAGCCTAAATAGGCTGATAACTGCTGATGAAGTTGAAGCAGCAAAGGACTCCCAGTACACAAAAGCCCTGTCCCTATGGCTTCCAGGAGAGTTTTAGCAAACATTCAAAGAAGATTAAGTACCTAGCCTCCTCAAACTATTTCAAAAATTCCAAGAGGAAGGAACACTTCCAAACTCTTTTTATGAGGCCAGCATTAGCCTAATTCCAAAACCAGATAAAGACACTACAAAGAAGGAGAATTACAGAACAATCTCCCTGATGAACATGGATGCTAAAATCCTCAACAAAATATTAGCAAGTCAGATCCAGCAATACAGTAAAAAGATCATACACCATGACCAAGTGGGATTTATTCCAGGGATGCAAGGCTAACACAATATTCGCAAATCAATAAATGTGATAATCACATAAACAAACTGAAAGATAAAAATCACATGATCATATCAATAGATGCAGAAAAAGCATTCGATAAAATCCAACACCCATTTTTGATAAAAACTCTCAGCAAAGTGGGAATAGAGGGATCATACCTCAACATAATAAAGGCCATATATGACAAACCTATAGCCAACATCATACTCAATGGGCAAAAACTAAAACCATTTCTCCTAAGAACAGGAAGAAGACAGGGGTGTCCACTTTCACCACTCTTATTCAACATAGTACTGGAAGTCTCAGCCACAGCAATCAGACAAGAAGAAAACATAAAAGGCATCCAAATTAGAAAGGAGGAAACAAAACTGTCATTATTTGCAGATGACATGATATTGTACATAGAAAATCCTAAGGACTCCACAAAAAACTACTAGATTTAATAAATGAATTCAGCAAGGTAGCAGGATACAAAATTAACACCCAGAAATTGATGACATTTTTATACATCAATAATGAACTCTCAGAAAGAGAAACTAAAAAAAAATCCCATTTACCATTGCAACTAAAAAAATAAGATACCTAAGAATAAACTTAACCAAAGATGTAAAATACCTTTACTTATAAAACTACAGGACACTGAAAAAAGAAATAGAGGAAGATAAAAACAAATGGGAAAATATACCATGTTCATGGATTGGAAGAATGAACATTAAAATGTCCATACTACCCAAAGCAATCTATAAATTCAATTCAATCCCTTTAAAATACCAACAGCATATTTCACAGTTCTAGAACAAACACTTCAAACATTTATATGGAACCAAAGAACACTCCGAATAGCCACAACAATCTTGAGAAAGAAAAACAAAGTTGGAGGGACCACTATACTAAATATCAAGTTATACTACAAAGCCACTGTAATCAAAACAGTCTGGTACTGGCACAAGGACAGACATACAGATCAGTGGAACAGAACAGAGAACCCAGAAATTGACCCATGCCATTGTGGTCAATTAATATTTGACAAAGGCGGCAAGAACATACAATGGAGTAAAGAGAGTCTTTTCAATAAATGGTGTTAGGAAAACTGGACAGGTACATGCAAAAAAATGAAACTAGACCACCAACTTACACCATACACAAAAGTAAATTCAAAATGACTAAATGATTTAAATATAAGACATGAAGCTATAAAAATCCTAGAGGAAAACAGGCGGCAAAATTTCAGACATCTCTTCTAGCAGTATGTTGCTGATACATCTCCTAGGGCAAGAGAAACTAAGGAGAAAATAAACAAATGGTACTGCATCAAAATAAAAAGCTTCTGCACAGCAAAAGAAACCATCAACAAAACAAAAAAGGAGCCCACTGTATAGGAGAACATATTTGCCAACAAAACAGCTGATAAAGGGTTAATATCCAAAATATATAAGGAACTCATACAACTTAACAAAAGGAAGACAAACAATCTAATTTTAAAATGGGCAAAGGACCTAAATAGACACCTCTCCAAAGAGGACATACAAATGGCTAAGAGACATATGAAAAAATGCTGAAAGTCACTAATCATCAGAGAGACACAAATTAAAACCACAGTGAGGTATCACTTGACACCTGTCAGAATGGCTCCATCAACAAACCAACGAAATACAAGTGCTGGCAAAGGTGTGGAGAAAAGGGCACCCTAGTACACTGCTGGTGGGAATGCAGACTGGGGCAACCACTATGGAAAGCAGTATGGAGTTTCCTCAGAAGATTAAAAATTGACCTGCCATTTGACCCAGTGATCCCACTTCTAGGAATATATCCTAAGGAACCTGAAACACCAATCATGACGAACTTATGCACCCCTATGTTCATAGCAGCACAATTTACAATAGCTAAGATCTGGAAACAGCCCAAGTGCACATCAATAGATGAGTGGATAAAAAAGCTGTGGCACATTTACACCACGGAACACTATGTAGCTGTAAAAAAAGAAAGATCTTTTATCCTTTGGCACAGCAAGAAGGGAACTAGAAAGTATTCCGCTAAGTGAAATAAGCCAGCCAGAGAAAGACAAATACCACTTGATCTCACTTATATGTGGAATATAATAAACAAAATAAACTGATGAACAAAATGGATCCAGAGACATTGAAGCATGCAACAGACTGAGGGATCTCAGAGGGAAGGTGAGGATGGGGGAGTAGGTGGGGAGAGATTGATCAGAGAACTTATATGTTTATGGACATAGCCCATGGAAACGGACATTGGTGTGGGGAAGGTCTGGGGGTGGGTTGGATGCTGGGTGGAAGAGATCAATGGGGATAAAAAGGGGACATCTGTAATATTTTCAACAACAAAGATAAAGAAACTTTAAAAAAAAAAGTATAAATTAGCTCAAAAAAAAAGGAGAGGATCTCAGGAAAATTTGATGGCAAAGTTTTTCTTCAGATTACATTAACATCTGCTTTTTTTTTTTTAAGGTCAGATACTGTGAATTTCAAGTGTGTTTTTAATGCTCTTTGCTCAGTTTACTCTATTGCCTATATCAGTGTTTTTCAACATTTAGTAGTTCTTGAACATTAGAATCACTAGAAAAAAAATTGTTGAAATTTCAGATACTTGGGCTCAGCTCATACTAACTGAATCAGATTCTCAGAAAGGTACTGTAATTTTATCTCTTTTTTAAAAGTTTTCATACATGATTGAGCCAGAATTGAGAACCATGGCTCAAAACCATGCCATTATTAGATATTAAATATACCCTACAAGCAATGGGCACATAATAAAGACTCACTGGCAATCTACCCACTAACTCATGCCAACTTCCCGACAGCTCCTAGTGTGTGTTTCCCACTTATTCCTTCCTCTCTTTACTAACACACTTCTTAGTGGTCTCCTGTGTGTTAGACACCAGCTTCTTAAGTGTAGGCTCATTTTCCAGCCAATTTATAGAGTAAGGCTGATGGCTACATTAGAGGGTAATATGGGATCACTTTCAATGTGATTTCTACAGCTCCCAGCCAGGGCTAGTATAGTGGGATATGCAGAGCATGCTGTGCATGGAGATCCCCAAAGAGAAAAGGATCCAAGCTCTTATCGCTGCTTTCATTCACTTGGTTATAAATGGTTTTGCACATCTATAGCAAGAGTTCTCCTTTATTCTTTTCTTGTCTTGTCTTTTTCTGTCCCTTAAAGAATATCCCCTCCAAAGTTTCCCATGGAGACATGTACATTGCAGATACATACATATGATTTAACAGTCATCTTTCATCAGGTAAAAATTAACTAAGATGTAAGTTGAAGGGCAATCGTAAAGAGGAAAGTAAGGAAAGACATGACCCAGGAAGTACCTGGGAGTAGAAATGGTGATAGAGCCAATCCCAGACTCACTGTATACAACAGTACCTTTGGTCCATAAGTAGAGAACAGTGACCCTCTCTATTCCTTCATCTTACCAATCCACAAGCCTAGTTCTCAAAGCTGCTGGTAGGAGCAGGTCTACCTGGCTCCCTGAGAGCCTGGAACTATTGTCGCCATTTGTCAAATTGTGTTCCAAAACTGTGATCCAAAGAAAGAACACTTGTTCCTACAAACCAGTAGCCATAGTTAAATGAGTTTTGGAAATTCTGCAGATGGCATCCCATTTGGGTTAGTCAGAGTACTGCTCCTCAAATTAAAGACTGAGATGTTTGCCGGAGCCCGCCGGCAGAGTCGAACGGTCCTGAGGAAGGGGTAAGGATGAAGAAAAGACAGACACAAAAAAGATGGGATCGGGAGGGCCGCAGCTCGTGGCTGCCGCAGCCCCGAGTTTATTTTCTCAGCTCAATATATACAGGCACTGTTGATTGTGCTGAATAGCACCCCGCCCCGCATTTCTTCCCCTTGCCCGATACAAAGTAATTCCTCCAACCTCCTACGAATGCTTTTTCAGAGTAAACACCCTGCCTCCTGCAGGAGCTCAGGCCTTGGAAAGTATCTTTATCTCGGCTTCTAATGGGAACTTTTGGGGAGGATTGAGTCCTTGGCTTGGTATGTGGCTTTAACCCTTCAGGCTGGGGCCAGCTTCCTAATTAGCCTTTCTAGAATTTATGGCCGCAAGCTAAATTAGGATTGCTTTGGTGCCTCAAGGACTGGGTCAGGGAGCAGGAGAGCACCTCTGCAGCTCACCCAGGCACTGTGCCTGGGGCCACAGCAGCTCACCCACATCTCCCAGGGAACAGGGGAGCACTTCTGCAGCTCACCCAGGCAGCTCCTCCGTGCCACAGCGGCTCCCCACAGATGTTCTATCCTAAGGAAACCTGTTTAACTTTTCTTGACACTTTTCTGAAATTTGACTACTAATGCCTTTTCATATATGGTACAGAAATGAAATGCCCTGAAGGACAAAGTTTTGGATTGGCTGCCTCAAGATTGGCTTTGCCTCCTTGTATTCTCTTTTCTATCTGCCAAGACGCCTGATACTCTTATATCACACTCCCACTATCCAAATTTCCAACTGAGATGTTAATCCCAAACCCAGGACCCAGCTACATAATTTTCATGGCCACCTAGTATGAAATGAAAGTGTGGAGCCCTTTGTTCCAATGTTATTAAGAATTTCAACATAACAGCAAAGCATAAAACCAAGCAGGAGGTCCTTCTGAGTGGGGCAGGTGCTTTTGTTCCCTTACCTTTCGGATCACCCATTAAAAAAGGAAAGCAATTTAATTAAGTTAATCATGTGATTTGAAGACATTTATCATATTAATAGAAGAAAGACTTGAAGGGATTTACTTGACAATACACAAAAAACAAACAACCAAAAAAACCCCAAAATGCCTGATTAAATAATGGGCTGATTTTTAGAAGTCAAGAGAGGATGTTTAAAGAAAGGTTGTGAATGGTGAAGCATTTCAAAATCATTTCATAAGAGAAATAATGCATTTTGTCTAAAATGTGTCAAGGTCAAAGAATATAGAGTTTGTAAGTCCAGAAAGTACAGCATGGTACTCATCTGCTATGAAGGCCTCTTGGGGATGGGACTTGAGCTAGTTCCTAATATCTTAATAGGGTTTGATGAGAACTAGAGGTTGGAAGAGCACCATAGGCAAAGGATCAACACTTGTCAAACAGCAAGGGAACTTCTTGGTGGGACCCTCCTGTCACCAATAAGTAAGATGAGGCTTCTATTTCCCTTATGAACTACTCATAAGTACATCATATTCAAACTGCTGAAAAGAAAAGAAAAAGCAAAAATCTTGAAGGTAACCTGAGAAAAAAGACATATTACATATAAAGGAACAAAGATGAAATTACAGCAGACTTCTCATCAGAACCTATGTAAACCAGAAGGCAAGAGAGTGACTTGTCTAAAGTGCTGGAAGACAAAAGCTGTCAACTAGAATTCTATACCCAGCAAAAGTATCTACCAAAAATGAAGAAGCAATAAAGACTTTCTCAGATAAAGAAAAACAGAGAAACCATTGCCTGCATACCTATTCTGTAAGCAATGTTAAATAAGTTTTTCAAGCAGAAGGGAGAAGATATCCATCTTAGTCTGCTTGGGCTATTTAAAAAAAAAACAATACCATAAATTAGGTGACTTAAAAAACAGAGATGTATTTTCTCACAGCTCTGGAAGATAGAAGTCCATATTCATAGTGCCAGTATGGTTGGGTTCTGGAGACAGCGCTCTTCCTGGCTTTCAAATGGCCACCTTCTTGCTGTGTCCTCACATGGCAGAGAGAGGAAGGAAAAACAAGATTTCTAGTGTCTCTTCTTATAAAGATACAAATCCCGTTAGACCAAGGCCCTGACCTCATGACCTAATCACCTTTCAAAGGCCTCATCACCAAATACTATCACATCGGTGGGGGGTTAGGACATTAACGTATGAATTGGGATAGGAGGGGGGCACAAACATTTAGTCCATAACAATATCAGGCTAAAACTTGGATACACACAGACACACATACACACAAATAGCACTGGAAAAGAAATATATGGAGGTCCAATGAATAGGAACATTGCCTATTTGGTTCACTGCTAGGTCTCCAATGGTTGGAAAGGTGTCTGAGTATCTGAGGTGTGCTCGTCTTAGAAACTGACAATATTTGAACAAAGACCATGGATAAGATTATTAGATTGTGTCAACGTTGTAATTCTTGATTTTGATAAAGCATAGAGGAGGCACTCAATAAATGCTACCAATGTTTTATGTCGGGTATTATCATATTTAATCTTCATAATCACACTGAGAAAGGTATTGTTACTTTCGTTTCTACATCTTAGAAACAGTTACGTGTGTCACATAAATTACAAGTAAACCACCCTAGATTTTGCCCCTAGTGTAACTGACCCCAAGGCCAATGCTCAGTTTACTAGGCCACACATGCAAAATGCACAAGGTGCATAGGTAACAATGTGTGGCAGCAACAGGAAGACAGTGACAAGGTGTCTTCTGCACCAAACTAAAGTTAAAATGACCCTGCAGCTAATGGCTCAAAGAACACCTATTAATCTTGACCTGTATTTTGAGAACTTCATTTACTTCTTCTTAATAAATTACAGAATAACTTGAAATGACATTTTCATTATTACCTCAAACTATAGTGCCAAAGGACCACCAGTGACATGTTAATTACTATGCTGTTATAGTTATGAGTCTTTTTTCATCTATTTTCCACGGGCATCACTACCAGCATTGCCATTAATAAGAGAATGTCAGTGATGGCCTAGAGACCTCTATTATCAAGTTAGTAATACTTTGCTTTTAAGAATTACATAGGCTAAAGTTTTGGCCTTAAAAGGCTATAGACCAAGGATTACAAGATACATCTTTCATCACGTTTCAGTAAAATGTTGATACCGTTATTTCCCAGATAAGAGAACTCAGACTCAGTGATTCTAAGGGTTTGTAAAAACCTCATGCCTACAGTTCTCTGAGATTAAATCTGAAAATCATTAGCCAAACTAGTGAAAACTATCTTAATTGCCGTGTTAGCAGATGAGGGAGAGAAAAACTACTAACAAAAATGGGTCACAAACTATCTAGGCTTACTTTAATCAGTTATGCAAATGGACTCCAGACCCACAAACTAAGCCCATGGAGAAAAAGAAATCAGGCTAGCCGGAAAGGCACATGACTATATGCAGATATATTTTTAATTAAAGTGTACTTTAAAAGCACATTAGCCTGTATATTTCAATGCTGAGCTGCACACAATAAATGCCAAATAAATGTTGGAGGGAGGGAGGGAAGAAAGAAAAGGCAGTCATTTTTAAAGCACTCAATGCTGAGTGATAGCCAATGCATCCCTTCTAAGCCTAAGAAAAAGAAAAAGGAATGGTAAAAAATTACTAATTCCAAGGTTGAAGGGCTTAAACATTTTTTAACTAATCTGCAATCCTGACATGCAGCATAAATTAAAATTTTCACCACGTTTGAACTCATAACTCTCTCCAAAATAAATCACTTGAAGATTACAAAGCATCATGTAATTTTGCCTATTCTCAGAAAAGCTGCTCAATTCATTCTTTTTCGAAAGCAGTTGAGTTCAACCAAAAGAATGAAGAAAATAATATCTGCTCCACCCACAGCCATGTGGCTACTACAATGAGGAAAATATCTTCACTCACTCACTCACACGCACACACACACGCATGCACACACACACACAGTTTGGAGACATTGAGTAACTGTAAAGCACTGTCCAGGTGAGTTCTAACACTCAGGGAGGTCTCTAGTGGCCCTGCTGGTACTCTGCACGACACAGCTTTAAGTGGCATGTATTGTTGTTATTGTTGTTGTTGTTGTTTTGCCATTATTATTATTAAATATTATTCAAAAAATCCACAGCCACATCACTAAGGAGTCAACTGTAGTTCACTCAAAGTGCACAGACAATATCCACTAGACAAGAGCAGGGCAAAGCTCTTTATTGATGTGACTTTTTTTTCTTTAAATATGTTTTTATTTATTTTTTAGAGAGAGAGGGAGAAGATGGAAAATCAATGAGAGAGAGACATCAGTTAGCTGCCTCCTGCACACCCCCTACTGGGGACTGAGCCCATAAC
The DNA here is from genome assembly GCF_054644295.1 of Miniopterus natalensis. Classification (NCBI taxonomy): domain Eukaryota; kingdom Metazoa; phylum Chordata; class Mammalia; order Chiroptera; family Miniopteridae; genus Miniopterus; species Miniopterus natalensis. The sequence goes on along the minus strand of NC_142082.1, from coordinate 148,231,467 downwards.
CCAGGCATGTGCCCCAACCGGAAATCGAACCGGTGACTTTCCGGTGCATGGGATGACGCTCAACCAACTGAGCCACATTGGTGAGGTGATAAATTACTTTATTGAACAGCAAAGTCCTTTGCATACATACGAAGTGCTCATTAAATGTTTAATGAATAGACCCAAATTGAAATACTCCCTGACAATACTTGAGCTTTCCTCAATCCCCCAAGGCAGCATAAGAGTAAAAATACCAACAGGCACTATTTATTGACACTAACTCTATAACAGGCTAAAATAAACATGCTAATCACTTCATATTCACTACCTCACTTAATCCCCACAACAAATTTAGGACATAAGTACTGCCATTATTCCCATTCCACATATGAGAAAACTGAGGTCAGATACATGAAGTCATTTGCCCAAAGGCAAACAACAAATGGTAAGTAATGGAAATAAGCTTCCACTGGTTTCTCTGACTGCAACGCCTATGCCTTAACCACAGATGAGGCTGTAATATCCACATCTATCCTTCATGTTGGAGAAAGAAATATAGCCCCAAAGAGGCTAATCCAAGAATAGATAAAGGACTGCTGGCGGTCCAGGGTTCCCTTGCATTTGAAAAGCCAGGGCATCGAGTCTGCCTGTTGTCAGTGGGGATTCTGCAGGACATGCAAATCCATGGGTCCTGTTAAATGTGCACTCACAGAAGAGCCCTCACTGATGGTATATTTATCATGGTTTCGAGGTTCAGACTTACACATCTCTGGTTTAATAGGTTTCTCTTTTTTGCCTTTTGCTAATGAAGCAAGATCTTTCCCTCTCCACTCAGGAGAGAGAAAGCACAGCAGGAAGGAGAGCTCTGGCAGCATGCTTTTGAAAACCAATGGGCTTTGAAGCTGGCCTTCGAATGGTCTGGTTAGAGAAGCCCCAGACTGTTCTCCTCTTTCACATCCACTGGAGCTCCGAAGCCTTCTCTTTCAGAGGATCCTCTATTAAAATGCAGAAGCCTCCATCACGCAGAGGCCTGCTGCTTGCAGTGCAGTTCTGGATGTGGCTTCTAGCCGTTGGATCCCCAGCACCTGCCAGAGCTCCCCTATCTGTCCACACTCCCAGCCCAGCTCCCTGGCCAACCCTGGCCTGTTGCTGCCCTGCCAGGACCTGGCCAGACTGGCTCCCTCATTATGCGTGCTCACTACCAAATCTTCAATCTCATGCCCTCTCCCCTGGCTCGCCTCCCTCAGCCTTCTAATGCTGCAACACCATGAGGTTTATGGTCCACATCAGAATACCTCTGAGAGTCTAAAGGAACAGTATGTTAACACTGCTCAGCATAACACATTTAAATCTGTAAACCTAGATCCGATCACTCCATCGAATACCTACATGACTTCCCTATTCTTAAAACAAAATTACAGTTCAGTCCGGTGCCTTTTCTAGGAACTCATTCATTTTTCCTTTCTTCTCTGCCAAAAGTCTAGACCTTGTTGTCTACAGATGTGGCCTCCGTGTATTCACCACTCACCTCCTCTCTAGTTTCCAATTAAATAGTCTTCTGCATCTACCATTTAACTGAATGAACTTTCTACTCAATCAAATCTCATTCTTTCAGTCCTAGTTCCTTAGAACACTCTGCTCTACTTGATTCTCCTCAATCCTTCCAGCTTTAGCTTCCACTGTCTCATCTGTTCTTTGTTCCCTATCGTAAATGATAGATAACTTCAAATATGTGGAAAGCCTGCCTTTTCTGAGTTAAATCTCAGTCATCCCTCATTTAGCATAATTATGAGAGGATCTCATCCTGGCTGCTTCCTGTGGTCGAGCTCTGTCACCAATGTTCTCCTGGAAATGTTTCAGCCACGAAGGAGCACATCCTGACCAGCCTGGAGACACTCAAGGCTGCTTCTCCCACTCGGCTTCTCCACTGCTGCACGGCTGCCGCCTCGTATTGTCTTAGCTTTGTTAGCTGCCTCTTCACTGCAGTCACTCCTATCCTGGTGACAGCCAACAAAATCTCCTGGGTCCTCATTCATGAATTCTTACCAAGTTGCTCTCGTGCATCTTGACCTTGAGCAGTGAATGTTTGTTGTCAGCCCAAATATAGGATTTTACGTTTATCCCTATTACGTTTCAACGTCTTGATTTCAATCCTATTTCACAGCCTGTCAAGGTCCTTTTGAGTTGTAATGCTATCATCTATCATGTTAACCCTTCTTTCTATTGAGTTGTCTACACATTTGATAAGCATCCCTTATATGGTTTTCTCTTTTCTGTGTCAATTTCAGCTTGGAGACAGCTGATTTTTCAAATGTAAGTGTTAAAGGCCTTTTCACTGCCTCTCAGCTGCCCTGTGTGACCCAGTGTGTCACCAGGAGTTCTCACCTACCCAGTCTAGCATTATTAGTCCTATCATTTAGAACAGTGGTTCTCAAACAGTGGACATCAGCATCACCTGTCACATCTGTTAAGATACGTATTCCCAAGCTTCAGCAACTCTGATTTGGCAGAAGAGAGAAATCTAAGAATAAGTGCCTTTAATAAGTACCCCAAACGATTAATGTTAATCTGCACATGATATCTAAACACTTCTTTAGGACCACAAATTTCTTTTCTGAACTGGGCACTGGGGTGGGGAAGTGGGGGCAGGGGGTTGGGGGGAGAGGGTAGTAACAGTGATAGAGATTTGCTAACTGCCCTGTCAATTCCCAAATGTCTTTTCAGAGAAGTGAACATAACGGTGTTCTCCCATCATCCCGTTATCTTCACTCACATTTCTAGGCAAATTCACACTCTACATACCAAATGACTCCTTAAAGGTCCAGACATTCAATTTGAAAATATTAAGATGAACATATTTAGATGGCTTCTTTATCATCTTAAATTTAAGTAGATTATTTTTGGTCTTAATTTCTATATCTTTGGTCTGAGATTTGTAAAATAACTCTTCTGGTCATACATTTATGCAATGTTATAGCTGCATTTGTTCAAGAGAATTTCAAATATTTCTGTGCTCTGTTTTTCATCTCTCTTGTTTTAAATTTCCACTCTAGTTTATTTTTAATTCAGCATTATGTTATTCGTTTTCAACCTCATAGGTTTAGCTTCCCTTTAAGCTTTTTATACTTGTCTTTAAAAGCAGTTTATTTAAATATGCATCACTTATCTTGTTCTAAAATATTTTAGCTCTAGAAGTTGTCTCACCTTCTTTAAATTCTTTCATTTTGTTTAACCACCACTGTTCTCATCTTCTGCTTTTCATTTCTGGCCTCTTGCTTTCACAGTGCCTGACAAAAATGTAGGTCATAGGAATGCGCACAATGGAAGGAATCCAATTACAACAGGAAAGTACCGAAGCTGCCCGGCCACCTTGGTACCTGCTCCTCTGGCTTCCTCTAATTCCATCATCCAGAGGACTCAAGGGACTCACAAATAATCTTGTGTAATAGGGACTTTCAAATAATCTACCTAGGAAATTTATGTCATTTTTCTTTTGCTATTAATTTGTTAGAGAAGCCTGTTACTTTATAACTACTAGTGGTAGGGTGTGCATGTTCCAAATTGTCTTTGTTGTCTTTTCCTAACCTAAGCTTTCGCTATAACCATATTTATGCGCAGTCAAATCATCGGGTAAAATGATCCCTTCAGCATACATTGATTCATCAGGGCCCGGTAGAGAGAGAGAAATGATAGTGGTTACTTATTGAGTGTCCACTACATGGGACGCTCTGTGATAAGTCCTTTATATAGATACATATATATGTACCTATATATGCTAATCTATATAGGCTAATCTTCACAAAACTTCTGCAATGAAGGTATTATCCTAATCTTATAGAGAAAGAGCTGAGACTTCGCTGCTCCTTCTGCTACTCCGCAGCCATTCCGTCAAGGGGGTTGCCGGGAGAGGGAGAAGTGCCACCGTAGAGGGCACTGTGGTGCTTGGCAGACCCCTGGTCTGCGCTGCTGGGCCTGCTCTGCCTGACAGCCTTCCCCGTCTGAGCTCCCTGAGATCTGCCCTCAGCTGACCAGAGCCCCCCACCCACCGCCACACCTCTCCCCTGGGGCAGCCACACGCCCCAGCTCAGGAAGGTGGAGGGAACCCAAGGACCAGCCCAAACCCAGGAAACCCTAAGGGCCATCCCAGCTCCAGAGCTCCCCTGGAACAGGCTGAAGGCTTGATATAACTGCCATGCCGCTCAGCTTCCCTGTCTGTCTGTCCTGCTTCCTTCCCTCCCCCCACCGTGTAGATCCTGAGAGCACTTCCTAACAAACTTCCTGCACACAAATTTCCTCCTCAGAGTCTGCTTCTTGGGAAATCTCACCTGCAACATTAGTTTTGTGGGGAAGCGCAGCAATGTTTATTTATGCCTCCTCTTTAACAAAAAAGCATCCAAGGCAGTTTTCATGAATATGTAAATACAAGTTAACATACAAGAGGTGGCTGAGAAAGGATGAAGGAATAAAAAATAAAAAACCAAGGAAAAAGGCAAAGCGGAGTCAGGCAAGTGGCTAATACAAAAAATGAATCCCTTAGCAGGGTCATAAATGTGGCTCTTTCTTTGCCAATGCAAAAGAAAGTAAACTCATCAATTCTAAGATGTCTGGTTAAGTACAGAGTTGCTCAAGAAAAAACAAAGCCAAAGAGAAATACTTCCTGAGAGTTCATATAAGGATCTTTACAGCCTTACATTAGAGGTACAGGTGAGTTGCATGGGGATGTGTGACTGGCTGGTAGGGTGACCAGCTAGCCGTTCAGCTTTGCCTAGGACCAGGAAAATTCCTGGGACATGGCACACTCAGTTCTAAAACCAGGACTGTCTGGGACATATTAGGATAGCTGGTCACCCTGGTGATAATACATGTCCAACATCGAATCAGTAAAGAACCAATCTGGAAGGGACCAGTACACAGGTGTATGCAGCCAGGCCTGCTCCAGGGATATTTTGGGGTTACCTAGAAAGCTATTTATATGGCACAGCCTTCACACAACCCTCTGTGAATACTGCTGATCTCAATTTAGGTTTTGAGAGAGAATGTATAGTAGTCCCCCTCATTCACAGCTTCACTTTCCGTGGCTTCAATTACCCACAGTCAACCATGGTCCAGAAGTAAGCAATTCATGAGTTTTAAACTGTGCGCTGCTCTGAGGAGCATGAGGAAATCTCACGCTGTCCCACCCTGTCTCCCCCAGGAGCGGACGAACCACCCCTTCGTCAGTGTAGTCACACTGCATACACTACCGGCCCATAAACCGCCTAGCAGTCCTCTCGGGTATCAGAGCAACCGTCGCAGTATCGCAGTGCAGTGTTCAAGTAACCCTTACAGTAGCCTAACACTGTCACAATGTCCACGCCAGCTCGCCTCACTTCATCTCAACGGGCAGGCACTGTGTCATCTCACGTCATCACAAAAAGATATTTTCAGAGAGAGAGAGAGATACCACCATAACCTCTCACAGTATGTTGTTATAATTGTTCTATTTTATTATTGGTGATTGCTGTTTATCTCTTACTGTGAGTAATTTATAAATTAAACTTTATTATATGTATGTATAGGAAAAATCATAGTGCACATAGGTTTCAGTCCTATCTGCAGTTAAAGGCATCCACTGGGGGGTCTTGGAACAGATCCTCCATGGATGGGGGGGAGGGACTACTGTATAGAGCAGTAAGTTTAGTGTTGCACTCCTCAAAAAAATAACTAAATATGGCTATTTTATGCTGTCAATGTGGTACACATCCTCACACTTGAGCAGACGGTTGAGCTGGGGATAGAGTCAACCTTCTTAGGTGAGAATTGAAAAGCCTGACAAGCATAGAAGGGTGATTTCACCTCCACTTGGTGGGGAGCATGGGGAGCACTTGAGGCCAGGAACAAAATTCTCCTTTGAAAGTCATTTCGAATGTTCTCTGCTACACAGTGGCATTCATTGAGGTAACAATATTTTGCTCAAAGAATTGGGCCACCACAATTTTAGCCTGAAAAAAATAGAAACTGAAAAAGGCAGATGTCACCCAAAAAAATAAATCACAATAAAGCACCTATAGTAATTAACTTGACTCTTTGCCACTTTCAGGTATAACCACCAAGGTGAACTATCTGAGGAATTAACAACAAACTGAATGACTGCCCAGGCCTGATATTCCATCTACTCACCATCTACTCTGTAACTAAAATGATAATCCCCTCGTTTGTAATCCTGACTTGTTTCTAATGGACTGAACCCAAGAGTTACAGTCAATAATCCTGATTTAGGAGTTCCAGTTTAGCAGCGGCCTTTCAGCAAATAACCTTTGGAAGTCATTTAGCAAATAAATATTCCCTATTCCTGAGTGATCTAATCAGCAATCATATGGATTTTCTTTTCTGGTTCAGTTCTAGTTGTCAATTGTAATTTGTAAAAGAGACTGGGAGGAAGTTGGAAGCAAAGATGGCAATTATCCCACTAACTTGGGGTCTGTACACAGCTGCACACACATCAGGAATGTTTGAGAACGTCTGTTTCCGTGGACAGAACTTCCAGACGACCGCCAGCGTCCTTCCCGGCGCTCTACGCACCGGCACCCAGAGGAGAGCTGGGACCAAGGCGCCGCGGCGGCTGCTCTGCGGGCGCGGGGCGCGGGGCGCGGGGCGGGGCCGCTGCCTGCGGGGCCGCTGCCTGCGGGATGCAGGTGGGGACGGCGGTAGTCAGCTCGCGAGTGGGGGTGTTTTTTAACCATTATTTTCTCCTCCCTCAATACACGAGTTGGTGGAGATATTTGCACAGGGAAACAAGGAAAAGTCAGCTGGAAAGCCCAAACAAAGAAGGCAGTCCTCCCGTGCACTGTTCATCCTTTCCCGGGGAGGCGCCGACTCTCTGACAATGCGTCTCCGGCACTCGCCTCTCAGAAGCGGGACCCCGGCATCTCCGGGGGGCTTCTGAGCTGTGGCAATGGCCCAAGGTCCATTTCCAGCTCCGGAGAGCCTCGTTCGTACGGCTTCCTCACCCCGTGCCCGGCCCCGCAGCCGCCCGCGTCTCTGGGCGCGGAGGCCCGGCTTCCTCCCCTGTCCGTGGCCGGAGCCCCACCCGGGGCCAGCCGCCTAATTCCATGTCGGCCGTCGGGCTGAAGCCGCAGCCTCGGTCGGCACCCGGAGGGCAGGGCGCCCTCGCCGCCGCGAAGGCCTGCGTCTCCCCAGCGCGGCGCGGGCGCCCTCTCCGCCTGCGAGTCGCCGGCCCGCGGGTGGCCGAGGTCTGAGGCGTCGCCGCTCAGCCGCCATCAGACGCAGGCCGGGATCCCCCCGACGGCAGGTTTCAAACCTCAGCAGCCCGGCGTCCGCCGGGACGCACCCCGCGCCCTCGGCCCGCGGGCCCAGCTCGGCTCCGCCTCCTGCTGGCGGCGCAAGGGCGCGGCGAGCACGGGCGGGGCGCCCCCCCCCCCCCCCACCGCGGGGCGCACCTACGCCCTGGGGCCCGCCGCAGGCGCCCCGCTCCCGCCCGACCAGCTTTGTTTTTTAATTTGTTTCTATTAATTTTGGAGGGAGGGAGGGAGAAACATCTATGATGAGGCGGAATCATCCACCCGCTGCCTCCTCGCGCCCCGACTGGGGATGGAGCCGGCAGCCGGGCGCGGGCCCTGACCTGTGCCCCCCGGAGCGGGACCCTGACCGCCCGCGCGCGGGCCGGTGCCCAGCCGCCCAGCCACACCAGCTGGGCCCGTCTCTGTGAGCTCTTGGATCAGGGTCATCCCCAAATGCATCGCTGTCAATAGTACCTTTCCGCGGCCACCAAAGTGCCCAGAAATTAGACGGGCCCTTCATTCTTTTCTAAATGTGCAATCACCCAAATTTAAAAAAAAAAAAAATTTTTAATCTGTTCTATTTTATTGTGGATATGAAGTTATGCCTTGAACAAATGAACGATATGAAGCATGTTTTACTCTCTAAAGAACGTAACATTTCTATTTCCAAAACGTACGTGCATACATTTGTTTAAAAATAGCTGCCTTCATTATCATAATGATTTTTCCCCTGTGTTCCGGAGCTCGGAGAATTAGTGATAAATGTAAATGTAATCAAGGACACCACCGTGCTCTTAATTTGGCAAGTAAAAACCATTTATTGTGGCAGGACAAGGCAGTTTTATTACTAAAAGAAGCTTGGAAGTCATCTGATTGCCATCTGACTTTTTTTCTCCGTGTTTATGTCTTGCCTGAATAAAAATGCTGGTCTTAATATCAAGTATCAATACAGTTATGGGGAAACACACTGTTGTTAAGAGTGTAAATTGGTTCTACCTTTCTGGAGAAAATCTGCCAAAATATACCAAAAAAATGTAAAAATGTGATTATCCTTTAACCCATAAATCCCCTTCTATAAATTTACCCTGATATAGTTGTACACCTAGAAAAAGATTCATGCTTGCTGTTGTGCTTTTTACAACAGAAAAATAAAATAAAAAAGGAAACATCATAAATGTCCAATAAAAGGCAACTAGTCAAATATATTATGGTATGCAAATAAAATTTAACACAACTATTTAAACTAATAGGACATTTAAAATATTGTTTAATAAGAAACATCTTCTACAGTATATAAAATTCGCATTAAAAGTATTCATGCAACAAATATTTGTCAAACACTAAGTAACAGACATTGTTCCAGAGTAACAGACAATGTTCTATAGCAGAGGTCAGCAGACTTGCCCTGGAAGATTTCACATAGTAAATGTTTTAGGCTTTGCAGGTGTATGGTTCCTGCTACAGCTGCTCAGCTATGCATTCCACCATGGAAGCCACCATGGGCAACATGTAAACAAATGGGTGTGGCTACTGGACAAATTTGGCCCCTGGCCATTAGTTTGCTAACCCCTGTTCTGGACAATTGGAATATATAAGTGAAGCAAAATATACAAAAAGCTCTGACTCCATAAACATTATATTCTATAGCCAGATAGATGATGATAGATGATAGATAGATTAGATAGATGATGATGATAGATAGATAGATGATAGATAGATAGATAGATAGATAGATAGATAGATAGATAGATAGATAGATGATAGATAGATGATAGATAGATAGATGATAGATAGGTGATAGATAGATGATAGATAGATAGATGATAGATAGGTGATAGATAGATATAGATAGATAGATGATAGATGATAGATAGATAGATAGATAGATAGATAGATAGATAGATAGATAGATAGATAGATAGATGATAGATAGATGATAGATAGATAGATGATAGATAGATAGATGATAGATAGATGATGATAGATAGATAGATAGATAGATGATGATAGATAGATAGATGATAGAGATAGATGATAGATAGATAATAGATAGATAGACAGACAGACAGACAGACAGACAGACAGATAGATAGATAGATAGATAGATATGAATAATCTGATTAGACGAATGTTCACCATTGATCAAGCCTGTCTTTAGAGATTGTACCAGATGCTGTGCTGACTTAGCTAGTGATTCAGTGGTAAACAAAAGAAACTTGGTCCCTGCCCTCACAAAGCTCATGGTCAAGTGGAGAAGACGGGCAAGAAAGAAAGCGAAAAAGAAAAATTACAGTTTGTTAAAATTGATAAGAAGCAAATAAAAGGATTACTACATTGGCTCTCTCTGGGTAGTGAAACGTCTGAGGAGTTTTCCTTCATTCTGTTTTACTTTATGGTTTGAAGTTTTACAATGTGTATGCTTTATCATTTCAAAAACAATAAAGCTGGTCTCAGAAAGTTGTAAGTAATGAAAAAGATTAAAGTTTAATTTGTGTTTTCTGCTGAACATCTAATCCTGATGGATTTAGAACAGTGGACAATCTCTACATTTTTTACAGTGATTTGTCTTCGAAATTGTCTGCCTGGAGGAAAAGGTCTTACTATTCTCTAAATCAATAAACAAACAAAAATCCTTGTCTTTGGGATATAAATGAGAGACTTAGCAAGAGACACCAGAACCCTGATTCTTCTCCATTTATTCACTGATCTCGAGTGTAAAGCAAGGTGCTTAAGGAAGCACAGGAAAGGGCTAACCCACAGGCTGGCGATCCTTTGAGATAATTGGCTTCAAGTATATATATTTATTTTTATTTTGAAAGGAAAACGTATAGTAGAAAACATGTTTTACCCAAAGAGAGGCCTGGCCTTTGCCCTTGGCTTCTGGGAGGTCATCTCTGACATACTTACTGGATTGGAGTATTTTTGTTCAGGATTGGGGCCTTAGGTTGGGGGTTGGCCATGTCAGAAAGACCAATCATGCGGTTTAGAGTGGGACCTTAGGGTGTCATGGCCTCAGTCAACCGGGTGACCAAGTTCAACTGCACAGACGATCAATCAGCCATGCCTGTGAGTAAAGTCCCAGTGAAAACTCTGACATCAAAGCTCAGGTGAGCTTCCCTGGGTGACAGTACTCCCTGTGTTCAGAGGAAAAGAAGAGAAGACCATGTGTCAGTGGAACCTCAACTCTCCGTTTTTGGTGAGGCTATATTCTCTGGGTCTCTTTCTCTCTTTGCTTCTTCTGAATTTCCAGCACCATTCACTAGATTTAACAGAAGGAACCACTGCACAGCACATCCACATTTTACAAAGATGCACAACTGTGCTGATAAAATGCATGCCATTAGGGCACATTTACATACGTTATTTTCACGCTGTACCTGTGACTTCATCTTAGAAAGATTTAAGCACAATTTTTTTCTCCTTTAGCATATGAGAGGTGACTGAAAACTCAAATACTAGAATCAGTGTACTTCCTTGATGCAAAGAGCATAAATTTTGCCAAAATATTTGCCTGGCTGCTTTTTAGTGAGTCAGAGGAAAATGTTTATTTGGTTTCCTAATTTACTCCATTAAAAAAATTATTTCCTAGAATACCAGAGTTTTGATTCATTCCATGCTTTCAAAAGAGCTACAAAGATTACATGTTTGTGCCCGGCCTGTGTGGTTCAGTGGTTATGCATCAGCCTAGGATCCAGGAGATCCTAGTTCCATACCTGGTCAGGGCACATGCCCAGGTTGCAGGCCCAATCCCCAGGAGGGGGCGTGCAGGAGGCAGCCAATCAATGACTCTCTCATTATTGATGTTTCTATCTCTCTCTCTCACCCACTTCCTCCCTGAAATCAATAAAGACATATTTTAAAATATATTTTTTTAAATTTAAAAAAAAAGATTACATGTTTGTGAAAGTCTAGGTGTGTATATGACTATCTTTCAGCATTGAGATCCTGAGTAGTCAACAACTTCTACTGAACCTTTCTTAGGGGAAACCTTGGGCTTTTAGTAATGGCAGTCTCTAGTCTATTTATCTTTAAGGTACGAGAACTTGAGAAATCCCTAAAGCTTAGTCTGTAATTTCCTTAGAGATTGCCCTAGTGGCTCCCCCAGTCAAATGTGGTTATATCATAAATCCTAGGTCATCCAGCCTATTGTTTTTAAATATCAAAAGATAATCCAAGAGAATTAACATTGTGAACCTCCATCAGCCACTTGGTCTGAAACTGACAAGCATTTCCTCCTTGCCTGCATTTCAGCTGCGTAAGTCCTCTGTTATCCCTTCTGAGGACTTGAATTCAGGATAGATGCAACCTCTAAAAACTCATTCTAGTTCTGAGTTTGTCCTTGCCCAGCACTTGAAAAGATCAGGTGCAATTCAATTATGAACCCGTGTCTGACTTTTGAAGTGTAAATCCACTGCACTTGAAAATGGCAAGTGTAAAATCCATTCTTAAAAAGCACTTGACATTTTCACATACAGCTTTACAGCCGTGGAAATGTGAAGAGGCTTAGAAAGAGATGGCCAAGAATGGCTTTCTTAAAAAAAGAAAGAAAAAGGGTTCTAATGTTTGGTTGGGAGCAGAAAAGTCTGATATTTAGCTCTTTGTTTTGACTAGAAAATAAGAACTTCTTTACAAGCTGTGCTTTGAACCACTTAGCTGTGTGAGCTCATTTTTCCTGATAATGTTTAACTGCTGGTTTGTATGCCTGGTCTCACATGCAATTCTCTTCACAAGGTCTTAATAAGTTGTCTATATTCTGCACTTGCAGCAAGAAGTGATCATATAGACCAGGAGTTGGCAAACTTTGTCTATAAAAGGCCAGACAGTAAATATGTTGGCTTGAGGGCCATATGGTCTCCGTCATCTCTGCTGTTGTAACACAAAAGCAGCCATGAACAATATGTACACAAATGAGCATGGCTGTGTACCAGGAAAACTTTTTTTATGGACACTAACATTTGAATTCCATAGCATTCACATGCCACAACATATTATTCTTCCACCATTTAAAACAATAAAAACCATGCTTAGCTTGGAGGTTGTACAAAAACAGGCAGTGAGCTAGATTTGGACTCCCAGCCATAATTTGTCAACCCCTGATATAGACGGTAAAAATAATTTAACAAAGTAAAGCGTGAATTGCAGCACACGTGTTCTGAAAAGTCTTATCAACTCTGTGGGAAAGATATTTTGCAGATCTTCAATATTGTTCGATTCCATCAGTGGTCAGTTCACTGGTTGTCCTGCTGACGTCAGCCAGTCAGTGCTCTGGCCTCCCTGCTCCTCACTGGCCTGCAGCCCCTCCACCTGGGAGCCCGCCCCATGCAAGCACCATCCTTCCACCAGCCGCTTCGGCATCAACTGGGAGCAGTTAGAAATGCAGAACCTCGGGCTCTGCCCCCAAACCTTCTGAATCAGAATCTACATTTGAGTGGGAGAAGCCAGACACAAAAGCCACATGTTGCATGGCTCCATTTATTGGAAAAATAGAGAATAGGTAAACCCACAGATGGGGAGCAGATTGTTCATTGCCAGGGTCTTGGGGAGAGGGAGGGATGGGAGCTAACTATTTGATGAACATGGGGTTTCCTTGATGACATAAATATCCTAAAATTAAATGGAGATTATGGTTGTACAACATTGGGAATGTACTAAATGCCATTGAACTGTACACTTTAAAATGATAAATGATTAATTTTATGTTATGTGAATTTAACCTCAATAAAAATGAAAACATCCACTTTTTTTTTTTTTTTTTTTAGCAATAGGATAGAAGGCTCAAAGAGAAAGGTTTCCAAGAAAAAGTTGAAATTGATAGACTACTTAATGTGTTTGAATGTCTGAGAGGAGATTTATAGCTCTGAGGGAGAGTTTGGATATGGATTAACGATAGGTATGTAGAAAACAAATCAGATTTTAAAATGAGAAAATCCACATTTTAAGAAGAGCACCCAAGTGATTCATATGCACATTAAAGTCTGAGGAGCAACCTCCAACAGATGGACCATCAGGTATTTTCAGTCTGGTTTATAGAAATATTAGGTTTGTTGCCCAGCTGGCGTGGCTCAGCGGTTGAGCGTCGACCTAGGATCCAGGAGATCACGGTTCGATTCCCGGTCAGGGCACATGCCTGGGTTGCAGGCTCGTTCCCCAGTCTGGGGAGTGCAGGAGGCTGCCGATCAGGGACTCTCTCATCATTGATGTTTCTCTCTCTCTCCATCTCCCTTCCTCTCTCTGAAATCAATAAAGATACATCTAAAAGAAAAAGGAAAGAAATACTGGGTTTTCAATACAGAGGAACAATTCATCCATTGATACTAATGCATATAGCATCACAATATAGTGGTTACCTAAATATTGTTGATACGTTTTTCTCAAAACTCTGGATTATAAAATATTAAAATACTCTCACTTTTTAAATTCTTTTCCCCAAATTTGTCCTATACATTCAATGGGGAAATTGCTAATACCTATGATATATCAAATATGCTTCGCCTATTAAATATGTTTGTGCAATTTTTTCTTGTTCCAAAAACCGTTCCCTAGCACCTACTTCTTCCTGCTATTTATTCAACTATAACATTCTTTAAAAAAAAATTTTTTTTTTAACTTTCATGGATTAACTCTCCAGAAGAAGTTTACCCTACTTGATATTCAGTATATATTTTCTTGTGACAGCTTTATGGTACAATTAAATTTCATACATTTCTTCAGCCCTCTCTGAATATGCATTAGAAAGCCAGCCATCATAATTCTGAGCCAATTGGCTTGATTTGCTTACTTAAGCCCAGATCGCACAGACCTGCTACATTTCCATGCATTCCTTTCCCATCTGCACTCCATCCACCTGCCCAGAGTTCCTGGTTGTGCTGACAGTGAAGAAAACCACAGGGCACTGACAGTCACAACACCATTTTCATTAGAAAGCTCTTTAGAAAACATAAAGTCCCCATTTAGATTCTGAACTTGAATACGCTAGACTGTATAGCCGTGCCCCGTCACGGAGGAAACCAAAAATCGAACATCCACAGCAGACAGGGCCTGCATTTTTAAAAATCGTCATCAGAGTTTAGCATAAGAGAAATTGTTATCACAACTTAGCTTATGAGAAAAAAATCCTGATGTTTAGATGGACTAAGTAACTTAATAAGGCTCATCTGGATGCAAAAATAAATGCGCATCAAGTTAACATTAACTTTTAACGCTTGCCATTTTATGTTAATGCGTATTTTTAAATTATGGCTGATTCTTTGCAATCAGTCTATAGCTAATTATATCTCCAACATGTAAATCTGATGAAGCGCTGGGACCAAAGAACAACAAAAAAATACCCAACAAAGACCTTGGAGACTCAGAACTGTGACATGCCCCCGTCAGCGGTCAGAGGCAGCCTGCACAGCAAACCTCGAGCTCTGAACTTTTGTCACGGCTCTTTCTCAAAGAGCAAAGCTTAGTTTGCTTAACCATGGAAACCATATCGATGCATCCTGTTTGCAGGTGTTTTTCATGATTTTTTTTTTTTATCTCTGTAGCTGATGGCTCTATCCTAAGGACACAGCAGCTATGTGTTAGGAAGATGCAGACTGGATTTTTGAGAAACCTCCTTGCTGAAACCGTCTAAATAAGAAAGCTGGAACAAAATATATTCTCCCACCCAACAATGACATTCTACATGATCTTCAATAGCAGACAAAAGGATTCCTGCAATTATTCAAAGACCTCCAGATCTGACTAGGATGTATTCTAACGGCACATTCTTATCAGAAACTCAGATTCTGACAATACAAAAACTAATACATAGTTAGCACTTAACGGGAGTCTACCCCGAGCCAGGCACTTTGTAAATGTTATTTATCTCACTTTCCGCAACCACCCCACATGAGAAAACTGAAAGATACTTAACCAAAGATGTCATCCTAGTAAATGACCAAAGCAGAGTGGTCTGATTTTAGAGTCAGGTAGATCAGGGCGGGTCAATTCCAGGTGCTACAAACTTAGCAAATATTTACATGGCTATTGGCCACCAGCTTTAGGACTCCAACGTCCACATTTCACAGGTGAAGGCACTGAGGCCCAGAGAGGTTAAGCAGCTTGCTCAAGTTGGCACAGCCAGCTAGTGAAAAATTTGGCACCAGGGTAGAGATCTCCTGTCCACTCAGCCTTCTAATGTCCAGGGTTGGGTCCCACTTGGTGCCCTGAGCTGCCAGGACAGGCTCTGGTCATCCATGTCCGTGAACTAGAATATGCGGGCTGGGAAATCATTATCTTACTTGTTTTTATTAGCCTTTCTTAATGTTCATAAAGCTCACATTTATTTCAAAAGTGTTTTGGTCTTTATTTAGAAGTCTGGTGATGTTTCTGTGACCAGAAATATGCCCTAGGAACTGAACTCGTGTTTATATTAATTAGCCTGTGGTAAAATTGGTTTTGCAACCCATTGTTTCACTTAAAGTTGCAGTTTCCAGGAACCTATCAACAATGCTAAGTGAGGCCTTACTGTGCCAGGGCTCCAATCGCTCCACATCCTTACCAATACTTGCTATTGTCTATCTTTTTTACTATAGCCATCCTAGTGAGAGTGAGGTTACATTTCACTGTTGCTTTGATTTTCGTGAAATTCTTCAGAAATTTGAACAAGGGCTGTCTCATTTTCATTTTACCTTGGGCCCAGCAAATGATGTAGCTGGTCCTCAGTGGAGCAAAATAACTATGAAGGGAATATGAGCACCCAGCAGCCACAGTCCCTCCTTCTTCTCCCCAGAGACAAAAAAGGGGAGAAGGAGTTTGGGGGGAAGGAAGAGAAACCCATGAAGGGAATATGAGCACCCAGGAGCCACAGTCCCTCCTTCTTCTCCCCAGAGACAAAAAAGGCTGGGGTTTGGGGGGAAGGAAGAGACACTCAGAGAGGACCTATTGGGATTTCAGGCCACCCACTCCCCTGAGCCTCCCGACATTTTTACCCCACCCAAGCCTTCTCCTCTCCTACCCCTTCAGCGTGAATTTCTTCAAGTGAGATGGAACCAACTCCTTCATTATCCACCCAACAACAGTTGGCTACCTGCCTGTCAGGTACTGAACTAGAGCTGTGGGGACCACGGCAAGCAGGGCCGAGTCCCCAGATTCTCGGGTTTACCACATCCACTAAAATTCATTCGGGTTATATTAACATTCCATGTATTAATTGACAAACATAATTTTTACAAAATCAGTTTCTGATGGAGGGGGGAAAAAAAGATGTGGGATTCCTTAAGTTGGGGGAGGGCGACCCCTAAGAGGTCACCGATCACAGAAGGTGGAGAAACAGCGTTGAAATATTTTATAATCTGCCAAAGGATGGCCCTGCTTGCCCACATCTGGGCAAGGCTGAGAGCCACCCTGCTCAGAGGCATTTCTGTCTTGCCAAGGCCTAGTGGCAGCTCTGCCTGGCTTGATTTATGAAGATGAGATCGGAGCATATTTTTTTCAACACTGCCTCTTTCCCTGAGGATTTGTTAATTGAGGTATCACCTCTCAAGAATCATTGAGTAAAACTAATATATTACATTGCATGTTTCTGATTTCCACCAGGGCAATTACTTCACAATGTGAATTAAAAGGAAGACCATGCTCTTGAGCATGTCAAATAGAAAGCAGTTTATTCAGGACTAAACTGGAAGAGGTTGATTTCCCTAATTTACACCCTGGAATTAGACTTTATTTCATTTCTTTACCCTATTTCTATAAATGAAATCATAAATTTCTCCTGACAGGTCAGCACAGATTAGTTTTAAGTGCTCATAATTCAGTTATCTTTAGCTTGTCTTGACCAGCATTCGGCAGAAGTTCATCCCATAACTTTGTAACACCCAGAACTCTACACTTAACCCTTTTTAATATCTTGGGGTGGCTGCTTCCTATCCAGAAAGGTTATAAAATAACCTAGTATCATTCTAGGGTTTCCTGGATTCCTGGCAATTTGGGAAGGTGCAAATGGGGGCCCCTAAGTATTTTTCTATTTCTGAAGGTCTAGCAAAAATTAAACAATACATCTGCACACACCAACAACATCAACAGAAAGCTTATTAGTATTTGGCTGGAATTGTGTCAACTCTCACATTCATCGGACATTCTGACTGACAACCATATGTTGCTGTTGTTCTTGTTTGATTAATAAAGAATATATTTTAGTCATCACTTAATAAAATCATTTTGTAGATTTAAAAAATATATATATCTTTATTGAGTTCAGGGAGAGGGAGAGAGAGATAGAAACATCAATGATGAGTCATTGATCGGCTGCCTCCTGCACGCCCCCAACTGGGGATCAAGCCCGCAACCCGGGCATGTGCCCTGACTGAGAATCAAACCGGGATCTCCTGGATCCTAGGTTGATGCTTAACCGCTGAGCTACGCCCAGCCAGGCCATTTTGTAGATATTTTTAACACTGGGTACATGAGGGACGTGTCAATCACTAAAGAGGTCCTTGGTATTGAGAAATTTGGGGAAAACCTGGAATGCACTATAAAACATCAGAAAATTCTACTCCTTTAGCAGCTGTTGCTTTTGAACGCGAAGCTAGTTAGAAATTCATGTTCCTGCTTTCTCGTCTCTGTTCACAGGTCTTCCTCTCCCTCCCATTCACTGCCACCTGCCACCTAGCAGTGACCACACTTGAGGGGTAGGGCTCCCAAGCTGGTTCTCTTTGTAGGTTGAACAATCAGAGTAATTTGGATTGTTGATATATTTTCTTGACAACCTCAGCTTAGAGTTCATTTTGGATATTAATATCAATTGTCTTCTCTCTGCCCGCGGGAGGGGCTCTTGCCTAGTGAAAGCCCAGTGAAGTCCAAATAAGTACCCCTGCTCCCGTCTGAAGGTTTGAGCAAGGACAGCTCTGATTAGCTTGGTTCTTGTCTGTTGGGAAGTTCTAGCAATTACCAGGCTAATGAACTTCCTAAACTGGGTCTTTAGCAAATGACTCCCATCATTTATTAGAAGTGAATTCTAGCTCAAACCCAGTCTCATCAAAAAGTAAGTTTGAATGTGTATCAAAGTCAAAGGGAGGCAGAAAAGAGGCAGGGATGGGCCACTCCTTCTATATAGAAGATAAAGGAGCAACAGTTTCATTGTCAAGAGTGTTAATAATAAGAGTAACAATAACAATAATGTATAAAGCCAGTGTTTCATTAATACTTTTCTCCCCCTCCCCCCCCAAAAATGAAACACTTGATAGAAATTTCCAGCAGCTGAAAAGGTTAGATGCTCTGTTTTGTTTTGTGTTGTTTTTTTGCTTAGGAAATACCAGTACCCATAAACACTAGTTATTCACATCCTAAATTTTTAAAAATTTTTTCTTTATTCTACAGGCAATAAAAAAGCCATTGAAGTCTTCTAAACAAGCAAACGACATTCTCGAACCTGTGCGTGGGAAGATAACTCTGATGGCTGTGCAAACAATGAACACACTGATGGAGAGACTGAAGGTGAGGCAGATAAGGGGCTTCTGCGAAAGACGGTGCCAGACCAGACCAGGATAAAGGCGGAAAGGTGCAGGACATGACCGATAAAGAAAACATGGCAAAGAATAAAAATCACTGGCAGCCAGCTGCTGATTGGGGCCGAGGGAGGGGGAGGCGGAGAGATGATGCTGAGACACCGGTTAAAGGAGAAAGCGCTCAGGGAGAATAGACTCTGTGAGCTTCACAGACGCTCCTGAGCCCGCCATGCGCCCCAGTGAATGGCCAGGGGCCAAACCATTAGAAACAGTTATTATCAGCCACAGAGATGTTCTTATATGGGACTTGAAGAAAATGCATGACTTTCCAATGGTCTTGCAGCTAATTAGTAATAAAACCAAAACTCAGTGTCAGTTTGTCTAAAGAAATCTTCCCCATGAGCTATAGTTCCCAAATAACAAGACCATGAGACGTTTCCTCCCATACAGCTTCGTGCTCTGTGTCCTGTGCACACTTTTCTTTTCAGATCCTGAACAATGTCCACGGCAAAACACTAAAAAAGACTTTCATTCCCAATAGCAAAACATGTTTCTACTTATACTGTGTCTATTATTTTCCTTAGCTCACAAAACAATTTTTTAAATTCTAAATGACACAATGTGCCACATTGCTTTTAATCAGCTATTGTTACACAACTGCCCCAGAATTTATAGGCTTAGAAGGACAATTTGTTATTTCTGTCAAGTCTGTACATTGCATGGGCTCAGATGGACAGTTCTGCTCCAAGTGGTGTTGACTGGGCTCACTTGTGGCTGCGTTTAGCTGGAAAATCCAAAATAGCTTCACTCATATGTCTGGTGCATCCAAGAGTGTGGCTGGAACAGCTAGGGGCTGGCTGGGTCTCTCTTTTCCTCCACACTCTTTAGCTGTGTGGCCCAAGCTTCTTTACAAAGCAGCTAGCTCCCAAGGGACAAAGCAGACATTGCCCGGCAGCTTAGCCCAGAGCTCAGAAGTGCAGAAGGTCACCTCCAAGCCCTCCGTTGGCCAAAGCAAACCCCAAGGCTAGTTCAGGTGCAAAGGGAGAAATAGATCCTACCTCCTGATGCACACAAGCTCCCACAGGATAGGGAGGGGTTCCTGGGAGGAAATGTTGGTGGCCGTCTTTGAAAGTATTTACCAAAAATGTTCTTTGTAAAATCTGGGCTTCCAGGTCAATAGCAAATTATTTCATTAGGACTTTTGAGAAAACATCTCATCCATTCCTCAACAAGGGTAAAATGCCTTTTACCTTGATTTCCCAGGAAATGTTTATTTATTTAAGGATCATAGTAGGTTGGATGGTAGCCTTCAAAAAGGTGTCCAAATCCTTAAAACCTGTCAATGTGACCTTATTCAGAAAAACAGTTTTTGCAGACGTCATTAAGAACTTGGAGATGAAATTATACGAGATTACCCAGGTGGGCCCTAAATCCAAAGACAAGTGACCTTATAAGACACTCAAGAGGAGAAAACACATGGAAAAGGTGATGTAAAGACAGAGGCAGAGAGCAGAGTGATGTGGTCACAAGCCAGGAAAGCCCAGGAGAGCCCACAGCCGTGAGAAGCTGAACGCATGAGAAAGGATTCTCCCTCGAACCCCCAGAGGGGTGTGGCCCTGCTGACACCCTGATTTAAGACTTCTGTCCTCCAGGACCAGGAGAGAATAAATTTGTTGTTTTAAGCCACCCAGGTTTTAGTAACCTTTTTACATTAGCCACGGAAATTTAATACAGGATCTTCCCTCTTTAAAATTCAAAGGACATGTTTCGCTCCCACTTAGGACTGGGGTTTGTAGGGCACTGGCTGTGACTCTGCTCCTACATTCCCCTCTGACTCAGGTACTGAGTGAGACCCTTCACCTGAAAACTCAACTTGTCCAGGCTTTGGGCCAATCTTTACAGGAACATGTAGGAGTTCAGAAACCTCTGTCTCACCAGATCTTTCTGGAAACAGTCTTGCTGCTCAAAGTGCCCAGAGCTGTAGCCCCTCCCTTCACCCATTTTGCTCACCTGCAGGGAGGGCTCAGCTTTCGAGATCAGATGGAGTTGGAGTGGTAGTTCTAGTTTCTTTCTCAGTAAAATTAGACTATATCACCTTCCTCGTATAACTATTTTAATTATTAATAAAGCTCGTAAAACACCTGGCACATAGTAGGACTTCAATAAATGGTGCCTATTTTAACTACTACTCTTGTGCTCTGCCTTGTCTCTTTGCCTGATGCCCAGTGGGGCTGGAGCCATAGCCTGAGCCCCAATCCAATAGGTCGGGCATCTGACCCCCTCCCTAGCTCTTGCCAGCCAATCCACCTCCCCAAATCACCAGTCTTCCATGACCTGAACTATTACCCAACTGCTGTACCATTTCCAGGCCCCAGCCAGTAGATTTGACCTACCAGGATTTAACAGTGATGCAAGTTCACTGCCCCTTTGAATTAAGTCATAGTCTGGGGGACTTGGGCATCACAAATGATTCTACAGTTCAGCCAGTGCTGAAAACCCATAATAGGTGCTCCCAGTTCCCACACCCTCCCTTCCCTACTGGTAGTGGTTCCTGGATCAACAACATCAGCATCACCTGGGAACCCATTAGAAATGCAGATTCTCAAGCCCCCACCCCAGACCTACTGATGCAGAAACTCTGGGGTGGGGCCCAGCATCCGCGTTTTAACAAACCCTCCAGGTAGTTCTGATGGACACAACTTGAGACTTTCGCCCTAGCATATTTCAGTGAAAGTTCACCACACCTGATAGCCTCTGCAGTAAGATGACAACCCTACCTGGGTTCTGTCAGAGATGCTGCTAGCGCCCTCTGCAGACCATGAAGATAGAAACACAGCTGACCTCATCCTGCTCCGCTCAGGACAGAGCTCTTCATAGCCTGTGCCCAATCTGAGGCTCCCCAAGCCCACACCTCCAGCCGCCTGGCCACTCCACTGCAAACAACAGAATCAATGCAGTGAAATTAGCCACAAGGTCAAAATCTGAGTCTGAACTATAAAGGTGCAGCATTTGACATTTACACTGCCAACTGCTTCCTATCACATCTCAAATATTTAACAAGTAGCACCTCCTGAGATTTCATTTTTCACGTTTAACAATGTACTTGACGTTCACAGGATGTAGACTCAGATATCAACCTTACCCTGCTCGTAAACTCTGCATTTATCTTACGAGGACTCGTGAGCTAGGCTATAAAAGCGCACCATGCTTACCAGATTCAGAGCCCACTGCCACCACCCAATGACTGGGCATTTCTTGCTCTGACCCACCCTGGGGGAGAAACAAAGCCGATGCTCAACCTTTTTGGCCGCTCCTTGTAGTGGTTCTGACGGATTCTGTTATTAAAGCTTCCTCCTTAATTACTGACATATGTGCAATTCAAGTTACTTTCTTGCAATTATGTTATTCAGCAATAATTGGATTTCTAGTTTTAATTGGGCCCTAAATTAGCGATAGCTTTCATGAAAGACATTACAGTGATTTCTAACTACAGTGTTTGCTGCTTCTTGAGTACATTATATTTCAAACAGAGCGACTCACCAGTAGAAGTCACAGCGGCAGTGAACTCTTACATGGTTTCCTATTAATGACTACAAGGTGGGTGCAGTTCTCTTGTAACTAAGCACGTGCTGCAAATACTATCCCCTGAGCAGTGCTGTGTCACAGAGAGGCTGTCTCCTGCCCGGGGCCAGAGCACACAATTCTGTGTATGATAGAGACCCAGCCCTGAGAGCAGCAATTTAGCTCGGTTAAGTGAGAAGGTTTACCACCTGCTACTGCATACAAACACTTGAAACTAAAACAAAATAAAAGAAAATCAAACTATGGAAAGCAAAATTTTGTTGAGACTACAGAAAGCATAATCCCTTTGGTGTCTTCTCGTCCTAAAGAGACTGACTACTCAAATCAGCCCAACAAATATGCCTTGAGTGTCTGCCATGGGCTAGTTATTGCAAAGGGCACTACACTCCTAAGAGGCAATACAGTGATGTGGTTAAGAGCATGAGTCAGGCCACCTGTCAGAATTCCAGCCCTGCTGCTTCCTGGCTGTGTGACCCAAGGAAAATGACTGACTCTCTCTGGGGTTCTGTTTCCTCATTTATACAATATATCTCAAGGTTATGTGGATTAAATGACTTACTACACGTAAAAGACTTTTAAAGTGCCTGCCACATGGTAAGCACGTATTCATTGCTAGTCCTATTATCTGGCTCAAGATGGCAAGGACTTTACCTTTATTGCCCATCACTGTATTTTCTGCCCCCAGAATAGTGACCAACAGATGTAAGTGTTCTGTGGGTGCTTCTAATCTAATAAGGAAATCTAAGGCTACAGGAAACGCCTGAAGAGAGAAGGGATCCAGAGGAGAGCAATTGTGTCTGCTCTGGAGTATACCAGAGAGGATGTTGGTAGGAAGCGGATGGAACATTCAAAAGGAATAATTGCAGAGCACTGCATAAAATAACTACTCACGAAAGCATGGGACAAATTAAGAAAATGAAAAAAAAAAAAAAGGTACAGCACTGCAGGGTTAACGAGAGCAAAGCCCCCCCCACCCCCAGCCTGAGAGGACCTGGAAGGGCAGAAGCTGTAGGAGCCTTCAGTAAGGAGGGCCGTCTCTGCCACCTGCAGCTGGGCAGGAGGGAGCCAGGGAAACAATCACCCTGACTGTATATACTCTTGACCTCTGACCTTGTCCTGTTGTCCAAACCCGACTGGAAGCCAGAGGGCAAATGACACAATCCAGGGTCAGCCTCCGGGGCACAGAACCAAGTGGAGCCAGGTAGAGAGTGCATCTGAGGAAGTAAATGAAGGACATTTAACATAGAGGGAAATTAGGAAAAGATTTGGCTGGGGGGTGGAATTCAAAATAAGCCTGCAAGCAAGGTTGGGTTACCCAAGGTGAAGCTGAAAGGGTGGGGGAAGGGGTCCCAGGTGGAAAGAGCAACAGGAGTCAATCAAGGTAGGGCGCAGCAGGACAGGCCGGGGGCCACCCCGACCCCATTTGGCTGTAGACTGGGACACAAGCCGGTGAGTACGAAGAGAGAACATTGACAACTAGACTGGGGCATTTCACAACGTGTCTCGAATGACAGGGGGGAGGCTGGGGACTTGATTTCGGAGGCAGGAGAGGCTGCTAAGGTTTGGGGTGCAGCAGATAAAGTTCAGAGCCATGGTTTAGGAAGCCTGAACTTACATCAGAAAGACTGGAAGGTGAACAGATCGGTGCTAGTAGGGGGGCTTGGCTTTTATAATAGTCCAAGGCAGAGGAAAATAAAGAACGGACTCAGGTGGGAGCAACAGGAGCGGGACTATAGGAATACAGTTTAGGCAGGAAGAGGGGTGGGGTCAAGAGTTCAGAAAAAGTCACAGGTTTGTGTGTTTTTCAAAACGTCTGGCCTGGATGGCTGGGCACCCACGGGGAGAAAAGCAAGCGTGGAATAGGCCCCAGACGCTTCAGCGATTGGGGGCAGAAGAGCAGTAACAAGGGCCTGGCCTCCCGTGTGTCCCCCACAGGTCTTGTACGGACACCCCGCATTCCAGCCCGCTCGTCTTCGTTACTCTGACAGCCACCCTGTGGACCTGACTTGCTCTCCTGGCTCTTCAGTCTCTGGGATCTGCTCATTTCCAGGTCCTGCCTCCTTGTCATTCCGCAGCCCGACGCGGCTTCTAAGCGCACCCTGGGTAACCGCAGGCCTCTGGGGCGCCTGTGTCCAGTTGCCCGCTCAGCGCTGGGTCCGGCCACGCTCTCAGGCCGGAGCAGAGCTGCCCAGACTCGGCCCTGCCCGTGAGGACAGGAGCACCTGGAATGAGGCGAGGGGACTGAGGAAGTGACCTTTCCATTTTCTTTCATTTTAGTTCATTCTAATAGTGTAGCCTCAGGTAGGAAGCTCATTTCATTGTAGAAGCTGGAAAAGAATGAAGGTTTGTTAGATTTTGAATTTTTAAGCAGATTTTGCTGGGACTCGCCCTGGGAGAAACTGTGGCAAAGAGAAAGTTTGTCTTTGGCATGTTTTCAGCATCACTCCTACTTCTTCTCCCCAGATCTCTATGTCATGCCAGAAGCTACCCCCAGAGCTCCCCGACCGTGCTCAGCCCTGCCCTGCTTTGCCTGCCTCTCCTTGGGGCCTCTGTGATGTGGTCACAGCCCCCACGACTGTCCCACCCCAGGCTGAGAGGAGCTCTAGGCAAACAAAACCAGGAGAGAGACAGACCAGGGCGGGCCAGAGCCAATCAAACCAAACTGTCCCGCCGACGCCCTTCAGGAGAACAAAGATTCTCAATCTCACTCTAGATCCTGCTCTAGGGTTTTTCCATTGCGGTTTTTCATGTTCTAAAAATACTATGTAATTTAATTATGTTATGTTGATTATTTAATGCTCCCCTCCCCACACTAGAATATAAGCACCACAAGGACAGGAAATGCTGCCTGTATAGTTCACTAATGTACCAAATTACCTACAGCAGAGTCTGTTGAATGAAGGGATTGGATCAAGTGGGGGAAACAGGGACTGTGACAAGTGGCACATAAAGGCATTGAAAGG
Organism: Miniopterus natalensis; assembly: GCF_054644295.1. Lineage (NCBI taxonomy): Eukaryota > Metazoa > Chordata > Mammalia > Chiroptera > Miniopteridae > Miniopterus > Miniopterus natalensis. The sequence continues at coordinate 148,206,192 of NC_142082.1, read as the reverse complement.
ATCCCGGACGGTAGCTGGAGGGTGCAAGGAGTAGGTCATTCAGCACTAGACCAAAGGGTGAAACCTGTGTGCAACTCCACAGACAGTCTTCATAAACTGAAATGTATATGCTCAATACATACTTCAGTACTATGTGCCAGGCACTATTCTGGATACTGGGGATATACCAGTGAACAAAATAGGCACACACCCAAAAATCCCTGCCCTGATGAAGTTCAGCTTCCAGTAGAGGGCAATTGGGCGGGTGATGAGAGGCAACAGCTTGGTCAGACAATAAACACAAACAAATAAATGCTATAAATGCTGTCATATGTTGGTAGGTGATAAGTGCTGTGAAAAAAATATACAGAACGTTGTACCCAGCTAGAGAGAGAATTGCAATTTTAAATGGAGTGATGGGGTAAAGTTTATTAAGAAGGCGAAGCTGACATTTAATAAAAGACTTGAGGGGGGTAAAATCAACCACATTCCTCTGACAAATGAGCTATGGTACCCAAAGCGGCCCTCTTCTTCTGCGTCAGTAAGCAGCCTGGTTTTATGAAAGCCACACAAGAGGGTGGGTCCCTGTTCTCTCTGCCAGTTGACTTTTCCTGGACTTGGTTTCCTCGGCCATGAACAGAGAGAGCTGGACTAGGTCAACAGTTACAAAGCTGTAATTGGCACAGGGTGGTGGAGGTACATCAGGGGCCCTGGAAGGAGATGACACTGGAGGCCAAGGAGCCAAAGATTTGAATTACTTCCCCGCCTCAACTTTAGCCTGTTTTATACAATGTGGCTGCAAATCACATTTTGTTTGAAAAAAGTCTCACTACACACGCCCCCAAAAAAGTCTGAAAACCATTAAATAGTGATTATAGGGTTTTTTCTTTAAATAATTGTCATAATTATTCAAAAGAAAATTCCAATAATGGCATATGCCAGGCCTTGGTTCTTCACTTCTCACAGCTTGCCATGATTTCACTACTGCTCGTGGCTTTATTTCATTACTTCCCGCGCAGAGGTATTTATACCGAGGATAATGAGTTTCAAAACAAATCTAATAAAATGTGCACTTTGGGCAGGATTGTGAGTTCCTAGAATACACAAGCATTGATTTAGAGAAGCAAACGATACGGCTACCAGGGGAGGAGCTGCCCAGGAAGGCGAGTGCAGCCCGCAGCTCCTTGTCCTTCCCAGCACTGTGCTGCCCCAAATGCCCCCCCCCCCCCCGCTCCCTAACGAGCTCCGGACGGGTTTCACAAAGGATCATCTGATTATTCCTATTTAAAATAGTCCTCCAGAGCGCACGCACACACACCCTCACCTAGAGGAATTTCCTAATAGGCGATAGATCCTCAGGACAGGGTCCCGTGCAGTCAGATGTCAGGCACAGCATACCCACATAACTGATTATATTGCTCTCCCCATAAATATTCCACCACCAAGGAAGAGATTTACGATATTGTATCTTCAGTTCAATTTTCAGAACGATTTACAGCTCACACACATCCAAAAACTTATTACCAACTGCATTATTTGAAAACAAAGCGATAACTTGCTCTCCTCTGAGAGGGCCAACGGAGCCCTCAGCGGCGTGCTCGCTCTCCCCGCTATCTCTGCTACTGCTACTGCTGGAATATATATAACAAACCTCTTAAGTGAAATTACAAAACATACATGCCACATGGTGGGTAGAAGTCTATTAAGTGGAAAGCCTTCAGAGGGTCACATATTTGTCTTCAGACGGGGAACCTTGACAGGACTTTTTGAGAAACTGACAGGCCTAAAGCAGAGATTGTGCTGAGAAACGAGGCGCCCCTCGGAGCACACTCCTGCTGATAACAACTGGCTTCCTAACATCTGACACCAGGGCACAGATGCGGAGTTTAGCCATTCATAATGTCCTATAGTCCCCTGGCTTTGTGGCTTAGATGCCTGTCCCCAGCCAATCCAATGTGACCGTGCACTGGTGTTCCCAAGCCCTGGCTGCACATCAGAATCCAGGGAAACTTTAAAAGAAAATGCCGGTCCCCAGCTCTGTATTTAGCAATCCTGGTTTAATTGATCTAGGGTCAGGACCAGACATCAGTATTTTCAAACACAGAGCCCCCCGGATGACTCCAATGTAGCCAAGTTGAGAACCTCTGACTTCAGGTCTCCGAGTTTTAGTTTCCTCAGCTGTGAACTATATAGTTAGTAGGCAGGTCTTTGCTAAGTTGTGTGAATTGTTAGCCATCAGAGCTCACACTAGTAACTCAATAAACGTGAGTGAATTAACCAGTGAGTAAACAAACACCAAGTTCTAGGCACGGTACTACATGGCAATCATCAACGAATGAGAGCTAACAGTGTCACTCAAAATGCTATCTAAAACCTTTAAATGTACAGTTTTTATCAACAAAAATGTTCATATTTGACTTTTGCTTTCCCATTCCAGGGGCATGCTTTCCTTCCAGGACCAGTGTTTTTGTTGCACTATCCTATAACAGGGAGAACTACGAAATCAGATACAAGGAAAGTACCATCATTTGGCATCTTCATGCATCTTTTTATTGTAAAACATTTTCCTATGCCCTGTTTCAATGGTATGTTGGAGAAGAAATACATTCCTCATTTATTGAGAACATATTTTCCCCCGTGGCTAACTTCATACCAACATGGAAAAAGAGAACGGTGTCCCTAAATTCAACATGCTTGCAAAAGCTGAGCAAATGCCTTTGTTTATGAGGCAAAATCACAGAATGAAAATTTTTAATTAGAATGTCCATTTTCATTTTAGCGCCAACAGCTCGAAGTTCTGTGCTATTCAAGTAGGAGTGGGACACCAGCCACATCTCCAAGAGAAGTGCACCTCCTCGTGATGTACACAATACAGTCACTTAGGCCCCTTTCGATGACTGGTGCCAAGAGGCACACAGTCAGTCAGCTGGGGAACTGGCCCTGATGATCAGCGTTGGTGATGAGGGCAACTGCAAGAGGCACTGCCGCTGAGCCGGGTTCCAGGGATGATAAATGGGTACAGTTCTAGTCTAAATTGTACCAGAGAAGGGGAATTCTGAAAAAGCAGCAAGTGGTGTGGTCTGTTCAATTAATTAGCCCATTTAATTAGATGCAACCCTAATTCTTCCTTGTTTTCTCAATCAGAATCTCTCCACAGCACTTAGGTGGCCCTGTGATTCACTTATGCTAAATTTTCTTTTTAAGATGGAACTGCCATTTGACCCAGTGATCCCATTTCTAGGAATATATCCTAAAAGTCCCAAAACACCAATCAGAAAGGATATATGCACCCTATGTTCATAGCAGCATTATTTACAACAGCTAAGATCTGGAAACAGCCCAAGTGCCCATCAGTAGCTGAGTGGATAAAAAAGCTGTGGGACCTTTACACCATGGAATACTACGCAGCTGTAAAGAAGAAGGATCTTGTACCATCTGGGACAGTATGGATGGACCTGAGAATATTATGCTGAGCGAAATAAGCCAGGCAGAAAAAGACAAACATCACATGATCTCTCTTATATGTGGAATCTAAAGAACTTACTAAACTGATGAACAGAATAGATTCAATGACATGGAAGCACAGATCAGACTGACAAATGTCAGAGGGGAGGGAAGAGGGAGAGATTAACCAATGAACACATATGCGTGTATGCATAACCCATGGACACAGACAATAGTGCCATGAAGGCAGGGATGGGGGAAGGGGGAGACAAAAGGGGACATCTGTAATACTTTCAACAATAAAGATAAATTTTTAAAAATTAATAAATAAATAAATTAATTAAATCTTCCTTTTAAAACCAGGCACTTTGTAGTCATGATTTAAAACTTTCCAGTTCCATTCCGGTTTGACCCCTGTGAAAGCCAACTTCAGGCCCTCTGTAAAATGTGAACGCCCCCTCTGCCAATCAGGTCGCCGCGGGGACATTCTTCTGAGGTGCGTGCTCCCCCAGGGCTGTCCCCACTTGCTTGCATCTTTGAAAAATATCTGTAATAAAAATCCAACTACATTCAAAAGCGAACATAGATAAACCATGATTTCCTCCACAGGGTTCACAAAGCCCGGGAACACTCGCTCCCCCGACTTTCCGCGAGGTGGCGCTGCCGGCTCTGCCGCAGAATCCTCCCGGAGCTGCCCCGACGCCAGAGGACGCGCCAGGGGCCTGCAGTCCCCCAAGGTCACCCCGCTTCATGCATCAGAGCGTCAGGGCGATTTTCTCCATGGCGAGGTGGCAGAGCTCTGTACTTATTCCTCACAGGGCTCTAATTTTAGCGGAAATGCTCGGCTGTAGAAACCTGTGAGGACGGCCACAGGTGGGGGACAGAGGAGTGGCTCCCCTTCTGAGACTTCCCTCCAGCCCAGCCTTAGCCAAGGCCCTGTGGTCGCTCCTCCACCGCCGCAGCCTGCCGGGCCCCCTGCCTGGCAACCCCCAGCTCGGGCAGCAGCTGGCACGCACAGCATCCCCTGGGGGTGTATGAAAACACAGGCTGCGGGGCCCACTTCTGAGCTCCTGATACAGCAGGGCTCGGGTGGAGCCTGAGAATCGGCATTTCTTTTTTCCAGCGTTATTGAGATAGGATTGCCATATAACATTTTGTAGGTTTAAAGTGTACAACGTCATGATTTGATATACATACATATTATGAATTGATGACCATGATAAGGTTAGTTAACACATCCATCACCTCACATAGTTGCCATTTGTGCGTGTGCGTGCGTGTGTGTGTGTGTGTGTGTGTGTATCAGCTGCCTCTTGCACGCACCCCACAGGGGATCAAGCCCACAACCCAGGCATGTGACTTAATCAGGAATCAAACCGCTATCTCCTGGATCATAGGTCAGTGCTCAACTGCTGAGCCACACCAGTCAGGCATGGAAAGTTTTTAAATAAGGAGGTGACCCTGGAATCAAGGACAGCTGCACTCCGCTCCCAGGGCAAAGGACAGCTGAGACACTGAAAGAGTCTGATACACGCTGGAAATTAAAGAATTTCATGTGTGCTTGTGGGAATGTTTGGAGATTAGTGTGTGTAGGTTCTTAAATTCTGATCTAAGGAGCTGAACCTTGTAACAACCAGAATATTTTTCAGGTCAGATCAGTGTTTGCATGAGAGACCAGCTCACTATCCTTCTGGAATCATCTTTGGGCTCCAGTCCAATTCCTGCTGTCTTGAGAAATGATTGGCCACAGAAATCAAACAGATTCAATAAATTGACTGAGAAATTAAGATATAACACGGAGACTATCCGACAAGCCGCTGTCTGGAGGCTACTGCATCCAAGATCTGCCTCAGACCCAACGACTTCACATGGCCAGATGTCGGCAGGAACTTTCAGAGCTGGGCCGTGTGATCCATGCATGGCAGCCAAGTGGGCACTCTGTTGGTAAGTATGCGGCTATGGAAACTGAACTGAACACAAACATGAGTCAAGTGCATAATTCATGATAAAAAGTATTAAAATACTTACTTATGGGTATAAATTTTGCAGTCACAAACTCAGATGTACATAAATAGAACTTTTAAAAAATCATTTCCCTATAACTCAATCTACCTTAGCTCTCAAACCTCCATTTCACCTGAAACAGAAAACTTTGTCTAGTCCCTTCCAGAAAAACTCAATCAATTCAGAGTTCTCACCCTCTCCTATTAACTCTTTTTTTGCCCAGAGATTATTTCAGTCATGGGGGCTTCGCTAGCCTTCCTGTGCATTGGTAGAGAGCATCTTTTCCCCGTCTCCACCTTCCTTGGTCATATGCTGTGTCCACTACTATATATCTTGCAGGATTTTCATGCTCTTTGGGCACTAACCATACTGCTGCTGAGCCATACAGGCTGCACCCTGTTCCTCGGGCACTAGGACCTGCTGGTCACCTGCACCCTTCCTGTCTTGATGTCTAGGCCTCTCAGATCTGGCCACTCTCAGCCACTTCTGCACCATTCTTCAGGACACAGAAAACTTTCTCTACCCTTCCACACCACTTCGGAGACAAGGAAACTTGATGATTGTGGGCTGTCAACTCTTCTCTTCTTAAGTAAACCACTCTGTCACTTTTAATCTACTCGGTGCCCAGTTGGTACAGGAGATTCTTGGTCTAAGAGGCTTTCTGTTTTCTCAGGCTTCACCCAGAAAACAAAGCACAAGTTTCCTGCTCTGGAATTTTCACCAGATTTCTCTGGGCTTTCCATTGTCCAATCCCTGCCAAGGACTCATCCCGGGAGGTGTGGGATCCCTTCTCCAGCACCCACCAGCTCTGGTTATAGCCCCTCCAACCCACCTCCTACCACCAACTGATTGACCTTACATCTCCCTTTTTAATTAAGTTTTTTTCACCCTTATCACTTTATTATTTGCTTCAAAGTACATCTCTTTTTGTGCAGAAAATCTGATACCTAAAAAACAATCAACCTAATCTACCTCCAAATTATTTGGATAATGTGCCTTGGTCATTCTTTTATTCATTCATTTGTTTATTATTGAATATATACTATTGTATCAAAGATGTCCTAGGCACTTAGGATACATCAAGAAATAAAACACACACAAAAATCTGCACTCCGAAGCTTACATACTAGAGGGAGAAGGCAGACTATAAACAATAACACAAAACATTATATTATTACATTTAGTATATTACGTCTACCATATGAAAAGATTACACAGCATACTCATTAATTAAATAGTATATTAGAAGATATGTGTTATGGAAAAAGAACTCCACTGCTGGGGGCCGAATGCAAACCAATTCACCAAGTTCTGTGGGCATGGGGTCCTGGCATCAGCATTTTTTATTTTATTTTATTTTTATTCATTTGCTTATTTTTTTACAGGGAGAGTGTGAACACAGACTACCACAAATTATATAGTCGAGTTTCCCGCATTTGGGGAAATTGCAGGGGTAAGCACATTTGGAGTGCAATGGATAAGCCTCACCCTAGGAAAACCACCTTGGTGATCATAATATCTCCCCTGCGAGGTGAGTATGGCATCGGCCTTTTTCAAAGCTCCCCGGGTGAATCCAGTGCGCAGCCAGACACGAGAACCACTGTCTTTGTCCACGGAAATGGTCATTATTGCTCCGTGGGAATTCTCCCTTTTGTCTTATTAATGTCTTTAGTCATTAATTCATTCAATAGGTTAAATAATAATTCAATAAATATTTATTTATTAAAATGTAGCACCTCCATTTTCCAGCCTTGTTCTAAACACCAGAGATACAGCAACGAGGAAAGGAGACAAGGTCCCTGCTCACATGCTGTTCGCACCCCGGAGGATTCATTTTCCTCTCATCGTCTCATCTAATTCTCACAACACACATACGCAGTGATTGTCATTGTCCCCACTACCCAGGTGAGAAAACTGAGCCTTTGTCAAGGTAAGAAACTTGCCCAAAGTCATACTACCACAAAGTGACAGAGCTGGGACTCATACCCGGTCTGAGGAACCAAAAGACAGTCTTTTCACAACCTCTCTCATAACAGCATTTCCCAGCGGAAGCCCTTTATTTATGCTTCTTTCCATCTTGTTTTCAGTACTTTATGATGGACCAGTTTTGTGATGGAATTTAATGGAACTAAATCTGAACAGCTCAAGATGGTATAATTGATTACATTCAGTTTCCATCACAAATTACTAATTCGATTCACACCTGCTAATGTGACACCTGAGGAGGGAGTAGATGTGGGTGGGTGGTTAGGCCTTAATGATCTACAATATATGTGCTAATTGTGTAAAATAAATGTTATTTTAAATTCCCAGATGGGCTGTGATTAGGCAGGCCACACAGCTATCATTAGCTTACCTGTTGGACACCTGAAAATTATTGTAATCAAGCCTGGTAAATTTTGAAATTAATTTTCATTAAATCTCCCTATATGAGAGATACACTGAGGATACCTCAATGTACTATATGAGATACTCATATGATATATCATACGTGATATAAGATCATATATTTATAGAAATTCTAAAGATTTTATCATTTCACATTCAGTACAACAGAGTTTTTTGTTTTTTTCTTTGTTTGTTTTTCAGTCCTCACCCAAGGTTATTTTTTCCATTGCTTTTCAGAGAGAGTGGAAGGGAGAGAGAGAGAAACATTGATGTGAGAGGCACATAGATTGGCTGCCTCCCACTCAAGCGCCAACTGGGAATGGGGATGGAGCCTGCAACTGAAGTACGTGCCCTTGGCGGGAATCGAACCTGGGACCCTTCAGTCTGTGGGCTGACGCTCTAACCACTGAGCAAAACCAGCTAGGGCCAGCTATGAGTTATTTTAAAGACATATATTGTTGTGGGCTTAAACTCTGTCCTCCCAAAATTCATATGTCCAAGCTCTAACCCCAGTGCCTCAGAATGTGACTGTATTTGGAGACAGGGCTTTCAGAGAGGTGACTGAGTTAAAATGAGGCCATTAGGATGTGCCCCAACCTACTGCGCCTGGTGCCCCTATAGGAAGAGGGAATTTGGACACACGGAGAGACACCAGGGATGCATGCGCAGGGCAGAAACAATCATGTGAGGACACAGCGAGAAGGGGGACATCTGCAAGCCAAGGAGAGCGGCCTCAGAAGAAACTAAACCTGTCAACACCTTGATCTTGGACTTCTAGACTCCAGAACTGTGAGAAAATAAATGTCTGCTGTTTAAGCCACCCAGTCTGTAATATTCTGTTCCAGCATCCTTAGCAAACTAATACACATGCATATTGCATTCAATTTAACAAGTAATTACCTTTCTTTGTCTGACATAAAACTGCACTGTTAGGGGATGTCATGGACCCTTTCCTCAAAGGATTTACAGTCTCTCAGAAAGACACACACATGGATGAAACAATTAGAAAATAACAGGAGGTCCAATAGAGGTAAAGGCTACCCTGAGGGTTTCAAAGCCAAGATAGGTCAGCAGGGATCATAGAAAGAATAGAATTGGAAAAGAAGGGAAAGCATTTTTTAAAAAAATTTTACTGAATTTATCGGGGTGACAGATACAATCAGAACTTAAATGATTATAAACTTTTAAAAATGCAAAAAAAAGGAGAAGGCACTGTGGTTGGGTGGGGTTGGGGTGAAATGAACAGTACAGAGAACAGAATATGCAGGGTTCTGAGAGAGTGAAACAGGGGTGGAGTATGTGCTTTGGAGCAGCCACTGCCACTTACTTACCAGATACGTGGGCTGAGAGTGGAGAGGACGCACACTTGTGGGGTGGTGGCGAAGATGAACTGTGACAGGCTCTGAGAGCACTCTGCGGCCATGTGTTGAGTTCTCAGTAAGTGTAATGGAAGTACTGAGGACAGTGATGAGAACCTCGCTCAGAAAAAAAAGATTTAGCCTGAGAAATAATGAAAGATAAGGGCTGAATTTGGCAAGGACTTGAGACTAATCTAAATTCTCCCAGTGAAAAAGCTTTTCCCTAAAAGGAATATTTTGCTTCCACATTGACGGTGCATCAGTACGCTAATAGCTGACATTTGCTGAGCGCTCGAGTGTGCCCGGCTCTATTTTAGACACTTCACATGTGTTAATTGCTTATATGCTCTTAATAATCCGTTAAGGTAGATCTAATAATAACTACCCCCATATTAAAGATCAAGAAACTGAGGTCCAAAAGGTGACATAAATGGCCCACAGTTACACTGTTAGTAACAAAGGGGGATTCCGGCACAGGCAATTCTTCCAAGAGCTGCCGTGCTCTGCACCCATTGCACCCACACTCTGCTCAAAAGCCCCTGCACTGCTCCCCACAGAAAAGCTCTCAGAATCCTCTCAACTTATTAATGAGGAAACCGAGGCACACAGAGAGGTCCTAAGTTGCCCAAAATTGTATAGCAGGCCGGTGGCAAAGCCAGATCATGAAGTCCTGCTGATGGTCCATGCCCTCCTCCAGCTATGCCCCGGCTCTCTCTTCGAAATACATAAAACTGGAAATGTTCAGGGATTTTCTTATTTTTTTTTAGAAGAATACATAGTCTATACCCCTCCCAACAAATTCTGTTGCTTTTCATCGGACTCTGGGTACTTCCTACTTCTCTATGTAACTTAGCGACTATCAGAACAGAACAAAAAAAAGAAACAAACAAAATCTCAAAATATAAATTCTATGACAATGGGGAAAAAGAAAATTTAATACAACTTTTCTTATGTATGTATAATAAAAGCTAATGTTCATTAAGACCCTAAGATGTGCTGAGCACGTTAACTGCATTTTCTCATTTGGTCCTCACACCAACCCTTGTAGATAGATACCAACATTATCCCATTTTAGAGATGAGGAGACTGAGTGTCAGAGAGGTGAAGTAACTCGTTTAAGTCTGAAAGGTTGTCAGGGATTCAGAACCAGGCCTGTCAGGCCTCAGCACCCACACCCCTAACTCCACGCTCTGCTACCTCCAACTCACGCTCTCCTCGGTGCCTCCACAGAGGTTCCTGGGCCGCAGCCCTGATCCAGTGAATTATAATCTAGGAGAGTGGGGCTCGACTCTGCATTTTAACAAGGCCGCTGGGATACCCTGAAGCTCACTAATGTTCGAGGGCGCTGGTCTGCACTACCCTGCATGAAACCGTGTACTGATGACGGGTTGACCCAGGGGGCCCTTGGAGCCGGCTTCACCAGCCCCAAGCAAGTTTGGTCACAAAGACAGTTGTTTGACATTTCTCGTAAAAGCAAAACCACAAATGTTTGCTGGGCTCTTAGGTTAGCCAACCAAAGCTGGGTTATCCATAATATGGCTTCGCTGTGGACCTAGTTAAACCTTGGCACTAATAACTAAAGGGGCATTAGGCAGAGAACACAAAGAAAGAGGGAATGTGGTGGCTCCAAAAACACTTATCTCCTGGGGTTCATGCCCACTCCACGTTTACAAGTTAAAGGGTATCCATACCTTTCCGCACTTCCACTTCAAACATATAAATGTTCATGCAAGGAAAATGGATACAGAGATTTAAATCAAGCTGTTGTAGGAAGCCACTTCTGGAAGCCAGGTGGCTGGTTGAGATTAGACTGCATCTTGACCCTTTTCTAAATAACAAAGAGGGGCGGAAAAGACACCCGTTCAATAACCTTCTCCAAGTGCTGATTTCCCTTCTTTCTCACCCAGGGGTTCTCCATTCACCCAGAAAGCCCAGCCTCCACAGGAGCGTGATTGACAATGAAGGCCTGGTGAGTAAAGCAACCCCTTCACCAGCGTCAGGGGGCATTTACTGAGCACATGCTGTGGACGGGGCGTACAGTGAAACAGAGACTCGAAAAATATTTAGGTTTACACCACGGAGACCTGAAGATCACAGCATCTAAAAGGATGATTGAACTGAGTCCCGGATCAGATCTGGAGCATTTAAGGAGCATCGACACCCAGTCTGACCAAAGGAATCGTAAAAACACTAGAAGGTAAGTTTTCCTCAACGGCCTCATCAGCTAGCAGGGTTTGGTGAGCAGGGGCTGCCTTCTCCTGGCCGCCCTTCCAGTTTCCCAGAACAGCCAGGATTGAACTAATGGTTCCTTGGCCCCGTCAATGACTCCAAATAATTTGAGGAGGGGGGAATCCACCCATCCTCTATTATATTATTTTTACTATCCGTTAAGAAAATGCATATTGTTAAAAGGCACCATAAATTCAGTATTACCTTAAAATAACTTGCATTTTCTTATTAAGTGCAGCAATTTCTACATATGCCTAAAAAGGAGTTAAATCATTTCGTTTATTCAGTCTACAGGCAATGCTTGGTGCACTGGGGAACTCGAAGATCCCTTTAATCATTTGGAGGGCCCGGAGCAGAGGTTTGAGTCCCACCCGCTGAGATGTGTTGCCCCAGCCTGTCATCTCAAGGGATTTCCTCCCAGGCTCTTCTTTTTAACTGGTCTGTGAAGAGAGAGCCCTAGTGCCCATGGGAAGCAAGAAGGTCAGACCTTTTAGGAGATAGGGAGGCTCACAGCAAATGCTGGGTTTCTGCAGTTTCCTTACAGCAGCATTTTCAAAAGCTGTCAGGGCCTCACCGTGTGTAGAACTGAGGACTGAGCCTCGGTCTCAGAGCCACTACTTCCTTCTCCGTGAAGATCTGATTTCACCCCTGACTGGCATCGAGCATGGTGAGCAGAAAAGGAAGAGGCAAGAAAGCAGAGCCAAGCAGGTCACAAACGCCCAGTTCTCTCCGGGAGAGGCGGGCACCGGCCTTAGGAGCAGTCACACTACAAAGCTGCGCGCAGCGGAGACGCGGTTGAAGCAGATCAGTCGGCAGGTTTACTCCTCAGAAGTCAAACGTGATTTCAATTTGGGGTCATCCACCAAGCATGAAGGTTGTGGAGAACAGTATTATTAATATTCCATAAATTCTTTATATAGTACTCAGTGGGAAAGCATCATTTGTAATATTTATCTGGTGCTTGAATGAGAACATGCGATAATATGACAATTCAATTTTCTACTTTGACATTTCAAATATGACCAAGTCATTATAATCAATCAGTAATACATTTATCACCTACATGAAGCCAATTATGCACCAATAATCAGTGAAATTCCGAACTTGTAACCTAGACCCGTGCACAGTGGTGACAGCGAAGGTGGAGACATTTGCTATAATTACGCTGTTATTGCTTCTAACAAAATGTTTTATACCTGAAAGGGCAGGCAGTGCTTTTAAACCCTCACCAGCCTGGCTCTTTATTACAAATTGCCTTTTGAATCATAAGCTTTTTAGAAGGGCAATAGGAGATGCGGTCATCATAACACAGCATGAGTATATGCCTTTGGAATACGACAGACTGTGACTCAACTCCCAGCTCTGCATTTACTGAGTAACCTTGGGAAAGTAATTTAAGCTCTCTAAGCCTCAGTTTCCCCTTTTATAAAGGGGATGGTAATAACTACTTTGCAAGGTTGTGTAAGGATTTACCATGATGTAGGGCACAAAGGTGCCCTACAAAATATAGAAACTATCATTATAACAAAAATAAATAAATAAATAATAATGAAACCGTAAAGGTTTGGGTCATGTTTTCAAAAGAATAATTGTAAAACTTTCTCTCAACCAATGCTGAGAGAAGAAAAACATTTAAAGCATAGCACTCATTGTAATCAAGTGTCTTTTAATATATTCTGATTACTAGACAACAATTATGTGCACTATTTTAATAATATCATAAAATGGTTGCACTTTGTTCTTTGTTTATTGCATTCTAAAACCCCATGTTAGAATTATAGGCATATAAACCGGGGCTATTAAGAACGCCTGCAGAAGGCACTTACTGATGCATCATTTAGCCTGAATCTTGTCTTTGGAAGAGAGAAATCCAAATGGCTTCTTCTTTCAAATGTCACCCAGATACATAGTGTTCATTTGAGATCATCTAAATAGC